>NW_021940585.1:2553948-2606479 GCF_001715985.3 Manacus vitellinus
TCCCATGATTTGAGGTACAGGGGGTGTCACATCCCTTGATTTGAAGTACAGGGGTGTCACATCCCTTAATTTGAGGAACAAGGGTGTCACATCCCTTGATTTGAGGTACAGGGGTGTCACATCCCCTGATTTAGAGGAACAGGAGTGTCACATCCCTTGATTTGAGCAATGAAGGTGTCACATTCCTCGATTTCAGGTACAGGGGTGTCACATCCCTTGATTTGAGATACAGGGGTGTCACACCCCTTGATTTGAACAATGAGGGTGTCACATCCCCTGATTTAGAGGAACAGGAGTGTCACATCCCTTGATTTGAGGTACAGGAGTGTCACATCCCTTGATTTGAGGAATGGGGGTGTCACATCCCTTGATTTGAGGTACAGGGGGTCACTACCCCGTGGTTTAGAAGTGCCACCAGCCAGGCTGGGGGCACCCCAGACCCCACAGCCCCACACATGGACAAGCACATCCCAAGCCAGGTCTGCAGGAGTGACTACATCCTCTAGCCTGGACGAGATGGTAAAAAACCCAGCCCTAAAGAGCAGCTCCTGCTCTTGTCCCCCCTGAATCACGAGAAGCACTAAACGACACTGTTATTTCTCACCTTGAGAGGGAGCTGAATTATTTACGAAGCTCCCAACAAGGTGCTCAGCCCGGCACGTGCTTTTTCTCCCTCTTGCTCTCCTTTCCAGCTCCCCCTTCGGAAGCAGATGCACCTTCCCACGTGGATATGGGCACTGTTGTATCGTTTCCCTGTTCCCAGAGCACACTGGGGTCTGATCCTTTGTGTCCCAGTCCTCCTCTCCTCTCCCCTCCCCTCCCCAGCATCCCCGGCTCCGTGCCAGCATTCCCAGCCCCAGCAGAGGAGTGATCTCGGAGCTAATGAGTTTGGCCTTGGGCAACCACCTCCCTCGCTTCTTTCTTTTTATTTTCATTTTTTTGGAGCCTTTCAGCCCAGGGTGCTTGTTGCTCCTCCAGCATCAACAACATTAACAAGCTCTGACATCTCATAAATTTCCCTTGGTAAAACAAAGGGAAACAAATAGGAAAACAAGTTTCAGCAGTGCAAGGGGGGTTTGGTGCTTTGAATTTTTTCCTTCCCTTTCCGTATATTGGATTTCTTCTGTGAACAGTCCCTTTTATCCTGCTGGTGTCTCTCTGCTGCAGCCAAACTATGTGGGACAGTGTGAGTTAGAACATACTCATTTGGGCTTTGGGTAGAAAATGCTGAGATAAAAATGAGATCTGATTAAAAAATATAAATAGATCCAATTCAAGCAACCCCATAAAAATGTTAAAAGCTCAGAAATAATGGGGTTAATCTCCTTTCTTTTAATTTTCACCTTATTCCAGAGAGGAGCAAGAGAAGCTGGATGAGAAGCAGGAAGCTCAGGTCTGTTCTCCTGCCTTTTCCTGCTTCAGGAAAAGCCTCTGTGGAGCCAGGAGGATCCTCCAGCCCTGAGACAGATGGGCTGGAGAGGAGGTGGGGAAGGAACCTGCTCTTCATAGAGTCACAGACTGGTTTGGGTGGGAAGGGACCTTAAAGCTCATCTCATTCCACCCCCTGCCATGGGCAGGGACACCTTCCACTAACCCAGGTGGATCCAAACCCTGTCCAACCCGGCCTTGGACACTTCCAGGGATGGGGCAGCCACAGCTTCTCTGGGTAACCTGTGCCAGGGCCTCCCCACCCTCCCAGGGAAGAATTCCTTCCCAATATCCAATCTAAACACACTCTCTGTCAGTTTAAAGCCATTCCTTGTCCTGTCATAATGAGCAAATGATTCATAGAATGTCTTAGGTTGGAAAAGACCCTACAGATCCTTGAGTCCAACCATTAACCCAACACTTCCAAGTCCTCCTCTAAGTCGTGTCCCCAAGTGGACTTTGCATCTGAACAAGCATCATTATGGGGTCATTCCCACTCATATGCCACGATTTCCCCTTTTAAAAAGCCTGTGTATTAATAACTTGCTATAATAATATTAATCTTTGGCAACAGTTCGTTTAGAAAGCAGAAAGTTAAAAATCAGGATTGATCATCGCTGTCACGGGGATGTTGTTCCAACAGTCTCTGCCACGGCAGCCCCAGGCCCTCTCCACACTTCCCTCCTTGCTCTGTGTAATGCTCAAAATACAAATTGGCTTTCTTAGGGAATGAGAAATCTCCTGCCTCCGAGCTCAGCCGGCGCTCGGAGCGCGGGGACGGAGCTGCTGCAGACACTCTGCACCCCCCTCTCCATCAGTGGGGAAGTGCAGCTCCTCCAAGGGGCTCTGCAGAAGGATGGAGCAGCCATGAGCCTTTCTCTCTTTTCCATGCTATTGATTTTCTTTAAATGTATAACTCAGAACCTCTCAGAGACTCCTCTCCTGTGAACTCACTTTGCTGTCGGAGCTGGCCGTGGCACTGCAGTGAGACAACCCCGAGCTCTGTCCTCCCTGGGCTCACTCTTGGCTCAGAGGCTCCAGGAACTCACCTGAGGGCCCTGGTGTTCCTGCAGCGCGGGAGAGCTGGCAACAGAACAGGGAAAACTCAATGAAAGGTGGTTTTGAGGGTAAGACTGAATTAAATCTCCCCAAAACCCCTTTTAGAGACCCTCTTTTGGAGAGAGAGGGTTTGGACTTCCAGAAGGGAGCTTCAAAATGCAGCAGCACCAGAGAAAAAGAGTGAAAGTCTCCAAGGAAATCCCCTGAAGGTTCAGGCTCGAGGGATTGGATTGTCACAAAGTAAGAACAGAAAAATTCTGACTGCAATACTTAAATCTGCTGCCTTAAAAATGAAAGACACCAACTAACACCACAGAAACTGAAATGAAGGAACCCTGACCTGAAAAGTGGCAAAAGGACTTTTCTTTTTCTTCTTGCACTCTTGTTGAAGAAAAAGAGAAATTTAATCTGATGTAAATATATTATTTCATCATAGAAGGATAGTTCAGTTGTTACCTATATATACATATGTATGTAAATAAACCTTTTAGGTATTTTGCCCTCCCCCCAGTGCTGAGTAGTTGTGTTTTGTCTGAAAACCCTCTCACACCCTGGGGCAAATTGTGGGAGGGGGGCTTGAACTTGGAAATTGGATTTCTGAGGGTCTCAAACCACCACACCTGGCTTTCCCAAGAACATGTTTTTCTCAGCACTTACCCCTGTGCAAACACAGTCTCAGCTGGTGCTGAACCAGTAACATGCAGCTTCCAGCAAGAGCAGAAACCATGGTGTTAATGACAACGGCCAAAAGGGACTTTATCAAACCTTGTCGCCCCCTAAAACGGGCCCTCAGGTGGGTTTTTGCTTTCAGCTACTGCCCCACCAATATAACCAATAAATTATCATTAAAATAATGCTGCTGGGGGGGGGGGGAATGAGAGCTAGAAGGGCAAAACTGATTTTCCGAGGATAAAATTATTCCTCAGCGACACTGGACGTGTGCAATGGCATTTTGGACTCAGCAGCCACTGCTTTAAAGCCAGGCAGAATGTTTTCCTCAGGGATCCAGCTCCTGAAGCTCCTGCCTGTGTCCTCTGTGTTAGTGCCACATCATAAATACCAGGAGTTATGGTTGCAGCAAACACACACTGCACGTCGCTGAGCTGCTTGGAATTTAATGGGAATTTAATATCAGCATCCCAGAGCAGCTGGCAGGAGGCAGCTGAGTTTGTCCTGCCTTGCCTTCTGCCTTCAGCCTCTGACCCCAGACACGCCATCACTGGGGGGGCAGGAGGAGTCCTTCCAATTAAACCTCCTTGCAATAACCCCCAGGAGTCAGAAGGACACCTTGGGAAGGTGGACAATAAATGTTCCAAGTTTGGACTCGTTTGGAAGCTCTTTTACAGTCGCTCCCTGGTGTTTTTAAATGGAAATTTTTTGGGGGGGTCGAATGTGTTTTAGTTATTTAGTATTAAATGTTTAAAATGTTGTAGAATAATGGAATCACAGAAGGGTTTGGGATGGAGGGGAGTTTAATGATCACCCAGTTCCAGTCCCCTGCCATGGGCAGGGACACCTTCCACTAGCCCAGGTTGCTCCAAGCCCTGTCCAACCTGGCCTTGGACACTTCCAGGGATTCAGGGGCCAGCCACAGCTTCTCTGGGCAACCTGGGCCTTATGTCCTGAAGTATGAAATGATAAACAAGATTATTTCAAATTCTGATGCCCATTTTTTATCCATCCACCCTCATACTCTGCTTTTACAGCCCCCCAGTCTGGGGCTGGCTCAGGACTCCACAGACACCACCTGATTTGGCATTTTAGTGTCGTATGGAAGAGGAAAAAAACCCACAGCCCCTTGTCCCTCCCACATTTCCTGGCCCATCATTGCTCCCTGGGTGCACCAGGATGTGTGTTTAATACCACAGCAACATTTTAGTCCAGGGAAACTCCTCTGTGTGCCCAGAGAAGCTGTGGCTGCCCCTGGATCCCTGGAAGTGTCCAAGGCCAGGCTGGATGGCACTGGAGCAACCTGGGCTAGTGGAAGGTGTCCCTGCCCATGGCAGGGGGTGGGATGAGATGATCTTCTAACCCAAACCAGACTGGGATCCTATGAAATAAATGGGATATGTTGCATCCCTGCCCAGGGAGGCTCCTGTGCTGAGCCTGCTGCTGCCAGGGGACGGAGCAGAGCTACAGGATTAATGGCCCTGCCTCTTCAGGAAATTACTGCCAGATCCTCAGCTGCACAAATCCTTTCCTTACATCTGAATAGGAAGGAAAAAAAAAAGCCCTAAACACCCCCAATCCACCCCCCAGCTCAGCAGCTGGACTCAGAGGCTGCTGTTCCTTGCTCACTCACAGAGCCCAAAGGGTTAATCACCTGATCCTCTCCTTGTTCATCTGCAGCTGCTTTACTACAAATGAAGAGAAATCAGTAGCTACTACACCACCCATCATCATCTATCACATTAATACAATAGCAGAGGGTGTCTGCAGATCTACTGTGGCCATAAACTCTTGGTTATCAATCTTGTTCCCCCCCCGAGATTGGTGCATTTCTTCAAGTAACATAATTTAGGGAGAAAAGTTTATTTCTGACTGATACACTGCAAATAAAATCTGTGTTCCAGCTATAAAAACTTTTTGGTTATTCCTTTATATTATGCTGCAAAGAAAGAAAGAAAGAAAAAAAAAATACATATCCAAGGAAGAAATCCCACTGCATAAAGATGAGAAGTGAAGCCCCCAGCCCTGTAAAATGTGATTTATCGATCAGTCAAACCCCAGGACAGCTCCACTTTGACCCATCCCGTGGTTTTATGAGCACAATAAAGGAAACATTTCGCAGCACAATCATGGGTTCTGCTGCTTGGGAGGCAGACAGGACATCTCTGTCAGTTATATGGGCTCAGAAAATAAACCCATCTGAAACAGCATATCTGATTAAAGAGAATAAAACCCCACGTACACATCAAGAGACACTGGAGATGGAAAAAGCAGCAGAGACTGGCAGTGCTGTGCTGCTCAGAGGAGTGGAAAAGGGAGGGATATTGCAGAGGAAAGAACAAAGTGTTTATCATTATGTCCTGTGCCCAAGAAGATGAATATAATTACAATTTTAAAGTAAATAACAGACTCTGTACAAATCAGACCTCGTGTTGGAAATCTGTCACCTTATCCCAGGCATTCAGCCTGCCTGTTATTTAACCAGCAATATTCACATGGGAGGAAACTGGAAGAGCAATTCCTGGGTGAACAGTAATTGGTTTGAACATGAGTTGCCTTCCCTCGAGGGAGACTGAAGTCACAACTGAGATAAGGCACATTTTGAAAATTAATTCCCATGTAATTGTGTAATGTGCAAAGGGAGCACGAGCACCAACAGACTGGCTCTCCCATCTTTGCTCAGGAGGGTCCCAAGCACTGGTGGGATCCAGGATGGGAATGCCTGGATAGCAGGATCAGGCCTGGCCCAAGAGAAGCTGCTTTTGGTGGGATCCAGGATGGGAATGCCTGGACAGCAGACCCAGCCTGGAGCCAGAGGAGCTGCTTAACAAAGGGCTCAGCCTCGCTGAAGGGCTGGTGCAGCCAGTGCAGCACAGGCAAAACGATGCCTCCTTCTACCAGAGGACAACTTCAATGGCAACTTTTATTTCCTGACAGAGGAAACCAACCTTACAGTCAGGAACTGGAGGCGAAAATGGAAAAATACTCTTCCAAGCAATGCAGTAGACCCTGTGTTTGGCTGAAGATGCTCTTGCTCCTTTTTTTTTTGGAGAGCAGTGCCCTGGGGCACAGCCAGCAGGTACCAAAGCCTTGGCTCAGCCCAGCCCTGGGCTCAAACCTCTCCCACAGTGGCTGATATCCATGTGGCAGCTGGAGAACGGGCACAAGGAGGGAGCACAGGGAGCAGGAACAGCCACAGGTGCCTTTCTGCAGCCCTAAACCCACGAGACTCTCTTAAGTCCTAATGCAAAGGCCACTGGAAGCAAGCAGAGCAGCAGTGGAAATTTGTAACCAGAGATAATTATGCTTGTAAATAATAAAGTGGCCATTTGAACTTCATAGGAACCAGCAAGAGGACAAGGGGAAACAGCCTCGAGTTGCACCAGGGGAGGTTCAGGTTGGATATTAGGAAAAATTTCTTCCCTGAGAGTGGTCAAGCATTGGAAGGGGCTGCCCAGGAGAGTGGTGGAGTCACCAGGCCTATATTCATCTTCTTGGGCACAGGACATAATGATAAACTCTTTGTTCTTTCCTCTGCAATATCCAAAACATTGAAGTGTTTAAAAAATGAGTAAATGTGGCATTTGGTACTCTGGTTTATTTGGCACTGTGGAATTCAGCCAAAGCTTGCACCTGATGATCTTGGAGGCCTTTTCCCACCCTAATGATTCCATGATTCCATGGATCAAAGTGACACTGAGGGTGCAGAGCTCGACATTCCCCTAAATCCCTCCCCCAGGTGGACACATCCCTGCCCACCACAGCACCTCCTCCAGCCAGGATTCTCCTGCCCTCCAGCAGCCTGGCTCTGCCTGTGCCCCAGGGATGCCACTGAGAACCCACAGCCTTGCCCATCTGCTCCCCTGGCTCTGTGCCCACCCAGCCCACCAGGCTCTGCTGAGGGGCAAGTGCCAATCAAAGCAGGATTAAATGGGCAGAGCAAAAGTCACCTCTCCTGCTGGCAGTGCCCCCTGCACGTGCCTCCAGCTGGCACAGAACAGTGCCCTGCCAGGAGGACAGCAATTAACCCCCCTCAGCCTGTCAATGCTTCCCCAAGGTTATTTTTTGGCACTTCATCTAAAAATCAACGTCCCACAGAGGGTGATGGCACAGAGCAGCACTGGCACTGCTGCTGCCCCTTGGGAAGGGCTGGGCTGTGTGTCAGGACCCCTCTGGAGTCCCCTCCGGGGTTTTGGCTCCTTTGGTGGTGATTCCATGGCAAGCACGTGCCAGTACCCACTGAGACCTTTCACAAGGGGTCATGGCAGCCTCTCAGGGGGCTCTTCGTGGCCAGCACAGGAGCAGGACAGAGGGAGCAGCAGTGGCAGCTACTCAGGAAGGTGCAGAGTAGCTGCCCAAAGTTAAATACAGAGAGAGAGGATGCTCTGATTTCTGTTGGAAGCCTGTGCTCTTTTTGTCTCTGTCACATCTTTCAGATCATGGCTGGCATTCGTGTCTCCTCAACCTGTGCTCTGATCACAGAATCATTGTGGTTAAAAAACACCTCCAGGATCATCAAATCCAGCCTTTGTCTGCATCCCACTGTGCCCACTAAACCATGCCATGAAGTGCCACATCTGCTCGTGTTTTGAACCCTGGATGTTGAATCCACCCCTTTCCTGGGCAGCCCTTTCCAAAGTTTGACCCCTCTTTCAGTGAAGAAACGTTTATGTTTCATTTTCATCTCAAGAATCTGCATCATTCCTGTATGTATGGGTTGGATAAGGAATGTCACATGCAAACTGAGATGCAAAGCTTGAGGAAAAGAAACAAAAAGTCAGATGTGGCTAAAAGTGATCCCTGAAGCCACTTCTCACCCCCAAGAGGCATCAGGGAGGGCAGAAAGCTCAGGGAGCACCAGTAACAAACTGGAACACCAGCAGAGGATGAAGAGGGATGAAGGCTGAACACACACATGCACAGCAGAGAGTCCTGAGGGGACAGAAGGAAGGACAGGGATTTTTTTCCCTGGCTCTCAGAACCACTGGCTGGCTTTGCCAAGCGGAGATAAATTGATGCAAACCAAAAAGATTTGAGAAGGAGCCCCGTGTCAGGCAGCTTTGGCATTATTAAGCTTAGCTTGGGAGCAGACAGAAAACTAAGGGACAGAATGTCAATTAATTTGAGTGCAAGAATTCCCCAGGCCTGGAGGAAGGCAGGAGAGCTGCCCAGATGGTGGTGTCAGAAGGAAATGGATTTCTCTGCATGGCCCCAGAAACCTGAAACCTTTTTCACTTCTATTTGTTTAAGAGATTGTGCTCAGTGTAGAACAATTTGGGCTGGATGAATGCTGCTCTAACAGAGAGGGAAAGTGCAGATGACCAAAGTCAGGGCTGAGCAGTGCTGGGAGGTGAAGGGACCCATCCAGCAGTGCTGGGACCTGCTCCCAGCAAAACCATCCTTCTTCTTTTCCTCTCTGTGTTGTCACTGCCATCACTGCTGCAAGGACAGGGGACCTGGGCTGGCACAGCCCTCATGCTGAGCAAAGTGCTTGGCTTGACTTAGAACCTGATCTGTGGCAGGATCTTGGGCTGGGGCCACGGAGGAGCTCACAAATAATGCCCATCTCCCTGCCTGGCCCTGCAGGTCATTGATCAGCTGGGAATCACACACACAGCAGGGATGAACTCATTTAATGTACTCCCAACCCGCCTCTGTAACCACAGCAGGCTCAGAAATGCTGTTTGCAGCTGGGAAGTCCATCACCACTGACAGGAGCCAGCAAAGCTCATTTTAGTCATCATCATTAAATCCAAGGGAACAGAGAGACTCCTCTGCTTTGATTTTTTTTTTTTTCCCCTGCTCAGGCAGGAAAATTTGGTGCCTCTGGCAATCCCCAGGCATTGCAGTTTTGCTTTTCACTTCAAGGCAGGTACAGCCTCACTGCTGCCCTGCTGGGGACAAGGGGCAGGGAAGAAGGGTGAGGCTGGGACCTGGTTGTTCTTCTCCCTGGCATAGCTGCACACTGACCTAAAATTCAAGATACAGTAGCCAAATCCCTTTGAACTTCTGTGCTTTTTTGAGCACCGCCCTGAGAAAGCAGAGGAGCCCCCCTGCACCTGAGCAGGCACAGCTGAGGTTGGACACCATCCCGAGGAACTGCTGGTGGGGTTGGCACGTCAGTGACCCACAGGCACAGCCTCAGCCCTGGAACGCTGCTCCAGAGCTCTGAGTGCCACAGGAAAGCTGGAATCCCCCGTGTCCTGAGGCAGAACCAGACTGTGGCACAGCACAGGCCACGGCAGAGCTCAGCCCTTGCCCAGGGTGGGAAGGACAACGAGGACCATCCTGCCCCCTCTGCAGAGCCCTCCTTCATGGCAGAGCCTCAGGTGCTGCTCTAATGCAATTGCCAACGATAAACTCTTTGAGAACCCAGAGAGACCCAAAATAGAGAGCAGTGCTTAATCCTGACGTGCTTTCCCAGCTCCCTCCCCTCCTGCCCCGTCAGCTCTCGCTGCAAAACCACTTTGCTGCTGATCACAGTCCCTTGGTGCGTGGAGCAAAGCCCTCTTTGTTCCTCCCAGTCAGCTTGGAAGCCCTCAGGGCAATATTTAAGGTCTCCTTTATCATTCCCACATTCTGTACAACGTGCATTTATGCAGGTTTTCCCTGGAGGATCATTCCAAGCAGCCATGCTGTATATTTACACTTAGCACACACTTTAAGGGACTGGCTGTACTCGCAGCGTGCCCCTGCATGCAGAGATGCTCCTGGAATAGTGGAGCTGCCACGAGATATTTTCCCTTAAACTGCTCAGAATAAGCACAATCTGAAAGGGTTTAAAAGACAGAAAACTGGTTTGGTCCCACCTACACCTCTCCTGTCCTGGGAGAGTCACAGCCAGGGAAAACCTTCCATGGGGCAGAGGGGGAAACATCCCCGTGGCAAAGGCAAGAACATGAGCACTCAGAGGATGAGCACTCAGAGATTTACCAGCCATGAGAGCTGTCCCAGCACAGTGGGATCCCACCACAACATCTACAGGGCACACCTGGATGCTCTGTGGGGCTCAGGAATAGGTGTTTCTGTCCAGGAATACCTGGAAAGCAAGGCAGCAGCATCTCTCCACCAGCTACCAGTCAGGTCAAGGCTGCTACGAGTGAAGAAACACATATTATAATCTCTGAAAGAGTTTTTATTCAAAATACACTTGAAACACTGTTTTCTCCAGTAATTGTATTAATGGTTCCACACTAAGAGCATGAGCCTTCCCAGGGTAATCATGGAAGCAATGCTGCTGCCTCAAACCTCCCTCCATGAAATTAGCTTTTACACTTAAGCAACTCATCAGGAACAGGACTTGCCTTGGAGGGAAGGACACCCTTTGAGAGAGCTTTGAGCTGGAAACACCCACCAGGCTGACACCACCAACCCAGTGTAGGGTCAGAGAGACACCCATGCCCATGGATTAGCTGGTGGTGGGATACTTCTACCAACCCCATTTCCTTTCAAGCTACAGCCAAGCAGCTGTCATGGCACAAAACTGTTGAAGGATCACTTAGTCTGAGCTGCCTCCTTTGGTACTTGCACTGCTGTGTGGCAAATGAAAATTAAATGGGCCTGGAGCTGCTGCCTCTCCACCCCTCCATGGGACTGCTTGGCCAAGGTGTGCAGAAAACTTGGAGCTGGTTGCCATAAAGCTCAAGGAAATGTTCCTGCAAATGATGTTTTGGCAAAATCCTGATAAAAACCGCATGGATCATGTGCCTCCCACCCACCCCTCCCTGGGCACAGCCCACTCTCCATCAGCCTTTTCTCCTCTTGACTTCAAAGCTGCTTTTTTCTTGTCACAGTGAAGTGCTGGGAGCTTTTGCTCCTGCTTCTTGTTTAGGTCCTACAAGGCTGGTGGAAGAAATTTTAATTAAAAGCTGTTCTGCTTTTATGTCCAACATGCTTCAATGGGCATTACATCTTCCTGATGCTGGAATTTCCTACTTGGTATTTTACACCCTCTAAGCAGCTGGTGCAAGGCAGCCCTTGAATTGGGATGAGGAGCTGCATGGAAACAGCCTGGTGTGGCCATAAAATCCTCTGCATCTCTGGTAATGCTGCTAATTAGGGCTGCATTCCAGCTGGTGTCCTGGGAAAATGAAGCTGTGGGCCTGGAGATGAGGGAAAAAGTGCTAAAACCCACCCAGCCATCTCCTCTTGGGTGGCTCAGTGTGTTCTGCCACCAGTGATTCATTTAGTGACACTGGAAAATGTCTTAAATAAAGGATTGCTCCTCTGCAAGGTCAGAAGGAGAGGTTTCATGGATTAGAAGGAAGCATCCTCCCCAATTTACATCCCCTTTGGCCACTGCCTCTGGATGTACAGAAGCTGGATCAGCTGCAATGGTGTGACCCCACCGAGCCTTTCTCAGCTCATGGGTGACCTGCAGGAGCACAGGCTGGGTCACCCCTTTCCTTTGGGATAAAAATAAAAAGTCCTATCACTTCTGAGTGGTTGCTTGCACCAGCTGGTTTGTGGGAATAATTGCCACAGCACCTAGAGGGGCACAGGGTTTGGCAGGAAAGAAAATGCTGGGGAATGGAAGAGAAGGGGAAATGAGAGGGGAAAGCAGCTACTGGAGCTTCTGTGCTGCTGAACCAGCTGAGGGGCAGAGTTTTCCAGCTGCTAAACCCAGGCACTGCCTGCCCTTTTTCAGGGGTAGGTAGCTCTGTCCCCCAGACTCTTAAGGAGAACTGTGAGAGGTTTCGGGATTTCCTTTGGGATTTGCTTGTGGCTGCTTTAACTCTTGTGTCAGGACCATCAAATCCTGACCACAGCTAAAGAAATTGTGATTTTTCCTCTCTTTTACCGGGTGAAATGTTAATATTAAGCTGCAAAATGGGTTCTTTGTCCCTCCATCAAACCATACTGCCCAGCCTCAAAGCTCCTTCCCCTTTCTGGATCCGCGTGAGCTTCCAGGAGCCCCAACAACTGACTGCCCATCAAATGCCATTACAGGTAGGAAACACTGTCAGGCTGTGTAGAGGAATACAGACATTTAAGGCTGAGAAAGTACTTAATAAATTCAGAACAACTCTTTGTGACATTTCCCCCAAGACTTTAGTGCTGTTTACAAATTCCAGAGAACACCCCGAGTCGTTTCTGGCACGGGCTTTGTGATTTATTTCAAAGCAAAATGGGTCGGAGTGTGTGGGTCTGTGCTTAATGCGAGAAGGGATTTGGAAAGGAAAAGTCAACTGGCAGGAAAGATTGCAGGGCCAATGTAAGGGCAGCAAAGCGTGTGGGTGGTCTCTCTGAGCGTGTAACAGGATATTTGTTAAGGAAAAGAAACATGCAGGATCGTAAGCTTTGATAAAACAGTTCCTTTTTTTTTTTTTTTTTTTCCCCAGTCAATAACATAATGGTAATTTTCCAAGGCAAATTGCCTCTAAGCTCCCTTTTCTCAAGGAAAGAGTGGAACAAACGGGTCAAGGATGAAAAAAAATCGCCGGAGCAGCAAATGTGCACACGTGTGGGGGTAGGGGGGTGACCCTCCCCTGCCTCCCAGGCTGGGGTCCTGCTCCCAGTGGGAGCATCCAAAGCAGGGTTTGGCTCATGCCAGAAGATGAGCAACCCCCAGACAGAGGAGGGTTGGAGAGTTTTCTCCTCCCTTTCAGCTCCATCTTCCCGCACATCACTTCAGAGTGTTTGCCAGAGGATGTTCTGGAGCAGCCCGAGTGCTCCGAGATGTGGCTGCACTGGGAGAGGAGAGGGCTCAGCACCTCAGGGAAAGGCTTCCCAGGAGATAAAATGAGGACTGCCACGGCTTATTTGGAGTGCAGCAAGGTGGTGTGGGGGGCTGTGGGTCTCCTGGAGGTGGTGGGGGTTACAGGGATCGAGGTGGAGCTGGCACAGGGTGTCAGAGCCCAGGGAGGGGGAGGAAAAGCCCACAGGGACAGAACAGGTGGCGACAGCCCAGGCAAACCCTTGATTTGAAATGCAGAAAGCAGGAGGGGGTTATTTCTGCCCAAGAACACTACCCACTAGCAGGGATTCATGGAATCACTGAGGCTGGGAAAGATCCCTAAAATCATCAAGTCCAACTGTTAACCCAGCACTGCCCCGTTCACCACTAAACCACATCCCCACGTGCCTTTTGAACACTTGCAGGGAGGATGTCTCCACCACTTCCCTGGGCAGCCTGTTCCAATGCCTGACCGCCCTTCCAGCAAAGAAATTTTCCCTAATATCCAATCTAAAACCTTAGAAAAGCCCAAGTTACATTTTGAGCCGCTTCATCAGAAGTTCCAGCGAGTCACGTTGAAAACAAATTAATCACCACACAAATTAATCATTACACAACCCCCCTCCCGTGACACTGAGCCCCACCTTCTGCTGCAGCACTTGGAGAGCCTCAGCATAATTTATTTTTCAAAATTCAGAAGAAACACTTAAAAGATGAAAGGCTCACAGGAGTATCTATGGCTGCATCACCATTCCCCAGTAGCTCTCATTGTTCAGGGCAAAATAGAAGATATCACATTTTAATTGCTCTAGATTAGAGTAAAGAGTGTCAGCAGCGAGCACATCTTTGGCTCAGGCTCGTTACTGGGCTCTATCTCTGTTTTTTGCCTCACAAGGGTTATTTCCTCCATGCTTTTATTAGGATGCATGTCAGCTCCCAATGAAGGAGATCACGTGGGCATGGGGGGTCTGCTCAGTTTTAGCTTTTAGGAAATAAAACTATTTCAATAAGAAGAAATTGTAATAGCTGTCAGAGGTTTTGGAACCTTGAGTCAGGCAAAAAAAAGCAGCATGAAGACTAATGCTCCTGTTGGATGGAATCACAGAATAGTTTGGGTTGGAAGGGATCTTAAAGTTCAGCTCCTTCCACCCCTGCCATGGGCAGGGACACCTTCCACCAGCCCAGGTTGCTCCAAGCCCTGTCCAACCTGGCCTTGGACACTCCCGGGGATGGGGCAGAGCCACAGCTTCTCTGGGCAACCTGTGCCAGGGCCTCCCCACCCTCACAGGGAACAATTTCTTCCTGATATCTACTTTAAATCTGCCCTTCTTCAACTTAAGGCCATTCCTCTTGTCCTGTCACTACAGTTTAGTTATTTCCAGCAGGGGAAAGGTAACCCCAGCAGCCCAGCACTACTCAGATCATCAGAGGCATCACCATCCCACAGAATACAATAATAACAAGTGAAAATAAAGGTGAGAAGCCCTGTCACCAACCCAGGGACACACTGCACTGCAGGAGGGAAGAGCAGCTGCCCCAGGTCAGCCCAGGCTCCTGCTGTGGCAGCTGCTGGAGGGGACATGGGGACCATGGCAGGGGCTGGCAGCAGCAGGCAGAGCAGAACACAGCTGAGGACCCTTCTCCCCTCTCCTCCACCAAAACAGCATAAGCTCATTAACAAGAACAACCTTTCTCAACACCCATCTGTGCAGCATCGAGCTCACTTGGGCTGTAACCACAGGAGGAGCTTCCCTCTCTTCACAACAGACATGCCAGGGCTAGCTAATTACTAAATATTTAGATATTCCTGTGTTAATGGAGATTCCCCTCCTCTCCCCACACACAGCAAAGGAAACCATGATACAGGTCCCCTGCTCAGCTCATGCTCTGAAGGGCACTAAACTGAGCATTCCTGAGACATCAGAGACCCAAAGCACTGCTCACACACCACCTCCCAAACACATCCCCTGCCTCACTGAATAGGGAGAAAAACACGAGGGAAACCTCAAAAAAATTATACCAAAAAATATACAAATAAGAAAACCAACTACTCACAGGCTGAGCAGGCAACAAGACCCCCTTGGACTTTTTTCTTCCTCCCTCCAGGGCTGCCTGTGCTGCTGGTTTTATTTCCTCTGTTCAAGCAGGTGATCTGAATGAGCCTCCTTGTCCCCCAGCCAGATCTCCTGCCTCCTTATCACCAACAGCTGTGAAAGTTTTGGCTACAGGGAGATGTTCATCCCTTTAAACTGCTCCTGACTCACCTTTTCCAGGTTTCACCCTCTTTTGCCCACCTCCCAGGCAGGTGGGACAGGCTTTAAATCTGCACTGAGAGTCAAGGGCACAATGTTTCCATCAAACGAGCAGCTCGCCAAACTTCTGAGTGTCCCAGGGGTTTCATGGAGTCACAGAATCCCAGAATGGTTTGGGTTGGAAGGGACCTTAAGGATCATCTTGTCCCACACCTCACCCCAGACCAGGCTGCTCAGAGCCCAGTTCACAGGGTGCTGTCAGGACCCTCCTTGCTGGGTTCCAAGGAGGTCCCAGCACCTGAGCTGCTGGTCCTGCCTGGGATGGAGCTTCAGGGAGCCCATCTGGCCAAACCTGTGTGATGGTTGGAAAACCTCACCTGCATTCATTCCTCTGGTGGGGAGTCCCCTGGGAGAGCAGCTGGAGGTGCCCTGTGTGCCACAGAACAAACCCTTCTGCAGAGGGATTCTGCCTTCAGGACAGTTCAGAGGCAGAAATTGGCTTCAGGTCTTCTTTTCTGTAAAGGAAAAAGGAAGGCAGTTTGAAAGACTCTGCCATTATCCTCCAGGACAATGACACAATAATTAAACCCACCCTCTGCAGTCCATTTTCCTTCCAGATTTGGAAGACTACAATAGAGAGAATAACAATTGCAAGGACCCTTTTCTTCTCCCCCCCCCAGAAGCACCTCACAAGTGACAGAGATTTGAAAGCTCAGAGCTGGCTCTCGGGGAGAAGATAAAATGCTGCTCAGAATATAGATTTTGGTGCCAGCTGGGAATTACAGCCCTGATCCATCCTCCTCTGTCATCGGAGTCTGTGTTGCTCTGTGGGCTAAATGGAAGTGAATACAGTTACTTTCCCTGTCTTGGGGGAAAAAATGACATTCCATTTTGTCTCCAAAAAATACACATTATTTAACTTATAAAATATTTAATCTGTGTAATTAATCCTCTCATGACAGCGCTTTGCACATTTTTGCTGGCAATCCATACTTTGAATGGCCTATAGTTATAGCTAACTTTGTTTCCTTTTTCTCATGAAATTAATCAAAGGCTTGTATTCTAAATTATTCAGGAACTGAATGAAGCCTGCTTTCTATGGCTTGCAGCAAGAAAACTCCTATTTCTTTCATGTGCCAGCAACACAGCAATTCCATTTTTTCCAAGGAGGAAAGGACTGGGAAGGGGAGGTGATCCACAGGCTGTGGTGTGTCACTGCAGTGCCCTGGTGACATGGCTGGGGCTGGGCATCCTCCACCTGCCTGGAAGGAATGACAGCATCAAACAAGGGGCTTCAGATGCATCATCCAACACCAGTGGGCTCATTCCCAGAGGAGTTGGGCTCCTGCAGCTCTTGCTGAGCTTCGTCTGAGTTGTCATTTCAACTGCAGTAATGGAGCTCAACAGGGTGGCTCCTCCTTTCAGGGCACTCCAGGAGAGGGGAAATGTGGTCATGGGGACCATGAGCTCTGGGTACTTTCATAGAATCACAGAATCACAGAATCACAGAATCAGCTGGGCTGGAAGGGACCTCCGAGATCATCAAGTCCAACCCTTGATCCAACCCCGCTGTGGTTCCCAGCCCATGGCACTGATGCCACATCCAGTCTCTTCTTAAAACCCTCCAGGGATGGAGAATCCACCCCTTCCCTGGGCAGCCCATTCCAATGGCTGATCACCCTCTCTGTAAAGAAATTCTTCCTAATATCCAACCTAAACCTCCCCTGGCACAGCTCAAGACCCAGCCCTCTTGTCTTGTTGAGAGTTGCCTGGGAGAAGAGACCAACACCCTCCTGTCAGGTTGTAGGTCTCCTTTGAGATCTACAGAGACAGGGCAGAGACACAACTTTATAACCCAGAGTGGGATCTTGCCCTTGAAATCCCTGCCCTGGGCCCTGGCCAGCAGGATGGCAGCGTGGTGCTGGTGGGGGCTCTTGGTCCTGCCAAGATGTGTTCCCTTCTACTCCTTTCTTCAAGGAGGATCTCTTTGGACTTCTATGTTTCCTTTGGGATATGCTAATAATTCAAGGAAGGCAGAGGGGTGCCTGCCTGCAAAAATTGAGGGGTAACCTACTATCCAAACCCAGATATTTGGGGACCTGCAGCCCCTGAGGGGCTCGAACAGGTTGTGGTGCCCGTTTGCCCCTTGGGAACCCCCTGCCCTGAGGAACCTCACACCAGTGAGGAGCATCAGAAGCTCAAAGCACCCCATTTGTGAGTTTGAAAGGCAGCTTTTCATCACCACAAGAACCTGGATCTCTCATGAATATCCTCCCCAGTTCCAAGGCCCAAACCCTGCTCTGAGCCCTCCTCACTGGGCTGTTGGGGTTGGCAGCTCAGGCTGCTCCCCAGGCATTCCCTTGACCTGTCCAGCCCCCCACACTGCTGTCCTCCCCTTCCCTCCTCCCCTTCCCCACCATTTCTTTGGGTGATTTCAGAGGGTTTCATTAGCATTTGGTCCCCACTGGTGCTCAGGGCTGGCCAGAGCCCAGCTCTTGCTGCAGAGGAGCTGCAGGAGGAACCTGATCAGAGGCTTGGCCAGGTTTTGAAGTGCTTTATCAACACTTGCTCCCTCAGCTCCTGAACGAGCATAAGGCTCTTGCTGGATTCAGAGTTCAGCCCCTTTGAAGTTTTCACCTCCAGGCTTATATTTTATCCTTTTTTTTTTTTTCCCAGCAGAAAATTCTCTCTGTCACCACTTGTGGAGGAGTCACATGAGAGTGTCCCTGCAAGGGACATACACTTGCTGTGCCACTAAGAGCTGAGCCTGAATTTCCTGAGATCCTTTTATTTTTCTTAATGAAAATATTTTCTTCTTTCTCTGAGCAGCCTCTACTTGCAAACTCCCTTCTTTCACCTCTGACTCTTGCCCAGCATCACTCAGGATTTTAGTGGCTCCACAGAGTGCAGGCAGCAAGAGCTCTGGATCAGATCTGGGGGCTCTGGAGATGAGGGTTTTGGGACAGGTGGAACATCACCACGTTCTGTCACACAGGCTCTGGGAAACCTTCAGAGCTCACAGAGTCTGTCCCCTCCAGACTGGCAAATAAATTACCAGCACTCAGCACTGAAAGGAGACCCAAAGGGGGCTGACAGTTCATTAACTGTACCCAGGAAAATGTCCTCGCCTGTCCTTTACTCTTCAGGCTTAACTCTGGAAGTCACTACCAAATAATATGGGAAAAGGATAGCAAACTCTATTTTCTGGCTGTCCCACTGCCCAGTGGGTTGTCAGCAGCTGGCACTGACAGAAATGCATCCCCCTCGTGTCAAGGGAAGGGGTGATGTTTGTTGGAAAGCATTCCCAGGGAGCAGCGGGGTGGAACAGGCACAAATTCAGGAAGAAATCCCTAAGAGGAAACATAAAGCACCAGTGTTGGCTTCAGGAGCCAGCAGCTGCTCTGGCAGAACACAGCAAAGTTTCAGTCTCTTGTATGATGAATCAGCTCTAAAATTTATAGACAAAGAAATAATAATAATAATAATAATAACAATAAAAGAGAATCAAAGCCTTGGTTGAAGCTCCACCACGAATTTCAGTGCACACAGCTTTGCAGGGCTCTGCTTCAAAACCTCCAGTGCAGCCCCCTGGTCCAGACACAGGAAGTCTTCTAATGATCCACCCAGCATTAGCAGCATCATTGGTAATCAGGTTTTATGGATTTATGAAACAAATATACACACTTGTCTTGTTTAATATTATTTTCCACTCAGAAGCTTAGTTTAATACAGATGCCCTGAAATTATACCATTCATAAATAATGCAAGTAATAAAACCTTTCTCTTATCCCCTGGTGCACACAAATGCAAGATTAAATGTGGATTTCAACAAAAAAATGGGAGAACTTTGTGTTTAAAAAATAAAAGGAAGTATAAAACTCCAGCTACTCTGAGACAAGGAAGTCAGTGCAGCTTCCAGGCTCCGAGGAACAAATGAGGGTTGGTTTTTAAGGGCAGAATTCATAGCTTTAATTTTGTGGCTAGATTTGTATCACTGGAGTTATGTATTTGGGTGGTTTGGACGCAGGGCATGGATGTGGGATCCAACTGGCAGTGGAAGCACAGGCACCCACACCAGGGCTCGTCACCCTGTACAGCTTCACTGGGGACTCACAGGGCTTTTATACCCCTTTGCCCACGGGGTTTTGAGGAAGACCCCCCGTGTCCACACTCTTTGGAGGGTGGTGGGATGAGAGGAATCTGCCGGAGGAGCTGCTGCTGGAGGAGCTGCTGCAGACAGGTGGAGCTGGACGCCCGGCTCCGGGAGCGCTAAAAACCCGCCAGAGCTTCACTTCGTTTGCTTTGCATCCTCTGCATAATTCATAGCCCAGACACTGCTGAAAATCAGGAACAATAAATAAATAAAGCAGCGAAATTAGTATTTTTGGGGCTGGCTTTCACAAGGCAAAACACATCTAAAAGGAACCCGTGGTCTCCCTCTGCTGAATTTGGCCAGAATCTTACCGTGGGCAGAACTGTGTGCCCAGGCAGAGAGAGGCAACTGCCTTTTCCCTTTCAGATTGGAAGAATCGATGTGGTTTTGTGCTCAGAAGGCTGGGATTGATGGGGAGAGGGAATGAAAAGAATCTGTGACCTGTGGGGCATTTTGCAGGCACTGAAAAGGCTCCGAGCAGGCAGCAGCAGAAATGCCAGTGAGGTTCCCTGCAGCCTGATCTCCTGCCTTGCTACTTCCCTGCTGCATATTTCCCAGGATTTTCTAGTCATTTCTCCAACCAACTTCCAGTTCCTAAACCATGAGCTCTGCACCTGCCATTCTGGGCTTGGTGTTCTGAGGTCTGGTCCCACTGCAACTCCTCTGGTTGGGACACTCCTCCTCCATCCTTAGGCATGCTGGCATATGGATTTATGGAATGCATTAGGCCCTGGATGTGAGAACCCTTCTGCATCCAAGAAAGATGATTTCCCTGCAGGAAAGCCCAGCCATGGTTCCTGCAGGCTGGAGATCCTCCTGCACAGCCCTAGAAAACTCAGATGTGGAGCTGGAAGGACCCCGAGGGTTTGGGTGAATTGCTCTGGAGGACTTGGCACAAATCCTGTGGTGTTGAAGAGTATCACAGTTTAGAGTATCACAGTTTAGAGTATCATAGTTTAGAGTATTGTATTTTAGAGTATCAGACCTCGGAATATCAGACTCTGGAATATCAGACTTTGGAATATCAGACTTAAGAGTATCAGACTTCAGAGCATCACCGTTTCTCGAGCTTGGGGCTGAACACCAGCCTGGGGAGGTAAAGAAAAAAAATGTGTTTTTCCAGCACATACAACACCCACAGCCCCTCTCTCCTCCTGCCTCTTGGACAGGAGACAGGGCTCCCTTGCCTTCCTGGAGAGCTGCAGTGACAGGAACCCTGAGCCCTGCTGGCAGGTCCCGAGCTCCTGGATCTGCCAGGCTGGCAGCTCATCCAGGGGCTGCCCCCCATGAGGGTCCCTGTGGTACCCCACGGGATCCCTGCCTACCGACAGCCCCCCCTCCTTGCTTCCTGCCCTCTGCACGTGTGACTGCACGTGTGGAACGAAATCCATCCCTCCCCACGGGGCCGCACATCGCGCTCCCGGCATCCCTGCCATCCCCCCGGCTCCGCATCCCCCCCTCTCCCATCCGCGCAGCTCCCGCCCGCTCGGGTGGGAGGCAGGGGGATGTGAGAGGCTGCGGAGATTAGAGCCTGATGTTGAGGAGAGGCTGCTGACAAACCGCACAGTCATCACTCCCGGCAGCCGCCTGCTCAGCCGGCAAACACGGCGAGAAAATAGGCTCAGTGGCTCGAATAAGCCCCAGAGCCTGCATTTGAATTTACAATGAGCTGCTCGGCGGAGCTCAATCTGTCAAGCACCATGTCCCATTAAGATGAAAATTGGAAGGTCTCAATAGAGCAGATAGATAACCTCTTTTATTCTCTTTTATTAGAGGGTGCTTGTGAGGATGGCAGGTCAGGACTGTGACCGAGGCAAATTCTCCCTCCACGGAGGCCACTCTGTCAGTGACCATGTGCTGCTTTTCTTGCTCGATTGTTTGTTTCTTGGGGTTTTTTAACACCTCAGGTAATTCCATTTGCGTGTGCATGTGCCAGGGCCTCAATCCAGGGCTCCCTGTCTCAGTGATGCCATTCAGTCCATGGTGTGCTGGGATAAAGCCCCCCCACTCTGAGCTCTCCTGGCACTGCCCAGACCCTGCCCATGGTTTGTGGGAGCCCTGGGCAGTGCTGCCCCAGCAAAACAGGCAAGTTATGGTGAATCTGTGGCTTTGAACAAGTCTAAAAGCAGAAAATGGGAATGCCCGGGGTCTGCTGGAGCTGAGCACTCACACCCAGAGCAATGCTTTTTGTCTCATCTCTCTCCCTCCTCACAGGAAGCCCCAAAAATCCAGCCCTGAGTGGGAAAAAACCCCTCACTTTTCTGTTTCCTGCATCATTATAAGAAACAGAACTCTTTATATTCCCCCTGCTCAGGAATACATGGCCCAGATGCAGCTCTGAGAAGGATCTGCCTTCAGAGGTGCCACGGGTGGCAGCTCCTGTGGAAAAGCATGTTTAGGTGAAGGATGCTTTTCCCAGTGCCAAAGAGCCAGAAGATGAGTGCTCAAACCCTGCCCTCCTGCCCACCCAGGAGCACTGGGCATCATTACTCCTCCCTTGCCATGTGTTTTGGCTCTGGAAAGCACGGAATATTTGCAAAGCATTCGGTGTTTGTTGAAATACTCTCTCTGGATCAAAGCTCAATATTTCTTGGCTTCTCTACACTTTCTGAGCCGCCTTCTGCTCACTGTTATATATTTGCCTTTCTCTCCGAGGTTGTTAATGGATCTGAACAGCTTTTGTTTATTGGTTGGGCTTCTCTTCCCAGAGAAGGGCAATGGAGCTGGGGAAGGGGCTGGAGCAGCAGGAGCAGCTGAGGGAGCTGGGGGGGCTCAGCCTGGAGAAAAGGAGGCTCAGGGGGGACCTTCTGGCTCTGCAACCCCCTGACAGGAGAGGGGAGCCAAGGAGGGGGTCAGGCTGTGCTCCCAGGGAACAAGGGCCAGGACAAGGGGAAACAGCCCCAAGCTGTGCCAGGGGAGGGTCAGGTTGGATATTAGGGCAAATTTCCTCATTGAAAGGGAGCACAGATACCCAGGGCAGTGGTGGAGTCCCCATCCCTGGGAGGGTTTTAAAAGACATGTAGATGTGGCACTTGGAGACAGGGGTTAATGGGTGGACTCAGCATCTTAAAGAGCTTTTCCAACTCGAGCAGTTCTGTGACTCCATGGTTTGTACAGCCCACCAAAGTGCTTTGGCCTCTCTTATCTCTCCCATCTCCTCTCCCCCAGCGTGCAGCTGGGATGAGGGAAACCAGCAGGCACTTTCTCTTTCTTAGTGTTAGATTTACTGGAGTGTTTTAAACCACCAACAAAGTGTCTTCGGGGGAACAGTTTTGACATTTTAAAAGCCAGGCTCTTTGGAAAATAAAACAGCACCTTGTTCTTCTCTTTCTGTGTTCAGCAACTCGGGAGACAAGTGATCTGCTTAACAGTGAAAAAGTCCATAGCACTGAGCTCTGTCCTGAGCAAAACCCTTGTGCTTGTGTATGGAAGCCACTTGAAGCGAGGTTTTGATGTCTTAATAACCTCAGAAACGCTGTCCCCCTCCTCCTGAGCAAACAGCAGGACCTGCCACTGAATGCCAAGGGACAGCAGTGTCAGGCAGGAGACCCCAGCACTGCAGACACCCCCGAGGGAGGACAGTTCTCTGTGGGCTTCCCCCCAGCCTTCCCCTGCCTGGAAATCTGCTGCTGCCGGGCACTTTTTTTTTTTGAGGAAAAATGACGTGGTCTTGCCAGAAGCTGCCAGTTCTGTTTATTGGATTTAGAATCAATAGTGCATCAAGTGGCCCGGGATGTTATTAATCAGAAAATTGGCCCAGAGGACCAGGAGGTAATAACACTGCAGTGTGCCCACTCTTTTCTCCTGGAGAGCTGTGCATGGCTCGGGGTAGTGCTAATTACTCCTTGGGACCTGCTTTTCAGCTGCTTTCCAAACTCCTGCTCCCAGCCCTGCAAAGCTCAGCTGCTCCCGGGTGGTTCCCTGTCGTTGTTGTTGTAACCTGCAGCAAAATATTGTCGTGCGTTTCCTCCAGCACAGAAGAAAGGGTGTGAGAGCTGGGGGGGGGAAAGGCACAATTATTTTGGGTTGAAAGACATTAAAAAATTATGGGGCCAGTGCTGGGAGGGATATACAGCAGCTTCTCCTGATGCTGTTATTCCCCAGGTTACTCAGGATATAGATATATATATATAGATATATTAAAAAATTTATATTTATGTATATAAACATATAGAAATATATATTTACATAAAGAAACATATAGAAATATATACATAGATAAATAAATTTATATTTATATTTACATATACAAACATATAGAAATATGTATTTACATATAGAAATATATATAAAAATTATATTTACATATACAAACATATAAAAATATATAGAGAGATATATAAATTCATATTTACATATGTAAACATATAGAAATATATATTTACATATAGAAATATATAGAAATATATATTTATGTATAGAAATATATAGGCATATATATAAATTTATATTTACGTATATAAACATATAGAAATATGTATTTACATACAGAAATATATAGAAATATTATAGAGATATATAAATTTATATTTCTATATGTAAACATATAGAAATATATATTTACATAGAGAAATATATAGAAATCGATAGAGATATATAAATTTATATTTACATATATAAACATATAGAAATATATCTTTACTTAGAGAAATATATAGAAATAGATAGACATATAAATTTATATTTACATATATAAATATATAGGAATATATATTTACATATAGAAATCTATATAAATATATATGAAATAGCTATTTATACATACAAATACATATATAAAAATAATAAATTATGGGGGTTTTTTTCTTTTTCTTTTCATTTGCTTTTTACAAAAAAACCCCAACCTGACCTGTTTGCAGGACCTGGTCAAGGTCAACAGGTTTAGCAGCATCTCTATAAAAATAACAGGTGATTTCTAAGCTTCTCAATTCATGGCCTGCACAGCACATCACAGAAAGGAAAATAACTTTAGAAGTATTAGAACATATTTTAATAAGCTCAGGTCTCCTGCCTGTGACCCTGAAGGTGTGTTTATCTTTGGGCTTGTCTTCAGCAAATATTATTCCACCAGCACCTTAGGATAGATAAGTATGACTGCATGAATTTACAGCTGCAAATCCCATTTGACTGCATGTAATCTACTGGTTTGCCATGGCAAGAAGGTTTGAAATGCTCTACCTGTCCTGTTTTTGCAGGGAGGGGATTATGTTCTTACATAATTATTGGATGATTGTGTCTAATTGGATTTCCAATGCCATTTACTTTGTCGTGAGGCTAACCTGGAAGTAACCTCCAAATGAATGTATTAATCCTAACGAGTTATTAAATTTGTGATTAATAGACACCAATCAGAATGGAGGTAAACACAACTACTGCCCCCACTGAAAGGAGTGTTGGGCATATAAATGATGAAACTTTATCCCAAATTGTCCCTCCAGCTCTCACATATCTCTCCACAGCCATAAGGAGTTGCTCTGTCATCAAAGAACCTCCAAATTATCAAATTGCTGCTTTTCCTGCAGCCTTCCTGGCCCCCTGAGATAACCTCTGCTCTCCTCCCGGGTTCCTCTTCATTCCCAACACACTTGGGTGCTTTTCTTCTCTTGTGACAATGAAAAGATGTAGAAAATGTTCCCAAAACTGTGGAGAACGTGCACCAGAGTGTAAGAGGGTGGGGGGCCCTGGCACAGGTTACCCAGAGAAGCTGTGGCTGCCCCATCCCTGGAAGTGTCCAAGGCCAGGTTGGGCTGGGCTTGGAGCAACCTGGGCTAGTGGAAGGTGGACAAAACAGGTTCCTGAAAGCTGCAGTTCAGATTGGAGAGCTGGAAGAGTCTGGAAGGGATCAGCAGGGCTGCCAGCCTTGTAGGTCCCTTTTCAGGTGGAATATTCTATTCTATTCTATTCTATTCTATTCTATTCTATTCTATTCTATTCTGTTCCATTCCATTCCATTCAATTCTATTGCTGCATCAGAGGGAAGCAGATTGGATTTCCTAGTGTTAACATTCAAGCTAGGAATGCTGGGCTGGATGATCACAGAGGTCTCCTCCAACCTTAAGGACTCTGGGGTTCCAGCGCTCTGTCACGGGGGCATTTTTTGGGGGGTAAAACTTAGATACTGTACAGTAAAATCTCAGTCAACAGTTCCACCTGCTCTCTCAAATCCAACTCTAGATAAACCACAGTCATTTGTGATTAAAATGTCTGATCTTCCCAAATGCACGGCTTGTTTTTTTTAGGTAAATCCATATTCCCCAATTTGTAGGCCGCTCCCATTCCAGGATTACACTGGCAGATCAAACGCTCGGCAGTGAAGCCCTCTGATCACTGCTAGTGAAACTTCAGATGCTTTAGATCTCTCCTCCTCTCTTTTTTATTTATTCATGCACAATGATGTCTTTTCCTGGCGAGCTCTTGACCCTCTTGTTTTCACGGCTTGCAGCAAAACTTCCCCAACAATGACTGCTTTTAGTTAAACATCTCACCATCAAGTGGTATCGAGATCAGGCTCTTCATTTAACATCTCTCCATGGACTGGGATTTTCTCTCTGCTGTTGCATTATGTGATTTTTCATATTTCTTCCCAGAAGTGGGGCTGTCATGTGGTCCAGCTCACAGCTCCTGCCTGAGAGCTGATCCTCGTCCCTGCTGCTGCTGCAGCTTCTGCCTCGGATTTTAATCACCACCATCCAGACACCCTTGGGTTCAGAGAGCTCACGGGGCCCTAAATGGAAACCTGCTGCTCCCACAATGGGAACTGGGTGGGAAATATAGATGACAAATCCAACCAGAGAAAGAGATGCAGGAAATGGGGGGACACTGAGGGTTCTCAAAGCACCCAAAGGTGCTGGAAGCTGTGGGGAGCTGGAAGAGTCTGGAAGGGATCTGCAGGGCTGCCAGCCTTGTAGGTCCCTTTCCAGGTGGAATATTCTATTCTATTCTATTCTATTCTATTCTATTCTATTCTATTCTATTCTATTCTATTCTATTCTATTCTATTCCATTCCATTCCATTCCATTCCATTCTATTCTATTCTATTCCATTCCATTCCATTCCATTCAATTCTATTCTATTCCTTTCCATTCCATTCCATTCCATTCCATTCCATTCCATTCCATTCCATTCCATTCCATTCCACTCTGTTCTTTCTCCTGTCCTGTCTTGTCCTGTCCTATCCTCTCCTCATTTTCACTCCCAGAGAAGGAGAGGAGGGAGATGGGGATAGCAGCCCACAGCCTCAGCCCCAGGAGCCTGGGCTGTGTTTTCCCATTTTTACAAGAACCTGGTTGCTACTTTGGATTCTTACAGAAAGCACAGAACAAACAGTGAGAGATGCTCCAAACACAAGACCCAGCACGCCCAGCCTCGCACTGCACATCCTGCTGCTTCCCAGCAGCTCTGCTCTTCCATTCCCAACTGTTTCTCACCCTGGTATCTGATCTCCACAGAACAGTGACCTAAAGATCCAATTAGCATTCTCCCAGATATTATCTGAGGCAATTTGTGGCAATAAAAGTGAAAGAAAAGCACGTGGTTCCAAGGAGTGACGAAGGCAGGTCCAGCACAGCACCTGCTCCGCTTTCTGCCCCAACTGCAGATTTGTTTTAAACCCTGGAATTTCTGACAACCACAAATAATTGGAGTTTCAGTTTAATCTAAAATATACCAGTGGCTCCCAGCATCAAACAGGGTGCTGGCTGGATGTCAGAGGGGGACAAACAGCACTTCTTATTGCTTTTTCCCCGCAGGTTCCCCATGCAAGCGCTGACCTGTTGAGGTTATAAAAGAAAACCTGTTGAAGTTATAAAAGAAAACCTGCTGAGGTTATGAAAGAAAACCTGTTGAGGTTATCACAGAATCACCTTATGGAGAGGTACTGCCTGTTATTTACCTGCCTAGAAGGAGACCTGGAACCCAAGTTGTTGTTCACTTGGATAACAGGAGCCCTCCAGACTCGCAGCAGACAAGGCAAGAGACCCCAGAGCTGCTGCTCAGGAGTGTAGGCACATTTTTCCACCCAGTTCCCATCCAGGCCTGCTCGGGGAAGATTAGCATTGGCACTGTGTCAAGGATGAGTTTAATCACATTATGAATATTCATTTGTTCATGTTCTGTGACAGCTTTCCTTGGAGTCTCGGAGTGCTGGTGGCCGGAGTTGGGCTATTCCCCTGCAGCCCTTCTGGCTCCAAACTCATGGAAACAACTGGGGGGGAAGGGAGGAGGGGACTCCAGCATTCAGCAAGTTTATGGGCAATGCAATTTATTTTATGATCAAATTACACCAGGGTAATGCTGCCTTTTGCATCAGACAATTCAGTTCTAGTAATTGCTACCCTGGGGGTCTCTTCTCTCCTCTGTATACCCAGCCCATTTATAACACTAATGCTAGCAATGTGTGAGCAGAGGGAGGATAATAGACCTTAAATAGCAGCAACATCTTGCTGGAGGAAAGAGGGAGCTTTGTCTTTGTATTTCCAAGACTTGTTGAGCCTTATGAGGTGAGTGCCTGTCCCAGGGAGCTGTGGAACAGCACCAAAAGCTGATGCCATGGGAAGGGGTGAGGTGAGATGCTCTCCCTGCCTCTACACAGGTTGGTACCCTCGTGCACGTGCCCAGCTCCACTGCCCAAGGAGACAAGCTGGCTGGGATACTTGATGTGGAGCTGTTGGAGTGAATCCAGAGGAAGCCACGGAGATGCTCCAAGGGCTGGAGCCCCTCTGCTCTGGAGCCAGGCTGGGAGAGCTGGGGGTGCTCACCTGGACAAGAGAAGGCTCCAGGGGGACCTGAGAGCCCCTTCCAGAGCCTAAAGGGGCTCCAGGAGAGCTGGAGAGGGACTGGGGACAAGGGATGGAGGGACAGGACAGGGGGAATGGCTTCCCACTGCCAGAGGGCAGGGTCAGATGGGATATTGGGAAGGAATTCTTCTCTGTGAGGGTGGTAAGGCCCTGGCACAGGTTGCCCAGAGAAGCTGTGGCTGCCCCAGCCCTGGAAGTGTCCAAGGCCAGGGTGGATGGGGCTTGGAGCAACCTGGGCTAGTGGAAGGTGTAGCTGCCACACTTCCAGGGAGCTTCTCTGAGCAACCTGTCCCCTGCAGAGGTGGCATTTGCCTTCCTTAGGGCTGGCTGTGCCCTGCAGGCAATGCCCAGGGAGCTCTGGGAGGTGAAGGTCAGAGCCATCCCCCCCAGCACAGACTGAGGGAGCAGGAGGATGATCTGTCTGTGCTGACACCTGTCAATGGGAAGAAATCTGAACAAATGACACAGAGTAATATATTTTGAAAGAATGTCCTCTATTTTGGGGAAAGTCACACTGCAAGCTGTGTTGGAGGCGAGTCTTGATCTATTTAAACTGTTTTGCTCAGGGTTTCGAAAAGACAAGAGTTTCTTGAGGGGGGAAAGCAACAGCAAGCTTTCAACCAGCTGTATAATTTCCTATAAATATTCCACAGCCCCTGGGATCCCCAACACCCTTGCTGAACACATGGCATCGAGCACTGTGGATCATCTTTTTGGTGTGATGAGGCTAGAAAGTGGATAAAGGAGTCATGGAGGACACCTGGGTGATCCTGCAGATGAAATGCAGCCCCTCCATGCTGGCACTGGGCTCTTGGCACTGCCAGGAGCTGGGCTGGAGCAGCCTTTTAACCTGACTTTGATGGACTCAGAGGAGAAGAAATTATTGACTAATTTTTGCCAAGTGCCTCTGTCCCCAACCTTGGGAAGTGGCAGGTGAGTGGCAGCAGCAGACACACCACAGTTCTCCCAGAGAAGGTGTTTCTCCCATCCTCATCCCTCACTTCTCATCCCATCCTCACATTTCCCTCTCCTCAGCTGACTCCTGGTCCGGATCCCCCGTTCTCTGCGGGCTCCTCCCCTCCTGCCCCTCTCCCCCATCCCCAGCTGCCATGATTTCCCTCTACCTTTTCCTCATCCTTCCACCTGGGCTGCCTTCCATCCCTCTTGGCTTTGATCTGGCCCATTAATGTCAAGGAGCTATTTTTGGAAGCACCGTTCCAGATGCCTTCAGATCTCTTCCACCATCTCCGCTGGTGCCCAGAGCTCAGAGCACACATGGCCATGGCCAGGAGGGTTTGGAGGGAAAGGGAGGGAGCAGAGAGTGTCCCACACAGCACCTGGATCTGGGATCACTCCAGAGGGTTTGGAGGGACACAGGTTAACACGAGGCTGCCGTGTGCCCTCACCCTCCAACGTGACCAACCCTCACAGCCACAATTTATTGATTTGCTTTTAACACTTCGTTCCTTGGCAATAAGATAAATCAGCAAGAGGAAAAGAGGGATAGGAAACAGCTCCCAGCAATGCTGGATGGACTCTCAGTGCTTACATGCTGCAACCTTGGTTTTACCCAGCAAGGTCACAGCTCCGAGGAGCTGCGCCAGGAACTCCGAGTTTTTCCCCCATATTCTTAAAATAGCTTGAAATGGTTCAGATATTTCTGTAATATCCTTTGGTCAAGAGAAGCTGCTCTGCCAGGAGACAGCTGAAGGGACTGGGAGGACTGGGGGCCACTCTGGAGCCATCAGAGGGGCTGGGGACACACTGGGCACGCTGTGCTGTCACTGTGTGCATCCAGCAAATTTCAGCCCTGGGCTGGTCATGAGCATCCTGCACCAGCCATGGGCATCCTGCACTGCCTGTGGGCATCCTGCATTGGCCATGGGCATCCTGCACTGCCCATGGGCATCCTGCACTGCCTGTGGGCATCCTGCACTGCCCATGGGCATCCTGCATTGGCCATGGGCATCCTGCACTGCCTGTGGGCATCCTGCACCCATCAGCAGCAGAGGAGGCACCTCTGAGCTGCCCAAAGCCCAGCTGGCAGGAGAGGGGAGCAGCAAAGGATGAGTGTTTTGTAGCCCAAGAGCTAAAAGGGTTATTTCAAAACTTAAAGAGTTCCTGTTAGGAAGATTAAAAAGATCTCACTGGGAGCCTCCCCGGTGTAAGACACCTCAAATTGCATAAAGTAACATTGCAAGGAGCAGGAAATGGAGACCTGCTGAAACAAAAAAATTGACTTTCTCAGCTGAAAATTCCCATCTCTTGTCACACGCTCAGACCCACACACTTTTTCTATGGAATTATTGATCCACATCCACTCCTAAGGGTAGCTCTCATTTCTCCTCTCTGCTAAACAGTCATTCTTGACAAATCTCTGTTATATGTGTGTGCACCTACACCCTGATGCTCACAGGGTGCACACACCCAGATCACAGAATCAGAATATCCTGAGCTGGAAGGGACCCACAAGGAACATCCAATCCAACTCCTGGTCCTGCACAGGACACCCCAAAATCCCACCATGTGCCTGAGATCCTCACGTGCCTTTAAACACAACAGTTTCCAGGAGCTCACATATGTATATTCAGTCTCATCCACTCAATCCTAAAGAGATTTCCTGCATAAAATGTCAGTCTGCTTATGGAGGTGAAGCTAAATATACATCTAATACCTGCCTGAGCTCCTGAGCACTTGGAAATGTGGGTTTTTTTGGTGTCCAGCCCTTTCTAAAGCCCAGGGAAAGCACAGCTCTGCTGCTCCATGTCTCAGCTGTACTCCCTGCCTCAGGACCCAGCATGTTCACCAGCCAAGCCAGAATAATCCTAATTTGCACAGAGTTTTTTCAGTCTGCACCTGCCATGCACCTGCAAGGGAGCTGTGGGACATTAATCTCAGCCTTTTGTACCTTTTATCAAGTGAAAGGAATGTGGAGACAACATTTTCCCTGGCGTTTGCTTGTCCTTCCAGCCCGAGTGTCTCAGCTGAAGGGGAGGGTTCTGATTTCAGGAGCTCAAGAAGCCTGAAACCTGCCAGGTCTTAAATTTATTATTGATTCCTTCTGCTGTCTCCAGGGATTGCTGTGAAAGAGCCAGGCTAAACCCCTTATTTATGATGCATGGCATTTTCAGCACAGGATGCTGATTGAGGAGGATTTCGGGTGTAGCAATTATTCAACCACAAACACGCCGCTGTTTAACTAATAATCTGTTTTACCATAAAGTCCTTTAATCCCTGAGGACTGGGACATGTCATCCATCATCTCACAGCGCTGTGGCTTCTTGGCCTCGTTACTATTTAAACAGAATGAAGTCAAAGATGAGCTGGGTGGGAAATGCACTCCCTGGAGCGTCCTGGGCAGCCCCTCAGCAGGATGGGGAGACAGGGAGAGGACCACGGGGACAGGATCAGTAGATAGGCAGAGAAATATGAACACTGGGGGGGAAATCTTCAAGGACTAAACTCAACAAAAATCCTATTTCACTTCTTGGCAGCGATTCCTTCGGGAAGAATGTCCTTGATCACCATCTGCCTCCGAGTTTTAGAGCATTTGGGGGTGAAAAGTCCTGGGAGGTCTCACTGCAGGAGGACAGGGAGAAGCCAAGACCATCTTCAGCGTTGCCTCTGGAAGAGCCAGTGCAAGCAACACCAGCCCATATGTGCTTGCAGATTGTTAAGCACCTTTCAGTATTTTAATGAGCTTTTAGATTTTGCAATGAATGTTTTCTATCGTGCTACAAGGTCTTTTAATGGCTGGGCTGACAGGGAGACACATGTTCCCAGAGGAAACCACATTCCAGAAAAATAGGGCCCCATATAAGCAAGTTCTACTTGCAAGAAATTAATCTGATTAGAGAACTTTTCCTTCTCTTTCACCCTGGGAGGAGAAGGATGGGAAAGGATTAAGATGGAAAGGGAGCACAGTGCTAGGGAGGTGCAGCTCAGTGCATGGGACCTGAGCTGTTCATTCCTCAAAGCATCAGCACACTGGAAAAGCAACGAGGGAGGTTTGATTGTGCAGATTTCTACCCCATTTTCATCCAAAGAGAAGGCTGTTTTCTCAGGATTCTTGCAGCACTTATTGTGCAGTGTGACTCCTTAATAACTGCCTTTTCATGTGAGGATGAACACAGAGCTGTAGCCCTGCCACAGGGTGTTTATTTATCCTGGATTAGGTTTGACTTGGAAATGCTGCTCTGTTCAATAAATGATTAACAGCCGTTGAAATCCTGCAGCCACCTTCTCTGAAAACAACACTTAGAGACAAAACACATCATTTTTTTGGCTTTTCCTTTCACCACGTGCTTCTGCCTCTCTCAGGAAGGGTAAGAGTCCTGCTGGCTGTGTTTGCCCCCTGAGGACACGTGGTCCCTGAGGGCAGACCCAGATTTTCCAGGAGCCTCAGTCCCCAAGGAGCTTTTAGCAGGGAAATCTCTTCCAGCCAGCTCAGAGCACCCTCACACAGACAAGTGCCAGGGTTTCAGCTGTAAGTTGGGTTTGTTTGTCTTCTCTACAAGCCAGTTCATCACCTGGAGTGGTCAGTGGGGAAGTCACTGTGCTGGAAGCCCATCAGGTGTCCAGGTCTCCACTCGGTGACCCCAAACCCTTTTGAATAAACTCCATGATATGTGGTGGACTGGGGGAGCTTTGCCTTTATCAGCTTTACTCATGAAGAAATAGGTGGGGCAAAGAATCCCAAATGAGAGCATAACCCACCCCCTCCAGCCTTCCACAAACTGGGGGGGTGTGTTATCCTTTGCTGACACCCGCGTCCAGAGGTTTCCCAAACACCACGAGGAGCAGCTTGGAATTTTGGCCACTGTGGAACAACAGAGCCAGACAGAAAGTGCCAGCACAGCTCAGCCCTTTTCAGCTGATCCTGAAACTCAGCTTCATCTGAGAATTCCTTGATGACAGTGAGTAGTTGGGGCTTTTTTTGTCCTTCTCCATCTCTGGCTGAGCTCTCTCCATCAGCAATCCTTTCAACTCCAGACCCTGCTGTGAGGGAGAGAGAACCCACACATCATTCTCTTTATTGCTTTTTTTTTTTTCTGCCCTAGAATTGCTGCTCTCCATCCCAATATGGAAACATGTGGTCTGAAATATAGTAATGTTTTTTTCTTTCCATACCTGGAGTACGCCTGAAGTCAAATATAGATACGAAATTTACTCTGCTACTGCCACCAAAGATTTTTTCCAGTAAATTATTCAGTTTTATTAAGCACATAAAGACCTACAAAGTTGGTCTTTTAATGTACTTATATGACCATAAACTTAGATCACTGCAATAATTGCATTTTAATGATTATTTTTTTTTATCTTTGCATAATTTGTATATTTAACACTCACACCAATAGAAAGAGAAATGCTCAGTGTGGGAGCTTTCTGCTTAGAGATTAGGTGTTTATTCCTCATCCTCACACTGCTGAGGAAAGGTTCCTAATTCCTGCTCTGTGCTTTTATTGGCTCCTGTGAAGATAACTGGAGCGTTGTGATGTCCTGCCTGGATCTGCTCCAGCTCCTTGGAGCTCTGCACAGCAGGTTGGAAAGGCTCAGGCTGCTCTGGAAGTGCAGGTTCAACCACATCTGGGCAGGTTTGCTCTTCCCTCCAGCCCCGGGCTGAGGATTCCAGTGGGATGTGAGAAGAACAAATGCCTGGATCTCAGTTTTATGAGGGGAAAAAAAAAACAAAAAAAGAGAAAGAATTATGTCCTGACTTCTTTAGAAAGCACACAGAGATCCCAAACCAGTTTGGGTGGTACCACCTTTCACCTCGTGCTGCCTCAGGGGGACTTTTTGGGTGATTATTTGGGGCCTCGTGCTGAAGATTTGCCACCTCCCGTGGGCATTCCAGTCCCACAGCGCTGGAAAACTGGGAACAGCACTGGGAAACTGCCCTGTTACATTTGGCTCTTGGATTGTGATGAGTCTGATGCATCCCTGGAAGTGTCCAAGGCCAGGCTGGACAGGGTTTGGAGTAACCTGGTCTGGTGGAAGGTGTCCCTGCCAGTGGAATGAGACAATCTTTGAGTTCCCTTCCAATCCAAAGCATTCTATGATCCTATAAAATAAACAGCAGTGTTTTATACTACCTAATTAAACCTTTAATTTCGAGTTAACAGCAGTTTAATAACACTTATGTCTATAGATAGATGTTAATGAGAAAAGAAGAGCTGTTTGCTGATAGCATGGAGGATCCCAGCAGCTGCCACACCCTTCCCAAACCAGACCTTTGCCACAAATGGTTAATTAAGTTCTTGCCTGAGCATTCCTTGTAATAATTTCTGGTTATTTAGCAACATCAGAATTACAAATTATTAAACCCTGTTAATAATTACTCTAAGTGGACATTAATTAGCGCTGACTAGTCACGAGCTTCTTCCTACACCCACTTGCTTATCCCGAGACTTTCTCCTGTTTAATGACACAGAAATGAAAGCCAGATGAATCAGTAATATTTAGAGCTTATGGAAAAGGATCGCCTGAGTCAGAAGGAATAAATTAGCTGGCAATTCCAGAAAAGTCAAATGGATAATTATCCTGCCACAGGGTGTTTTGTCCTGTGTCAGGCTCCTGTGGCCGTGGGTAGAGCACGAGAGCTCTGGTACCACACGAGCTGCAACCAGTGAGGGAGATCATCCATTTTTGGGGGGCTGTGAGGGGTCTGTCAGCCCTCAGAGCGCTGGGGTCTCTTCTGCAGGGCTGGAGGATAAGTTTATAAAAAAAACTGCTCAAGCAACATTAAGGGCCAAGGAGCTGGGAGAGCGTCCTCAGGTTCCACTGATTGATTTTTCCCAAGTAATTGAGGTCGGGAGGACTCGAAGCTCCCGCCGAGCTTGTGCCTGAGTGGAGATGGGAATGGAGCCTCCCTCTCCTGCCGGCTGTCGGGAGCAGTTCTGCCTTTCCAGAGGCAAAGCCTGATGCCTTTGGAAGGCTCTCCCCGCGGAGTGCTGCTGGCCCCGGCAGGGCTGTGCCCTGCTCGTCCCAGGGACGATGAACGAACCCCCTCGCAGCTGAACTGCAACAAATAAAACACTTAAACACCTCGCACAACGAGCTGCAAAGCCTGCACTCCCAATCCACCCTTTTTCTATCTTTGTCGTGGCTTCAAAGCCTTCACGTGTTGGGCTTTGGGGTGGGTTGTTTTTTTTTTTTTTTCTCCCTCTCTCTTTAGAAAACTGCAAAATGTTTCAGCACACTTCAGGTACATCCTGCTGTTAAGTTCTTGTGCACATGTTTAATTTTTCTGGGGTTTATTTTTTCATTTAATCTCTTAGATTGATGCCCAGGTCTCTGCAATCCTTTTTTCCTCTTGGCTCATTGCACACGTGGAAGTGGGGCTGCAACACAACATGTTACAGGAGAATTTTCCCCCTTTTCTGCCTCAGGAATGAATTACATTGCAGCAAATCTATATTTGGAGCTCTCAGGCACCACTCTCCATCCTGTGCCTTTTGATGTTTTATACATTTGTCTGAGCTGCCTGTCTGCTGCTTGAGCTGGCTCGAAGTTATCAAAGTTTTATCATTTTTCAAGTTAGAAAAACACTTTTTTTTTTTTTTTCCCAGCCCCTCCCCTTCCAGGGGTTTTTTCTCCCAGCCTGCCACAGGCCAGGCCACCTCTCCTGTGTTGTTTCATCAGGTGGCAGCTCTTGGCTCTGCCACGGCTTGGGGACAGTGGATAAAAGCAGCAGCTGTGACAATATTTGGGTGTGGGAGGGTTAGCAATGATGGGGCTTTGAGCTCCTCCATCCACAGAGCTCCACGTGTCTTCCCATCTCCCAGGCAGCCCTGGACCCCTCCAGTGCTGTGGGAAGGTGGGAGCTCGTGGCAGGACATCAGAGGGATGCTGAGAAATGCTTAATTCCCTGAATTCTATTCCTCCTCCACTTGGGTGTTTGGCAGTTGCTGATTCCAAATAATTTAGAGCAATTTAGCCACGGGGAATTCAAGTGGAAGTGCTCCCCTGGACATGCCCAGGACGCTGTGGTTTTGTTTGGTTCCTGTGCTCCACAATCCATCCTTAATTCAGGAGCAAGACCTAATCCCAAACATTTATCCCTCTACAGCAAATGTTGCAGTTATTTCAGACTTTTCTGGTGTCTTGAGATGTAGCCCACACGACCTGCTTTTCCTGGCCTTCCCATTTGGAATTGGCAGCCCTCCCCTGGAGCCTGCAGCTGCCTGGTGTTCCTGCCAGCTTTTGGCATCAGAAGATGGGGAAAATGTCTCCTGCTGTAAGTAGAAGGTCTAGCAAACTGTAGGCAAAAATGAATTTTCATTGCTTCCTAATGACGATCAGTGATTTTGATACCACTGATCACAGCATTCCCAGAACATTTGATTAATGAGACAGTTTCTAAGAAGAAATAATAAGCCCGTGGCAAAACTATGACAGGAACAGAGAGATCTGTCTGTACTTCTCTCTCATAAAAGGCTCCGACTGCAAAGAATTTCCTAAAAGTTGTAAACAATATGGTTTTCTTCCTCCCTTTCTCTCTCCCCCAAGCTACTTGCATCATTAAAAATCAATGCATTAACTGGAGATCTCTTGCTTTGGGGTTGCAGGCAGGGACTATCAAAGTATTTCTACTCATAACAAACGTGAATTTCCAAAGTAAAGGGGAATCAGAGGACTCCTGCAGATCAGTGGGAGTGTCTTCTACCACTGGAAAATCAACACAGCAAGTCTCCAAGGGATGGAGACAAGGCCTGGTGGCTGCAGGGACAGTCCCTGCACAGCCCCTTTCGTGGTGGGCGAGGGGATGGTGATGGCCCCAGAACACTGTGATGGCCCCAGAACATTGTGGTGGCCCCAGAACATCAGCTCCACAAATGCCACCCCCTGCAAACCTTTTCCCAACCTGCCACCAGAAATCCCTGAGCTGGTAAAACAGCAAGAGCTGCAGGAGAGAGGAAGGTCACGGTGACATTTCCGTGTCCTGGAGGCAATAAGGGAATTTCTTTGGTCCATCCCCCCACGTGCCATCTGTCATCTGAGGGTCCTGAAGGGCTTCCATCCATTCTCGTTTGAGCTGAGTTATCTATTTTTGCACCAGATTTCCTAGGAAGAACTCACATTTAGACTTGCAGCAACGACCAACCAGGGGAATATTATTTGTCCTTGCTTGTACCACGGTGACAGCACAAGCACAGTGGGAATTGTCAATACAATTGTCAATACAATTAGGAAGTGGCAAAAAGTCATGAAAGAAATGAGTTTGTGCCATGTAGAGAAAATGGCTACACATGTGAACTGTGTATCCAAATACATGGGATGTGCAAGGTAAGGAGGAAAACAGACTTTCCAGGATTGTTATAATGGTGCTGTATTTTTTTTTCTTTTAGCCTGCAGCGTGATAATAATAAATATATTTCTGGGTTTTATCCCATCTGTGGGTAATCAAGGTGGAGAAAACAAAATGAAAATGCAAGGGGGAAAGAAAGGATGAGGGGGAGTGGCTTTAAAGTGACAGAGAGGAGGTTGGGATTGCATGTTGGGGAGGAATTCAGCCCTGGGAGGGTGGGGAGGCCCAGAAAAACCGTGGCTGCCCCATCCCTGGAAGTGTCCAAGGCCAGGTTGGAGCAACTTGGGCTAGTGGAAGGTGTCCCTGCCCATGGCAGGAGTACAAGGAGATGAGCTTTAAGGTCCCTTCCAACCCAAACCATTCTGGGATTATATGAAAATACGTGGAAGATGATTATTCCAGGCCTGGCTATGGGAGGTTCCTGTAACACCCCCTGAATCCAGAGGCACAAGAGCTCTCAGGCAGAGACATCTCTTGAGCTGGACACTTGCTCTGCCCCAGCCCTGCAGCTCCTGTTTCTGGCAGTAAAGGTGCAATTATATTGAGACACAAGAAGAAAGAAGATAAATTATGGCCTTGCATTTATAAAGCACATTTCATCCCAAAGCATCGAGTTCAGTGATTGATATACAAATTACATTTTGAGAGATCACTCTCTCCATCCCTGCCACGCAGATATATATATGTATAATGTAATCATTATTTTTTAAAGCAAACTTACTTATTAATGCAAACCCTACAATTGGGGTGAGCTCTTCTGGGCAAAGATGAATCAGAAGTGACAAAACTCCACCATCTCATGACGAACATGCTTAAGAATGAATGGAATAATTTAGATACTTGGATCCCTCCAACACAGCGAGTTCAAAGCCAAACAGAAAACGCCTCTCTTCTCTAAGGATTCAAAACAGAGCTTGCTAAAATGTAATTAAGCACTAAGTCCCTTGGAATCAATCACTTCAAGAAACTAATACCCACCTTGCTGATTAGATGGTGGGTAAGCCAGGGGCAATTAATGCATTAGTATTAGATTTGTTAACCATGAGAGCAGCCAGTTTGGATGGGATAATTGCTCTGAGGAAGACTACTTGATGGTTAATACCAGAAAAAGTGATGTATTTGGGCGAGGGGGAGCTACTTTGTTAACAGAAGCTAATTAAAAGTGACCTCATTCTCATTAATAATCTGTTTGATTTGATACAAACTTGAATCTGGGAGGCTAATTGGGACCATCAGCACGTGTCACCCCAGCTGACAGTAGCTGGGAGGAATCCTGCTTTGTTTCAGGGAGGGAAAGGAGGTGGGAGCTGCTTTCATGGCAGTGGGAAGCACATTTGGGATGAGGAAGGTGAAGCTCTAGGTCATTAAGTTATTTTTCAGCCCTCCCAGGGGCAGAGGTCCTTTTGCTGCCCAGCAGCTCCTGCAGCTCCCAGCTGTGGAAGGGTGGTGGTTATAACTGGGGGGGAACCCTGTAAATGTGGCAGCCAAACTCGCTTCAGCAACCAGAAACCAACCCAGGAAAACAAAACCCCTCGAGTTTTAACCACTTTGAATAACATGTTAACGCTTCTGAATTTTCCAGCCATGTGTTTGCTCAGCGTGGCTGAGTGGAAGTGTCAGGGAAAAAATGTTTGGTTTTCATACTCCTGCAGTTAATGACCAATTTTCCACAAATCATAATAGTCTTACGCCATTAGGTTTTATAATTAAGTCTTTATGAGGTGATCCTGTTTACTCAGCACACACTGGAATTTGACAGCCACCCTGTCAGGCCAGAAATGCCTGTGCTGAACAACTTCCCAAATGATGGCTGAGCTCCTCTGACAGTGCCAGAGATCCCGACTCCAGGCAGGGAGGGAGGCAATTCCAGCAGGAAACACAAAGTAACCCTGACGTGGACCCGACCCTGGAGCTGGTGTGAGGCACTGCAGTGCCACCCATCCCTACCCAGGGGGAACAGCAGCACCTTCCTCTGCCTGGGCTCCCTGAGAGGTTCCCTCTCTGCTCCAGGGGAAGAATCAGCCCTGGGGGTGTCACAGACACCTGCCCAGGGATGGGGAGGACACCCCACCAGTGTCAGCACCCCGAGCAGGCAGCACTGAGATGGTTTGTCCAGCTGTGACCAGAGAATGCCAGAATGGTTTGGGTTGGAAGGGAACTCAAAGCCCATCCAGTGCCACCCCCTGCCATGGGCAGGGACACCTTCCACTAGCCCAGGTTGCTCCAGGCCCTGTCCAACCTGGCCTTGGACACTTCCAGGGATGGGGCAGCCACAACTTCTCTGTGCCAGGGCCTCCCCACCCTCACAGGGAATAATTCCTTCCCAATATCCAATATCTAACCCTGCCCTCTGGCAGTTTGAAGCCATTCCCCTTGTCCTGTCACTACAGTCCCTGATGAAATGATGCTGCTGTGCTATCCTAAGAGGATTGAATGGGATCAGAAAAGGGAGGTGTGGCTGCAGCCACTGCACAGAAAAAGGCACACTTGAGTTTTTTCCCCCATCCTTTCTCTGCAATCGTTTTTTCCCTCCGTGGAAATCGCAGCCAAACAACAGCTTTGTGAATAAAAATGTGGGTGATGCACTGGGCCATCAATATCCATTCCAGAAGGGAACAATGGCTGCATTCACTGCTGTAAAACAGGGCGGGAAAGGTGGTGATCGTTGAATTAATCATTAATTGAGCATTATACTGCTATTGATAGGGCTGGGCAGATAATGACAAGAAAAACAACCACAAACAGTGTATTGAACAAAAACATCCAAACTGTTTGTGTGTGTTATTGGCAATAAATAAACTGACCAACCATCACCAACCCCTTTGCTCACTCCATGTAATCACAGAATATCCCGAGCTGGAAAGGACCCACCAGGATCATCGAGTCCATCCCTGCTCTGACCTGTTTCGTGCTTTTCCAAAACTGCCTCGAGTCACCTCTGAAAACACCCACCAGAGCAAACTGAGCTAAAGAGGAATCATGATCTGCTGTACCTGCCTCATTGGTTTCACACCATTTTAAAGAGGATTTAGAGCAGCATAAAGTTGTGGTAGTGGAGGAGCCGAGCAGGTCTTGGTGTTTACGTTGCTTTATTCTGCTCGAGATAAAGCCCAACTTAAAAAAGAATCCCTTAACTCTTTTTGACAACAAATTAGTTTCAGATCAAGGGCTCCTGCTCTGTCTCAAAACACGACTTCCACTTCCAAATTATTCATCTTGCCAGAAGCTGTTGCTAACAAAAAAAAAAAAAAAAAAAAAAAAAAAAGAAAAAAAAAAGGCAGATTTTTAATGGTTCCTCTAACGTCTTGTTCACTTTCAGTTTTCTTCATAGAAAATTCTCTTTGTCACTTGGTGCCAGAGAGTAAACTCATCTATCACGTTAATTTAGCAGGGCAGCCCAGGCCTTTGGGTAGAAACCTGTCTGTGGGTGTTTTGTGTGACCTCAAAACTCAGCATCTCTGGCACCTGAGCTCCAGAGGGATCCACAGTGACCCACACTCTTGCTGACAGTGATCCAATTTATTAACAAATGTCTCCAAAATCACAAATTTTCGGTTTCTTTCGCTGCTCAGAGAGAGAAAAGCAGCTGTTAAAAGCCCAGGAGCTCCTGTGGCACATGGTGGGCAGGATGCTTTCCCCCTGGAGCATCCTGCCCTCCTCCTCCTCCACACACACACACCAGCCTTTGAGCTGGGAACAGCACGTCCCAAGAAGCAGAAGAAAGAATATGACCCAAACCAGGGAGAAGGAGGATATTTTTCCCCTTTTTAATTGCTTGCTGCTTGGCTGGTTATTGATTACCTTTTTTGCAGAGTTGCAATTTGTTTTTCTTTGCAATTTATTGGCTTCTTGAGGCTTTTAATCAACTGCAGTTGGTTGTGATTACCATTAGCTGCTCTCCAGCTTATTCCTCGTGCTCAAAGCTGGGGTTGTCTTGCTCTACATGTGCATCTCCTACATCCCCTGCCTGTTTCCTTCCTCCCAGCCAACCTCAAATTTTGGGACCAGTTACATCAGGCCAATGCATCAGAAATGAAGGCATTTTTCCTAAAAATTCCCCCCCACTCCTTGCAGAGCTCACATTGTCATCCCAGCTTCCCTCTCCACTTTCAAGGGGAACTCTGAAACTTGGGATTAAACTTCAGGATGGAGCCTGAGTTTTGAAACAAAGCTTCCTGCTTGCTGGACTTGGACATTCTGGCAGGTGCTCTGCTTGCAGCTGGAGCTGGGACGAGTCTTCTGCTGGCTTAATGATTAATTGTATCCCGTGGAAAATTATTCCACAGGCACAACAAGCAGCGCTCAGTGTTTCCAAATGTTAGTTTCTTCTATAAATGGGTGTTAGCAAAAAGCAGATGGCAGAGATAATTCACTGTCTGCTGCACCATCCTCACCCATTGTCTGTGCCTGGTGCTGCACACTCCAGTCAGGCTCTATTTACAGTTCTCTCTTCAGCTGCTGGGGATCTCACCCTGACAGGCTGTGATTTATGGTTCTTTTATCTGCTGTTTTACTCACAGGCTTCTTGTTCCGTGGTTGGGTTTGAGGTTGGGAGGGTCCCTGTGAGGCTGAGAGAAAGGGGGGTTCATTTTGATGTTCTCCTCAGGGCAGCAGGTTCAACTCCTTCTAGCCAGGGAGGTGCTGGAAAGGAGTAAACACTGGAGAAGGGCTGGTGACATTTGGGCTTTGTGGCTTCTTAATCACCTGCTTTGACCACCTGAGCAAAGAAAGGTTCAACCACCCATCAACAGGGAGCACCTGAGTCACATAAATCACCTCTGGTTCTCTGGGGTTTCTCCTGGTTTCTCCCTTCTTGCCATTCCTGAGGTAAAATTTGGACTGAAAACAGCCCTTCCACAGCATCAAAGGGTCCTGTCTAGATTTCTTTTGAGTGAAGAGACTTCCCCTTTGGTTATTTGACTGTCCAGATAACCTGGAGTCACCACCACCACCCTCCCACCCCTGTCCCTAAGGGCCTTCCCATCTGGATCTCAGCATCCCACCTCCCACTGCAGCTGCTGCCGCTTCTCCCTGGGGTCCCTCGAGTCAGGAATTCTCTTTGTTTGCCCTTCTACTAAGACAGAAAAATTTGATTAAATGGCATTTCAGTTGCTTTTGCTGTTTGCTCTCCCCTGCAGGCTCTTCTCCACCACACCAGCCACCACACTAATGTTGCTGTGGTCTGAAGGCAAAGTTGTCCCTGTGAGTTGTTCCTTTGCCCCTCTGAGACACCGATCATTTAAAAAGCCTCAGCAGCCTTAACACCCTCAGCTGTCAGGATGTCACAGAGATTCTGGAACATGTCAGCTCCTCTTTTGAGCTGGTGAGGCGAGAAATCAGCTCGGATGGGGGCTGCAAGGAAAGCAGGAGAAATCATTCCCCAAACTAAACAATGCCGGTTTTCTTCCCGGCGCCGGCACCGGGAGAAGATTCTGCTTTCAACCTCTCTGGTGAGAGAACCTGCAGCTGCTCCATGGCTTTGATTCCTGTGACAGCCTGTTAAAGATCAGCACTGCCATCTGTGCCCCCTGGTAGGCGAAGGGCTCCTTGGCTGGTGGTGCCAGGGCAAGGGCTGTGTCCGTGCAGCTCCAGTGAACCTCGGGCAGGGCAGGATTAGCCCGTGGTGGGAGCTGGTGGTCCCTGCAGAGCCCAGCCAGGGCCTGGCAGATCAGTGGCCCCCCTCCAGGTCTGCAGATCCACCCACAGAACTCTCTAATGGGGATAGAATTTCCCAGTAAATTTCCCAGGGTGGTTATCCTCTGTTTAATGCTCTGCTCCTGGAGAGTGTTTCTTCTGAGCGCTGTTGCATTCCACAGAAACCTGCTAATTTAGGTTGTATCAGTGGAAAATCCTATGGGATACCTTGTGTACACCAGCTCCAACCAGGTTTTAACAGCCATTTAACTCTGCAGGCCTTGAGACTGGTATGGGGAACCTTCCAGACCAACATTCCTATTCATTCTAAATATACAGACCCTGCTACTCCTCTGCTGGTGTCCCACCTGCCTCCACGGCAGCTCTACCTGCTTTCTCCTGAAGGCATCAGTGGCTTGAAAGAAAACTCTAGAAGCCACAGAGGATCAAATCAGCAACACTGAGAAATGTATTTCTTCTTCAAGAAAAAAAAAATCTTGCCACTAAAAAGAAAAGCAGAGCAGGGATGTGTTGAGTGGATGTGATTAAAGACTTTCCATTTCTTACCCCAAACTCCAGGAAACACAAGCACTCAATGCTGCTCTCTCATCGACTTAGAAACACTAAAAAAAAAAAACCCTCAATGAAACATCAAAGTTTCTGTTCAAACCTGTTCATTTTGGTGCTCCAGCTGCAAGTTTTCATGGTGCAAAAGCACATCCTTGAAGAAAGTCACATCTGAGTGCTCCTGAACACCGAACTCAAAGTCAAAACACAGAGCCTTGAAGTCCAGGTGTATCACAAAGAGAGAGAAATGTCTCTCATCCTCAGAGCCAAGGAGTCTACAACTCTCTCAGAGGCCAAATTGCCTGTGTAGGACGTCCCTCACTACTGTAACACAAATAGAAACCTATTTTTGTGTAGCATCAGGTCTTGGAGACAATCCAGAGGCAGCTTTTCCAATCCACGCTGACTCCAGGCTGACTCACACCCTTAACTCACACCCCATTGTCTTTATTCAGATTTCCCCCTTACACTGCAGGCATCTGACAAGGCTTAATTACAGCTTTTTTTTCCTTTCCCTTTTGTTTCTCCCCTTTATATTTAGGACATTTATGAAAGGGGAGCGCAGGCGTTAATGGAGATGTTCGGATTTCAAAAGTCTGCACTGGGGAGGAATGGAAAAAAATTCCACATACAGAGTCAGCAGAGGCTGGGAGCATCCTCTGCCCTGATCCTGCCACGAGGGCATGGCCAGGCTCCAGCCAACCTGGCCTTAAACACTTCCAGGGATCCACAACTTCTCATGGCACTTCCTATGGATGGAGGAGACAGAACAGGGAGGGCCCAGGAGAGAGAATTTTAACACCTCAACAGAGCCTAAAAAATAACAGCTTTCCTCTAGGCTTTCAAAGATATAACCTAGTGAAGTGTAGGCAGAAATATATTTTTATTATATTGTAGAAAATGGCTTCATCTCACCAAAAATCATGTGGACTGATACTATTTTCTGTTGATGAACACCCTGCAGAGGACACCACCCATGGGGGCAACAATCATCCTCCAGGATGGACTCTGTGTTTGAGGGGATGCACTGAATAAGAGATGGGAGCAGGGAGAACACCCCAAGGGGAGGGGGAATCAACTCCTCCAAATGCCAAATAAAGGGATGTGCCAACTGCAGGGGCAACAGGGTGGCAGGGCACCCACCACCCCAGGCAGAGCTGAGAGAGGAGGTCATTAAGGGAACAGCTCCCATAATTGAGGAAAGGGTCATTTACAGCCAGGGAAAATAAGCCACTGCTGTTAACTCAGGTGCACAAAGTGATGGGGGAACAGGAACAGGGGAGGGAAATGAATCACTGCCTCTCACTTGCCAATTATCCAGGTTTTGAAGCACCAAGCCATAACATCCTTGGCTTGCCTTGCCTCGCAGCACCAGGAGCTGGGGAACTCATTGCTCTCCTCACAGCCAACACTGTTCCTCTGCCCCAGGCTCCCTGTGCTCTGTGAGCCCCAGGCAGATGCAGATGGAAAGCCTCAGCCTGCCAGATTTTTATGCAGGATGTTTTATTTATACCCTCTTCCTCCCTGATTATACCCTGCTGGAAATAGAGCAACACTTTTTATTTCCACCACTGCTCACCAGTCCCGTCTCCCAGGAAATTTGCCCGCAGACAAGTGAAAAAAATAAAAATAAGAATTAAAGGGATAAAGATCTCCCTGTGGTTAAGCTGAGCAGTTGGGTCTGCACCCAGGTAAGGTGTCACCCAGCAGCTGCTGAGGATCTGACCATACAAGTTTCCTCAGGGCAAGAAAGAACAGGATGAACAATCCCTGCTGCAAAATAGGAGATCAGATGGCACAGGAACACCCGACTGACAGCCCTGCTGAGCTGAGAGCCCCCAGGCTGACCATGAGCATTCCCCATCTTCCAGGTAAAAAACCCAGCAGTCCATCCCATTCCATGCCTCAACACCTGCCTGGAAAGGGGGGAGCTCCAACACCTCTGTGAGCAGAGCAGGGCACAGCTCTGGGTTCCATCCTGGCGCCGGGCACGCAGGGAAAGGGGGGTGGTTCAGCTGCCTCCAGTTCATTTCACCAACTGTTAGTCCCATTTTCTGTGGCCTCTTTTTTTTTCTGAAGCTGCCTTGTAAGAGCTCGGAAAATGAGGGAGCTCAAAGCAGAGGCAGAAAGGCAGAAAGTGCTGGATAAAGGTGGCGTAAATCCGAGGGGAAATGGATTTAATGGTCCCGGCGGTGCCGGAATGTGCTCCGGGCCCAGAGCACAGGCAGGGAAAAAGGACACATTAGACCATAACTTCAGTGGAGAATTGGCCAAACTCTGCTACACTGGAGAGATTACAGCAGATTGTACTAAATAGTGATGGATTTGGATGCCTAAAGAAAACGCGGGGAGGGAAAAACTCCGAGGCAACTTAGTTTTGGAGGTGAGATAAGGAAAGGATTTTAATTTGTGCTTAAGCATAAGAGTACAGGATGCACCCCCCCCCCGTGTACAGGTGGTACAGTTTATAATATTGTCTGTCCAATCCCAGATGTTTTCACCCTGTGGCTTTTGCCCTGATCCACCCTGGGTCCTGCCCCTTGGGAATTGGGGCTGGGGGCTTTTTGAGACCTCCTTTTCATCAATCATCATCTTCCTCAGAGTACAAAGGGCACATATTCACCCAGTTCTTGACTGTACTTTTGTGGTTCAGGCCAAGGTACAAGTGTTCTCTAAATAAAATGGGCCTACTTTGACAAGAGACTAAATATTCTACTGGAATTCAGGGGTAGGATTGATATTGAGAGCATGGAATGGGGTGACATGGGTTGGGGAATGTGTGTAGTTTCTGTGCTAAGGGTAAATCTAAATCTACTTCTACCATATAACTACTTATAAAACTTAGAAAAATTAGAAAAATCAGAACACTAAAAGAATCTTAAGGCATCCATTTTTTTGGAGCTGCATTTCTGGTTCAGGGCCCGACCTGCCCAAACTGGCACTGAGCTGGATGAACCAGGGCAAGGGGGTGGCAAACTCTGCCAAGGTGCTGCCAGTCCCAGATATTCAGACATCCAGCAGTGCAAAGCTCAGCCTTACACACTCGTTTCTTACCAGCCTCCCTTTTATACCAGAAGGGTTGAGAAGTGGGGAGCAGGGCAGAGGTGTCTGCGAGCTGTGGAGATGAACAGAAAAGCTTCAAAGACTAAAATTTTGATGAAAACCAGACATGAAAGCAGATGAAAATGAAAATTTTCTTTCTGTTTCAAAGAAATGATGCATCTTCCAGAACGTACCACTGGCATTTCTGAGCCCAGATTCCTACAGATGAGAAGAAATGCACTGAGAAGCCTCCAGAAACGCAGGCAGATAATAAAGAGAGCCCCAACCTCCCACAGCCTTCCTTCCCTTGTCTAATATGTTTTATTCCACGGGTAAAACTGTACAGAAGGCAAGTGGAAAAATCAACACTCAGCAAAGAATTCAAATGGTGTGACCAATGTGGCTCTCAGAATAATAAATGGCTCATTTCACTTATCAACTGCACTTTTTATTATTATTATTATTATTTTTTAAGGCTGGTTTCAGACTCTTTATTCAGTTACGTGGACCTATTGATGTCCCTTGTGCCAAATCAATACCCTTTCCTAGAGAACACAGAGTAAAAATCCATACTGCTCCTGCCTGGCAGTAAAAATCATGCAAGCTTGGCGTTCGGGTGCCTGAGTGATTGCTCTGTGGGTCGGGTATTAGAGCTGCCAAGTGTGGCTGCTTGGCTAATAAAATATCCCATTTCCTGAGCTGATCTGCACTTACCCCCTCCTGGCCACTGACCTGGAACATCATTTGCAAAATCCCTGTGCAAGGCACGTCCCGGGCGAGCCCCCAAAGGCTCCGGGTTGTCCTCGAGGGCTTTTCTTGGCAGCAAAGTCGTGCTGGCCCAGAAGATACAACCTTGAGAGAGGTCAGGGCTCACCTGATGAGCTGTGTCAAAGCTTGCCCTCCAGCACAGGCTCTGGGGGATGGTTTGCACCAGCAGGAATTCCTCCTGCACACCTCAGGTGCTGGTGGGTGCTGAGGAGAAGGGGAGGCAAAGAGCAGGATCCCATCCCTGGGAGTGTCCAAGGACAGGCTGGACAGGGCTTGGAGCACCCTGGGCTAGTGGGAGGTGTCCCTGCCCATGGCAGGGGGTGGGATGAGCTGAGCTTTAAGGTCCCTTCCAACCCGAACCATTCTGTGATTCTTTATATTCTTTATATTCTTTATATTCTTTATATTCTTTATATTCTTTAATATTCTTTATATTCTTTATATTGTTCTGGGGTTTAACCCTTCTGGGCAGCCACAGGCTCAGTGCTGCTCACAGGCTTCTTCCCACGTGTGATTTTTTGGGAGTCCCTCAAGTTTCCTGAGCTACAACTGCTTGAGGAGTTTCGAGCCATGGTGACAATTCCATGCTTAGGAGCCTTTTCCAAATATTTTGTGTTTATCTCAGCAACACCGATAGTGACAAGTCACCTGGATTTTAGGTCTAAAACCCACAAGAAACACTCTGTAACAGTGTAATTCAGCCCAGCCTGAGTCTCACTCCCTTAGGGAATGAGGGATGCAGATCTCTGGTGATGCTCAGGTCAGTTGTGCCTCTGCTTTTCCAGTCAGGCCTAAAGTTGGGTTTGTTGTTGGTTTTGGTTTGGGGTTTTAGAGTTTGGTTTTTTTCTTTTTAAGTAAGAAAAAACAAAGAATATGAAGGTTATACAATGTTTGTAAAGTGCACTCAGAAGCTCCTTCGAGACAGAGTCCAAGCAATGAAACAGGAATGGAATAAAATTTCGGCGCATCCTTATTTTTTCCTGCTTTATAAGAGAATTATAGATGAACTTTTCTCTGTTTGAACTTTTTTTTTTTCCTGAATCAAACTGTCTTTTCTTTACTCTGAACTCCCTGAAGGCTGGCCTCTCCATTTCCACCTCTGCTTATTCAAAAAATTGCCCAGGCAGCTGCCTGGAAACTGCTTTGCTGCAGAGAAAACAACCAGGAGTGTTTGATATCACTCGTGTTTGGATGCTCTTGTTCACCTGGTGGGCAGATCCTGACTCCTCTTTGAAGAGGCAGACACCAGGCTGGAGTGCTGGGAAGGTCCATTCCAGCACACAGCTTCAATAAATGGAGATTATTAAAGCATGAATAGGAAACTGGGTAATTAAATAATTAAACCTGTGCCTGTGAAACGCTGGTCCTTGCTCAGGACGAGCAGGACCCTTCATGCACCAAGTTTCCCTGTTTTATCAAGGATAAAAAACCAGAGCTGCTCATCAGGGACGAACCATTTACAAGGTTTTCAGGGTTTCTTGCATCTCCAAAGCACTTTTAACAAGGTCGAGGCATTTTAAAGTAATTTTTATGTAGCCAAAGAGTTGGGGAAAAAAAAATATGAGCTGGAACAAAGTGTTCCCTTCAGTGCAAAGGTTTTTCTCTCCCAGCTGCTTGGTTTTCAAACACACAGAGAGATCAAAGTTATTTGTTTTATATTGCCAAAGATACTGTACAAGTGTATGTGACTGATTTTTGAGATCAGCTTTATTTTAGACTTAAAAACAATTTACATTACAATGCGAGCTGACCTCATTCACCCCATTTTATGTTCATTATGGTAACAGCCTATTCTGGATCATTTCGTGGTTCATGTTCAGTACAAGCACGTTTTAATGAGCTTGTGGCTGTGGATTTGAGTCACTACATTTGTATCTTCCTCCTCTTGGCTTTACTATGTTAGTTTTTTCTTCTCTCTTTTTTTTTTTCCCTGCTGTTTTTCTTCCCGTTTCACTCGGATGCAGGAATGTGAAACCCATCCTACAGCACTTACGGGACCAAACAACCCTCTGGCGCGATGCAAACCTCACAAATTCTGTCCCTCCCCTGTCCCAGTGAACTCGGGGAGGGGGGTTTTGTAAGAAGCATGTCAATAATTGATCTTAAAAGGATTTATGCCTGTTCTCAGCCGCGCTTTCTCTGCCACATTTACTCCAACATATGTCTGCAATCTACTGGGGCAACACAAGCGGATCAGCCATCCACATGACTGCGCTTGGCAGCTAAAAATAACCCGCTGAAGTGAATACATTAAGTTCTGTATGCAAAACACCTCGTGTTAAGTGTCTGTTTGCGCTGCTGATAAAAAAAAAAAAAAAGAAAGTGTGTTGAAATATCCACGGCCTTGATGTCTCGTATTCACAGAACGGGGCTTTGGCAGCCAAAAAATCCCACCCACCAGCGGCGCTTAAATAGCAGGCGCATTAATGCGTTTAATTCCTCCCTTCTCCGCTGTTTTGAAGGTCAGGTGTTTGCCTGCTACACCTAAAGCAGCTCTCAAACTGCAAAACAAAGAGCGGCTCGAATGAGACAATCAGGGCTCGGAGAGAAGTGTCGCTGAGTAGTCACTCAAATGCAAGAGGAAATTTCAATTAGATGGCGCTTGTTACTCCTTCGTGTTTGCTTTCTGCTAATCTTTGAGCACTCAAGCACCGAGAACATTAAATAGCCCGTCTGCCCCTCCGAGTGGGAGCTGATGGGGCTGCTGAGGAGGGGCCAAAACCTCCACCTCCGTCTGGAGCCGAGCGTTTGCAGGAGTCGGAGAAAACACAGACAAGGTCCTTGCCTTGCTGGTAATGAATTATCAGCTGGTAATGAATTATCCTCTTTTAAGAGGAGGAGAAATCCTGAGGCACAGGATCACAGAATATCCTAATCCCACAAGTGTGGGGAAAATCCCTCTTTTAAATTTAGAAAGAGGGCATAATTCAGGGAATAAAGAAATGAAGAATTTATTTGGTGCACACCGGGTCCTTCTCTCACCGAGTTTTTAGGGGAGAAAGACCCCGTGGGGGTACAACTTATACATTTTATAGTTTTCCAAAATCCCACCCCTTTTCAGTTAAGTTTTGATGTATTTCTTTTTACCTAAAAAGGTTTCTTTTCTCTGAAAAGGGGCTTTCCCTTTATCCCGATTGCCTGCAAGCCATTCCCTGTCAAAGGTGAGAGATCTTCCTTTGTTCTTAGCCCAAAGAGAAAACGAACCTCGTATACAAAATGTCCCTGAAAGATTTAATTTTTATGAATTTTCTCATTTCCCTCATCCTGCCGAAAGAGACCCTGATACCCAAGTTCAGCTCTTGGAACTTGGATATCTTACAACTTCATGATACACCTATTTATATAAAAAAAAGTATTTTTATTTCTCATACAAAGGTCACTGAGCCCTACTCCTGGCTCTGCACGGGGCAGCAACAAAATCCTGCCATGTGTCTTCTGCCTTCACTGCTGCTGACAGAAACATGGGAAAAAACCCAAATCAAAGGGATTTGCCAGCCCAGGAGCAGCTCATGGCACAGGCCCCTCAGGCAGCAGCCCTGAGGCAGAACCAGCCCCCTCCTCCCTCCCTCCATCCCCTCCAGCCTCGCAGCTTTCCCAGGGATGTGAAGCACAGCACTGGCCTTTCTGCTCCAGTGCAAGAGTCAGCCCTCAACTGCTGTAAGCACAAAGTAATTCTCTCACTCCAGGAGCTTTTGGATGATCTGTACTGTCAATATTTGCTGCTTTATCTGGGTTGATTACAGCCTTTAATATTCCTCCAGAAGATCCCCCTGGTTAAAGCAAAGTTCACCGAGGCTGAACATTTTCCAAGGTTCAGGTTTTCGGTGCAAGTCCTTAAAGACTTTCCTAATTTTGTCAGTATTTGGGGTTTTTTCTACAATTATTGACTTGGTCTAGAAATGGATGTATGTCCCACACCTGTTTCTGAACACACACCCAACCACAGAATCATTTATGTTGGGAAAGACCTCTGGGATCAGCAAGTCCAACCATTCCCACAGCACTGGCCAGGCCACCACTAACCCATGTCCCCAAGTGCCACATCTACATGTCTTTTTAAATCCCTGCAGGGCTGGGGACTCCACCACTGCCCTGGGCAGCCTGTTACAGTGCTGAAAAACCCCTTTCTGTGGAGAAATTTCCCCTAATATCCAATGTAAACCTTCCCTGGTGCAACCTGAGGCCATTTCCTCTTGTCCTCTCACTTGTTACCTGGGAGAAAAGACCAACCCCTACCTCTCTACAACCTCCTTTCAGGGACTGTAGAGTGCAATGAGGTCCCCAATGTGCTCAAATATTTATACATTTATTTATTCCCATGCAATTAAAGTACCTACATGTTCTCCAAGCCCTTTTATTAACACCAAAGGTATTTGCAAGAGAAGAAACACTGGCTGTGGGTCTTGTATCTCCAGCAAGCATAACTCCCAAATTCATCATTTTTCACATTAGTACTCTCAAAAAATTTCTGTGAAGCAAAGTAAAACTATTTATGGAAGGGAGGAGAAACAGGAGATGCAGTTTGAGGACAGACAGATGCTCATCCTCCCTCCTGAGCTCTCTCTGTCTGGAAGCTGTGCATCTGCATAACACCATGCCATGAAAATCAGCAAGCCTGAGCCCTCTGGGTAACAAACAGTAGTAAAAATGCATTAAAAAAAAATAAAAATCCGCTGTATTTTTTGCTCTACAGCTCTGGGGGTTTATGAGCTTTTCATGAAAGATGCAAAGGGCTGCAAGGAAAACACAACTGGGTGCTTTCATGTTGGCAGGAACTTAGTCCTGAATGGCCATTTGTGCCATTCATCCATCCCAGAGCTGAGCCAAAGCCAGCCCTGAGTAACCCTGCAAACACATGAGCTCTGTTGTCAGAACCACATTAGTATGAGCTGGGGCACTCTGGGGTGCTCAGAGCTCCCAGCAGAGCGAGCTGGGGGGAAATGCAGCTGATTTGGCACCTCTGGGATGTGCCAAGAGGGAAAAAAAAGGAGTTCTGTGATGGAGAAATGCAAGGTGGAGTAAAGGCAGGGCAGAGCAGAAGGGGCTGAGCTGGCCTGAGTGTCCTTTGGCTTGGAAAGCACTCACATTTTGAAAATAATCTTTATTTCGTGCAACACTTCAGGAGCAACCTTCTTGCACAATGACAAGTGATGGAATTACTCTGTGGGAGATGAGGAGCA
>NW_021940585.1:2607261-2611313 GCF_001715985.3 Manacus vitellinus
AAAGGGCAGGACCCGGCCCTTGGCCTGGTTGAACCTCATCCCCTTGGAATCAGCCCAACTCTCCAACCTGTCCAGGTCCCTCTGCAAGGGGAACTTCCCACCAGGAAAACTTACTGCCCTGGAACACTCCATTCTGGAGATTCAAAGAGCCCCGAGCCCCCCAGGCTGAGGGGAGCAGAGGACAACTGCTGGTCCCCGTGGCAGAGCAACGTGCCAGGCGCCCAAAGCCCCCTGAGAGTGGCACCCACGGTGGCACCCAGGTGACATGGGCGCCTCCCACTTAACATTTCCTGAGGTTTGAGCCCGGGAATCTTCTGGTTTTGGGCTGTCAGCAAATGTGACACACGGACACAGAGCAGCAGAGACTGTTTTGACAGGCCACGTTCAAAGAAATAGGAGGGAAAATGGATTGAAAGAAAAGAAGGAGTGACAGGAGGGGCCTTATCTGATGGAGAGGATTTTAAGGTGGGACGTCTGATAGGCCTCATTAATCATCATCCACAAATAGAAAAAAAGCTTTCATTCAGAATCATGAGATTGTTAAGGCTGGAAATGACCTTTAAGAACATCAAGTCCAGCTGTCAGCCCCACTGTGTTCACCACAAAACTCTGTCCTCATGCAGAGGTCAATAAAGCTGAGATGATCCCAGGGAAGAAAGAAGCTGGAAAACTTTATTGGACTCACAAGTTCACGTTTAAAGGGTTTAGGATCTACATATTCAACAGGGGCTTTGCATATTCATTCTATTACAACTGGGGACTTTACAGAGATGAGGTAATAAAGGGGAAAACCTAAATTACAAACTTTTGGGTCTTAAGCACTTACATCATAGGGGGAAACCCATTTTATCTTAGAGGGGAACAGGTAACACAAAGGGAGAGATAAAACACAGATGTTTTCTGCACAGGTTTGATGAGATCAGGGCATGGTTTCTCTGGGCTTGGGCAGGACATTCCAAACCCGTGACATCCATGGATCCTTGCCTGGACTCTGGATGGAGGTTTTTTCCCATTCTCTGTCAGCCCAAGGCTTTTGTTTAAACCTGGCAGTTTACTTTTTCTCAAATCCAGAATTTAGAATCCAACATCCTTCAAGTGCCACATCCACACCTATATTTGAAGACTTCCAGGGGTGGTGACTCCACCACCTTCCTGGGCATTTGTTTCACACCAGTTTGTTTCTACTTCTGCCTGAGGAGACCCTTAGAACTTACTGTGAGCCAGGCTATGAGCAGGCCCAGAGCAAAGGGAACACACTCCTTCCACGGGCAGCTGAGCCTCTCCTTATTCCTCCTTGCTCATCCTAAAGGATTGATCTTAGAGTGAGCTTCACAGTATAAAAACTTTCAGAGTGCAGTTCTAAACCTCAAAAACACTCAGCAAAACCTCCTCACACTAATCACCCCAAGCCTACTGCAAGAAACATCCTTTACCAGTCGTTTTGAAGTGGACAAAGGCTGGTAAATGCTCCTAATTGCTTGGGGGGTCCTTGTTCTTTGTGCTAAGAGGACATTTTAGTTATTCTATTTTCATCTGAGCACTTTTACATTATGACAATAGTAATTGTGCCTCTTTAGTGGGTTTGGGAGTGCACAACATTATATATGTTCTAAATAAACAATGCTGGTTGTTGCCACCAGCTTTTCACAGAGACCTGGTGCCTTTCCAGGCACTGTTGGAACGAGGAACAGGGAAGAGAGGAAAAGTGAGGCCAAAAAAACACAGATGGAGGATTTCAAGGATTTTCCAGGCTCCAGGACAGGGATATCTGCCCATCACCAACCCTCTGAAACAGCAACATCATTTTTCATCCTCCACCTACTCAACAGGATGGATGCCACCTCTGCCAGCCCCTGGATGAGGGACTCTGCTGCTGCTGTGGCACTGGCACAAGTGCCCTCAGGTGCTTCTCTCACTCTTCTCACTGATATTTCCATAATAAGCTTTTTGTCAGGGAAAGAACTCACATTAAGTAGCTTTTCCTGTCCAATATTCCCCCTCATTTTTCTTCCTCGCCTCTCGTTAAGATCTGTTGAACCAAACTGATGACAGCAGGGGATCCATTACAGCCCTTCCAGGGGGGCACCATCAATCCAGATTGTGGGAAATATCCCTCTCTTTAAATTTAGAAAGACAGCATAAACTTAGGGAATAAAGAAAGAAGGAAGAATTTATTCAATGCATTGGGTCTTTTTCTCACCGAGTTTCTGGGGAAAAAGACACCTTCAGTTTAAATTCCATACATTTTATAGTTTTCCAAAATCCCACCCTTTTCAGATAAGTTTTAATATATTCCTTTTTACCTAAAAAGGTTTCTTTTCTCTGAAAAGGGGCTTTTCCTTTATCCCAATTGGCTGCAAGCCATCCCCTGTCAAAGGTGATGGATCTTCCTTTGTTCTTAGCCCAAAGAGAAAAGGAACCTCGTGTACAAAATGGCTCTAAAAGATTTAATTTCTAAGAATTCTCTCATTTCCCTTATCCCACCGAAAGAGACCCTGATATCCAAGTCCAGCTCTTGGAACTTGGATATCTTACAACTTCACTACACACCTATAAAACCCCATATATTTTATTTCTCATAAGATGCTCCGGAGGTTAAAATCAAAAATACTCTCGTGCTCAAAAGGAGTCCAACACCGAGTAGATCTGCTCTACCCCTAAAAAAATAAATAAATCTTTATGGAAACTGTGATGCCTGGCTGTTCAGCTTTGTGCCTGTCCCTGTTTCATGTCATTCCCTGTTTGGTTTGTGCTGTTTCCAGCCCGTGTTATCTCCCGTTGCATCTCTCAGCCCCTGTTCTCTGGCTCCACTCCAGCTTTGCCCACTGAGCTTATTAATCTTGACAATGCACCTGGGGTTCCACTCATTCTTACTTTGCCTGTTAATAGACACGTCCCCACGCACTCAATTTATTGCCTTGTTTATATCAGAAGTGGCTGAAGAGCACCCGAGTAAATCACCTCAATTATCCAGCTCAGCTACTTGACCAAAGGCTTTAAACCACCCTATAAAGTTACACTTCAGAACTCTGCACTCAACTCCATGAACTTGTCTCAGTTTGCATCCCATAATACATGCCTACCCCAGAGAAGCAATGCACTTATATGAATTTATGTGCTTTTTATATTAGCAGTCCTTTAGGAGTTCTTTGAGCAGACAGATGTTCCAGGTAAGAATTTGCAAGTACTTGAAGGCTGTCATGATCTGTTCAAGTGAAGACCCTCCTATGCATGGCTGCTGATCAAATATTGCCACCCCAGAGACTGGAGCTCTTGGCTTTCCAACCCAAGTTAAGATAAATTTGACTGGAACATGCAAGCACTTCAGACATGTGAATAAATAACAATAAGGCAAATAATTCATCAGAGATGTGTTAGTAAAAATGAACAAAACAAGGTCCTGTAATGACTGAGATAAATAAAAGCAATCCCTCAAGCCCCTGCTAGTTTCTCCAAAGCCTTATGGGTCTCTGGGTTCTGTAAAATTAAACCAGAAATCTAAAAATCATTAGCTTTATGCTAAGCTTTTTCCCCCTGCTATTTCCATTTCTAGTCTAATTAGCAATACCTCAACTCCAGTTTTCTGTCCCCTGGCATTTCCAATCCCTGCAGGAGCACTGCCTGCATTTCAGGAGGTGTGGGCAGGAGCCTGAAAACCCATCAAGGTCCGGCTGGAGGGAGACATTTCTGACACCCCAGAGCATCCATTCTCATGGAAATCATGAGAGAGATGTCAAACCTCATTCCTCCAGAGCCAGCTGCCCTCAGAAACACGTCAACCCAGGGGGCAAGCTCAGGGATGGATGTGGATATTAATGAGCATTTGAGGAAGAAGCCACCTGAACAGATGAATGTGCTGAGGAAATCTGAGCTGAAGCATTTCAATGAGCAACAGCAGCACAGGATCACAGGATATGGATGGGTCAGAAAATAAGAGGGCCAGGCAGTCACTGGCACACCCAGGAGACCTCCAGTAACACCCTTGTCTAATTTCAGTTAAGGGGCCTAAATATTTGTTTATTTATTTATATATATTTATTTGTTTTTATTTA
>NW_021940585.1:2611997-2616415 GCF_001715985.3 Manacus vitellinus
TTATTTTATTTAAATTTATTTATAAATTGGGTTTATGTTGGTGACTTCCAGATTTCACATCTCCTGCCCCAAAGAGGGAGCTGAGACTGCCAGAGGTGTGAGTTCATTTTGCCACTCAGTGTTTGCAGGCAGCTGCTGTCTTTATCCTGACTGAAGGACTCAGAAAGCTCCCAATACTTAAATCCCACCACAGCCCAGTTAAAAGTTTTCCTGAATTTTAAACCAGGCTCTGACTCAAAGGAGGCTGCACAGAGGAAAAAAAAAAAAGGTCTTTTTGACACGTTTGGACCAATTTTACTGTTGCCACGAGGTGCTTTTTTCCTGAGCCATCCAGAGGAGGAATTGTTCCATTTCACTCCAAAGGGATGTCATTAATTCTGGTGTCTGGGTTACAAATGTGTGTTTTCCTGATATGTCCTGTGTGTCATTCAAAGCCAAGTCTCTCCCATCTCACAGTTCTGCTGCACAACAACTACCACAGGCTGGAGCAATGCACCATTGAGGAAAATAACTATCCAAAAAGTAATTAAATTAATTGACCAGGGAAGTGATTATGTGTGGCTGTGGGGATAATTAAAACTAACACATGTTTTGATGCATTTATAGCACAAGTGCTCTGGGCTACACTGTTAACTGGCCTTTTTAGTGTTGTTCTTCACCCAGTGCAGCCACCCAGGCATCCACCACCCTGCCCAGAAGTGAAAAGGGGAGTTATAAATATCATAAAATCCCAGAATGGTTTGGGTTGGAAGGGATCTTAAAGCTCAGCTCATTCCAACCCCCTGCCATGGGCAGGGACACCTTCCACGAGCCCAGGTTGCTCCAAGCCCTGTCCAACCTGGCCTTGGACACTTCCAGAGGTGGAAATATGTATATGCACCTTTTTTCTTAATGATATTGCTGTGAATGGGAATTGAGGTTCACAAGGAACATGATATCTTCAAAATCTTAAAGGCAGAAGAGAAGGGGAAAGAAGAATTGTTGTTCACCAACCCCCTGAGAAGCAGAACTCAGCAAAGCTGGCAGGGAGGATGTTTGAAAGCAATAAAAGGAGGGTTCTTGAACTGTCTGCTTTTAGTTTAGCTTTTAGAGCAGAGAGTGAACTGGAAAGTGCTGCCAGGGATGAAAGCCAGAGGATGAAAAAGGAATTAAGTGGATTCATGGACAACAGGTCTGTAAACAGCTCCTTAAAACAGCAGGCAGGGACCTACCCCCGATAGCTGGAAGTTGAAGAAATAGATTTTTTACCTCATCTCCTTCTGTCCCTCAGTCTGTGGTGGTGTCCCCTTGCTCTGCTCTGCATGGGAACCCCTCAGGGCAGAGCTGGAGGCCCTGTGCCACAGGTTCCAGGGTGCCAGGAGGTGTCCCATCACTCCTGTGTGTGCCCTGGCTGGACATCAGTGTCCAGCTGTCCCAAGGCTCCTGCTCCAGCTGCTGCAAGGACCAGGACCTGCTGAAAGCAAGGCTGCTTGGGTTTACCTAAACTTCACGGAACAAACACCATCTGAGCAGGAGAGAGATGGCTGGACAGTCTTAATCAACTGTTTCTTGTGTCATATTCTTAATAATTTGGCTGATATTCCTGCAGTCTGTTACGAACTTCATTAAGTTTACTTGCCCCATGGGCATTTCTACCTCTTATAATAACCCTCCTCCCTGTCAGAGATAAATTGCCTGATAGGATAAGTTGATCCTGCACGAATGGAGCTTGCTTTGAACTTGTGGTGATAAGTAGCACCAGACAGGAGGGTTTTTTGTAGTTTATCTTTGTACTGATGTGGCATGAAATAAAAATGGGTGTCACTTTGCTCCCCCAGCCTCATCCATCAGGCTGTGCAGAGATTAGAAACTACCAGTCAACTTAAAGCAACAAAAGAAAGTAAACTGGAACACTTAAGAAAAGACTTTTGGCTCTTTGATGTCTGCATTTAATATTGATGTGCTGATGTGATCGTTTCCAAAACTTAATCTTTTCCAGCAGATCAAAACCAGGCTCCACAGTTTTAGTCACACAATGGTTTGGGTTGGAGGGGACCTTAAAGAACACAATGGGCAGGGACACCTTCCACTAGCCCAGGTTGCTCCAAGCCCTGTCCACCCTGGCCTTGGACACTTCCAGGGATGGGGCAGCCACAGTTCCTCTGGGCAACCTGTGCCAGGGCCTGCCCACCCTCCCAGGGAAGGATTTCTTCCCAGTATCCCACCTAACCCTGCCCTCTGGCAGTTTGAACCCTTTCCCCTTGTCCTGCCACTACAGTTGCTGATGAAGAGCCCCTCTCCAGCTCCCTTGTAGGCCCCTTCAGATACTATTCTTTAATTATTTTGTTTAAACCACCTCTGGATAGTGGTAAAAGATCCTTTAGTTCCTATTGCTGACAAACAGCTGATAACAGTCCCCATGTTCTACCCCTACTGTGACTTTATAACCTCCTGACATCTCTCTCCTCTCCAAAGGCTGGAAATCCTCCCATCCAGGGAAATGCCTCCTCACATTCCTCGAAGCAGACCAAGGTGCCTCAGCCCAGCTCCCCATCCCACTGTTTTCTGATGCTGCCCCAGGTCTTTTTAAGTTCCTTTTCGTGGTGTGAGTCATCCCAGTGAACCCAGACCAGTGGGGGCTCCTCACTGTTGTGCCATGGCTGGAGAAAACAGAATCTATTCCATAATTACAGCAACTATAATGCTTTAATGTTGATGTGGGTGTAATCTCTTAATTAAGACATATTTTAAAAAGCTCTTAATGCCTATGATAAAAGAGCATTGAAACTTAATGCACTAACTGAATAACAGCATAACCTACTTTCTTCCAAATAAGAAAGCAGGGAATTATTAGACATCAATGCATCATTTGCTAATGAGTTGTAATTCTGTATTAATTTACCAACTAGCTGATTAGATATGAGAGATTTACCAAATATATTAGAGATTGTGGTTCCAGAGAACTGGCTCAGCATCAGGGGGAAAAAAAAAATAAGTTATTAAGTCGTTCTCTGTGGTGCACCTGGAATAATTAATTAGCTGGCATTTAAGTAAAATTCGTTAAAAATTGGTCTCAACTGATAGATTATGACATTAGAAATAACACAGACATTAGCCCAGACATCCCCTGCAGTGCTCAAGGATTCCACACAGTGCTCCATGGGCTCCCCCAACCCAGATATTTGGTGATTTCCATATTTTGGGCTTTTCCTTTTGTTCTAAAGCCACGACTCCAGAAATTTGTCCCCTGTAATTTCCAGTTATTAGCAGAATTGTTGCTGCTATTCTGGTCTTGGAATATCTGGAAAAACAGGCTTAGGGTGTTTTCTCTGTGAAACCCCTGATGGAAAGGCATTATTTTTTAATGAAGAGAGATGGTTCAAAGTTGTTTTCTGACACCACCTCCCTTTTATTGCCTTTAACAGTTGCAGTCGTGTTTTTCACGTTCTCCCAACACAGACTCAGGAGTTATTTCTGGCAAAAGATAATGAGTAAATAGCAGCGAAGAGAAAAACACCACAAAAATCTGATTTCTTCAAGAAATAAACCACTGGGTTTGGGGGGTTGTATCCAACAGATATAGGTATTTATGGAAGTGGGGTGGTGCACTGAGACCCTGAAGTGAATTTGAAACCTGAAATTCTGTTTTCAGGAGGGACATAATGAAACTTCAGCTCCTGCTGTAGAGCAGAGCTGCATCAAATTCCTCTGGTTTAGGGTAAACCCACAGCATTAGCCCCTATAAATAGTTGATGTGCACATCAACAGCCCAGTTCCTGAGGTGTGCACTGAAATCCTCCAGGTTTGTATCTTCCAGAAGAAAACTCTTGACTTCTTTAGCACCTACTACCAGTGTTTCCACAGCAATAACACAGTGTTGGTGCTGCTCAAAGGCCTAAAGTGCTCCCAGATTTAGGTGTGAGAATATTTGTGTAAATTCTATGTACTGGTCCCAAATTTGTCCCAGAATGGGCTGTTACTCACAAGTCCTATCAACACCATCTTTACTTTAAAAAAAAAAAAAAAAGGCAACAACAACCCACTTATTTTTCAATAAAGTGTCAAACTTGAGAAATAAAAATGTAGACTCAGTGTCAAAAGGATTTATACAACAACTGAAACAAGTGCTTAACACCACCCATTTCAGGTAGGTCAGAATATATTCAGGTTTTCCTGCTTGTTATTTGCTCCTTTTAATACATTTTCTTGTTGTCTCAGCTCTACCTTAAAGCCCACGTAAGTATTTCCAGAGGGCTGGAAGAGCTCAGTGTGTGCTGAAAGAGAACTCCCTCGTGCTGCCAAAGTTTCAGGTGTTCATCTCCTGGAAAACACACTGCTTTGAACATTTACTGCTTTATTTTTCAGTTTCTGTTTTTAGATTCCTTTAGTCCTGTCTTTGGGAAAGGACTGTGATCACACTCAGCTGCTGCACATCACCC
>NW_021940585.1:2617524-2659009 GCF_001715985.3 Manacus vitellinus
TCAATGCCCTCATCTAAATCATCAATAAAGACATTAAACAGAACTCAGCCCAACTCTCCAACCTGTCCAGGTCCCTCTGCAGAGCCCTCCTGCCTTCCAGCTGATCCACACTCCCCCCCAGCTTGGTGTCAATGGAACCAAGAGGGGGGATCAGGTTTGTGAGTAGGAAAGTGGGATGCTGAGAGGCCCGTGGGTAGGAAGAGCAGCAGCAAAGGATGACATTCCTCATGGTGAGAAGTGTCTGACTCTGCTCAGGCTTTAAACACCTGAGAAGAAAGGGCTCACATGAAAAGCTCCTGCATATCTGGAACAGCTGCAACATCAGGAGGAAAAATAGCTCAAGAGACAGGAGTTCTTGTTGCTCAGGACTCTGAAGTATTTCCTTGCACACACCCAGAGCTGAGCACCTACTTCCATACATTAAAACCCAAATCCCCACGTGAAGGATCCCATGATCTGCCCACACTGTTCCAGTTGTTACCACAGACCCTCCAAACTCACCAGACTCCCTAATTCTCTAATAATTCTCTGCTTCTCCCCTTTCCAGGTTCACTCCTGCCTAAGTTCACACAAGCCTAAGTGACAACTGGGCTTTGTCCCAGCTCAGACTCCAGTTTTGTAGCAAGACATCGATTTTTTTTTTTGCACAGGATGTTTGTACAAAGGAATAAATCCTGGCTCCTGCAAGGTCTGCTTTGGGAACAGCCCCAGGGACATCAGTGAGCTCCTGACAGCCCTGTTTTCCTCCCTCTCCTCTCCATTTTCCCCAAAAGTGACTGGTTTTATTCCAGGAAAGGCATTGTGAATTTTGCCATTCCATGACAAGAGCAGCAGGTCAGATCAGGAAGATTTAATAAGGGGGGTGAAGGGGGGAAAGGAAAGGGGGAAAGGAAAGGGGAAAAGGAAAGGAGAAAAGGAAAGGGGGGAAGGAAAGAAGGGGGAAGGAAAAGGGGAAGGACAAGGGGAGAAAAGGAAAAGGGGAGGAAAGAAAGGGGAGGGGAAGTAAAAGTAAATAAATAAATAAATAAATAAATCCAGAGCTGACTTTAAAAATAAATAAATAAATGTTTCAGCATGAGCTTTGAAGCAGCAGAAACGACGACATTAATTGGGAAAACGTGTCCCAGGAAGGAGACAGCTCTTCCACCCCCAGTTGCCACACGGCAGCTGGACTCCCTGACAAGGAATTTCATGGAAAAGGACATAATCTTATAATCATTGCCTCTGTAAACAAGTCAGAGCGTTGCAATTACAGCAAGAGTCCCCTGTGCTCTGCTTGTCTGTGCACAATATCCCTAATTTAGAGAAAGGAAGAGATTCTCAGAAGTTCAGAGAATTACCCATCTCCCTCCAAGTCGAAGCTAAATGGAGTTTTCTGCACTTCCCATCTGTTCCTTTTATATAATAGGTACACTTTCCTCGAGATTAGATTGTTTTCCTCATCTTTATCCATATCCACAGAGCTTTTGTAAGAATGAGGCAGGGCACAGAGTCAAGATGTAGTGGAAGATCCCCTGCTTCGACCTGTTATGCAAATATTTACTCAGGAAGAAAGGCAAAAGAAACCCCAAAATACCTGTATTCCTTTTCCCAGTTATGAGAATTATGAACAACTCAGATGAGGTGATCGTGGAAATAAAGAAATAACATTATACTGAGGTGTAGAAATGGGTAAGTTCAACACTGTTTCTCATGTAAAATCCTCGGATTTGAATTGTTAAAAGTCAGAACAAACTGGACCTGATGATCATCCATCCCTTGGAAGTGTCCAAGGCCAGGTTGGACAGGGCTTGGAACAACCTGGGCTAGTGGAAGGTGTCCCTGCCCATGGCAGGGGGGTGGAATGAGATGATCTGAATCCAAGCCCCCAGTGATAACTCCAGCCACAGATAAAAACTTCATTTGAGGATGGAAACATTTGCTTTTGAGAACTTTCCCATCTCCTCTTGTCTTTTTTTTCTCCCCCAGAACAAACATTTGAAACTTGTGAAGCCCAAATTCAAAAGCAAGAGCCACCAAAGAGAATTTAAAGTCTCTATAAATGAATAAACAACTCCTTAACCTCAGACTCATCATGTCATTTCGGAAGCCAAACTTTTCAGACTCTGGGTATTGGTACTTTCATCTTTCTACCATGACAATTTGAGGTTCTTATAGAGTCTGTGTCCAGATCTGAGTCCTCTAGAACTCAATCTTAGAGGTCTTTGCCAACCTTTTCTCTGAAAAGGGGCTTTCCCTTCTTTCCAATTGGTCACTGGACATCCTCTGTCAAAAATGATGGATCTCCCTTTGTTCTTAGCCCAAAGAGAGAAGATAAACCCCTGTGTACAAAATTCTTACATGGCCCCAAAAGATTTTAATTTTTAGGGATTTTTATATTTCCCTTATCCAGCCAAAAAAGTCCCTGATACCCAGTCCCAGTCTGGGACTTGAATATCTTACTTGAATATCTTACAATATCTTACAATGTCTTACAATATCTTATAAAAACCCGTATTTTTATTTCTCATAGAATGGTCAGTGCTTCTGCCTCAAAGGGCCAAAGATCTCATAATATCAGTACAAGATTTTCCAGAGCTAATTAAAAAAAAGCAAGCAAATGGGCTTGGAGCAGGCAGATGCCTTTTTGTGTGCACCAAGGTGGTGCATAAATGCCAAAGTTGCCCCTGTTTCTCCCCCTCCAAACCCGAGGCCGGCTGGGCTGGCTGCACATTCCCTCTGTCATGCCCTACCCTTCTCCATGGCAGAGAGGAGAAGATCTGAGTTGACAGCCTGTGGGTTATTTATAAGGATTAACTCCCACGGGGCTCCCCTGGATGTGCAGCAAACACTTATTATCCCATCTCATCCCGACCAAACCCACTTGGTGCTGGGGCTGGAATCCCTCGCCCACAGAACAAGGTCCTTCCAAAACAAACCCAGCAGGCTCCAGCCTGTGAACAGGGAGCTGGTTTGTGCTTTGTTCTCATTCCCCTGTGGCTCTCATTTCCTTTCCAGGTCTCACTCTAATAGACCAACACCAGCAGGAGTAGGTGTTTCTCAATAATAGTGGAATCACAGCACTTCTTTCAGGAACAAAGTGTCCCTCTGCATGGAAAGCACTCAGAGGGTGACACATTCAAACAGGGATTTTTGGCTTTTGTATTGACCCTTCTTAGAGAGTTTATCAGTATAATACCTCTAAAGCCAGAGCAGATGTTTTAGTGTCACCACTGTAACCTTTCCAAGGGTTGAGTTAAGGTAAAGTCTTGCAGCTGCAGGAATAGCTGGGAACATTATTGGAGTTATCCCACCAGGGCTGCCAACCCAAACACACTTTAGAAACTAATCAGGGCCAATTGAGGTGGATAATTTGGTGCATATTCCCTGGACAGTTCCTAACTCCTTGCTGCTTTTCACAGGATGGAAAGGGCAACACCTGGGCTGAGGAAGAGGCACAGTGGATTCCCAGCATTTGATCTTGGCTGCAGGTTGGAAACAGCCAAAAAAGACCCTCAAAACAGGGGCAGTCACTGGTGGGCACACACCAGCCTCTCCCCTCCTCCAGGCACATGAGGTCCCCAAGAACTAGGATCCTGGTGCAGTACCAGTGTCATCAGCTATGAAAACTCATGGCCTGGGGCCCACAGGGTGATGCAATGGCCCAGTCTGGGTTTGGAAACACTAAAATCTTTGGAAGTAAATTGTTGCACTTTGCTGCTGAGAGGGGAAAAAAAAAAAAAGGCAGCTTTTCTTTTAGAAATCAGTTCAACTTCCCTACCAGGGAGAGAGCAGAACTGTGCAGCTGCACTTCCCCCGGCCTGGGGGAGAACATTTCCATCAGGAGTGACCTCCCAGCACAGCACAAGCCCAGGGTGAGGATCATCTGCAAATGTCACAGCAGGGAGAGCTCTGTGCAGCAGGGAGAGCTCTACACAGCACCCCCTAATTTGCAAGGAACACCAATAATGCTAAAACAAAAACCCCTCTGCACATGCCCTCCCACACAGCCCTGCCCTGCTCTGCACCATCCAGGGCTCAGCTTCTGCAGTCACAGCCAACGTAGGTGGCTTGAAAAAAGGGAAACTTGTTCTTTTCTGATAAAGAAAAGCTCCAGCAGCCAAAGGAAAGACGAGGGAGCCCAGGCTGGTGAGCCCTGCAGGGCACAGAGCAAGGGGCATTGTGAAAGCAGGATCAGGCACTATTTCAAGCTCCTGCTCTATTCCAAGCTCTGGCTAATTACCTTCATTTCACCCCAGATTGTAAGTTTTGTTTAATTCACTTTAAATTCCAGTGCAAACCTTTGGTTTGCAGGAGTGAGCAGGAGGCTGAGGGCTGGGGGAGAGCTCGGTGAGGTGCTCTTGGGAGCAAACCCCCATCCTGGCTGCCTGGGCTGAGCTGGGGCTCCCAAACCAAACCACACCCCTCAGGAACACCTCTCCCTTCATCCAAGGCCCACATCAGCTCCCAGGGAGGTGGTGGAGTCCCCATCCCTGGAGGTGCTCAGGGCCAGACTGGACGTGGCTCTCAGTGCTCTGGGCTGGGGGACAAGGTGGCGATGGGGCACAGGGTGGGCTCGGTGATCTCAGAGGGCTCTTCCAAACTAAATCATAGAATCAGCTGGGTTGGAAGGGACCTCTGAGATCATCAAGTCCAACCCTTGATCCACTGCCACCGTGGTTCCCAGCCCATGGCACTGATGCCACATCCAGTCTCAGCTTAAAAACCTCCAGGGACGGAGAATCCCCCACTTCCCTGGGCAGCCCATTCCAATGGCTGAGCACCCTCTCTGCAAAGAAAGAGTCTATGAACTGAGCCAGCAGGTGTTGAGGGAGGTCCTGATGAGCTCAGCTCCCTCTGGGGTCACTGGCTCAGCACAAGCACCAATATATCCCCATCCCAGCCCATTCCAGAGACATTCCCATTTAGCTCCCTCTTACAGCCGGAGCTCCCCTGCCAGGAGTGCATTTGGCACCATCACTAATCCCTTCCTTGGGTGGCTCTCACACGGCCCCACAAGGCAGCATCTCCCTGGGAGGGTTTCACCTTGTTACAGACTTCCCCCCCCCAATATCTGTGTGCAAAACCAAGCCCAAAAATCCGAGTCACAGCCACTGCACTGCCCCGAAGAGCCTCACTGGCTGTGACATTTTGCTCCCTGCTTGTAACTCCTGCATTAGCCCAGTCCTGAGAAACAATATTTAACTAAATTGTAGACCTTGAGCTTCATTTTCCCTGTAGAAGGGTGTAAACCCAAAAGCACAGTGCTTAATATTTCCCCTGATTTTATGTAAAACCATTCTAGCAGACAAAAAAATGCCACAAATAATTCCTGGACTTCCAAAGAAAATCAATGTCCTTATCAACAGCAAATGGTAGCTGCAGTTATGAATATTTAACATACAGTGTTGCTGTGAGTTTAGAAATGCCTTGAATGCCCCCAACCCAGCCCTGTAATAAACCCCACGGTCTTGTGGGATATTTTTTAATAAAAAGAAATCAGAAACATTAAAGCCAAGCCATTAAGTGCTGGAAGTAGGGCCTGAATGCCAAATGCAATCCATGCAACCCATCAGCATATCCCAGCCCTAAGTCAGGGCCCTTCCTAATGTATTTCACATTTATTCTTTTTTGGACAATAAACCCATAAAATGTTCTTTGTGCTGCTAAATAAACGGCAAGTGCAGGTCACTTTAGGATGATACCAGTACTTAAGTGAAGTGAATAATAAGTCAAAGGCAAGGCCAGGCCTTGCACATAAAACTGCTGTTCTTATTGCTGCAATGAATCCAGGGAAAAAACCACGTTTTTCCCGGATTTGCCATTATGGGATGCTGGAGGTGATGGACTCATCACTCCAGGAGCAGCAAAACCAACCCATTTGGCCAAATGTCTTGGCCAAACCCCGTGGCTTTCTCTCTTTTGCTCTCTGGCCTTCAGTTTAGGTGGTTTAAATCCTCTGAATCTTGTGTTATCCCATCCCTGGAAGTGTCCCAGGCCAGGTTGGATGGGGCTTGGAGCCACCTGGGCTAGTGGAAGGTGTCCCAGGGGGTGGAATGAGATGGGTTTTAAGGTCCCTTCCAACCCAAACCATGAGATTCAATGAAACATCTGGACTAAAGATGTTATGGGAAGATCCAAGCCAAGCCATCCCAACCCCTGTGGGCTCTTGGGGTGAACCCACAACCCCCTTCCAGCCCCCTGAACCCCTGTTTATCCGTGTGCTGCACTTCCAGGAGCTTTCACTCCCTCCTTCCCCACCGGGAATTTTCAGCAGCTTTTTCCCGGTGGGGAATTCCAGAGCTGCTGGTGTTTCTCTCTTTCCTTTTCCAGCTAAACCCTGTGAATTTACAGACAAACACTGAAAATAAACCAGTGACAGCAACAAAGTGTCCGACCACTCCTTCCCCAGGCTCAGGAAACACTTAGGGCTCATCCTAATGCAGTTCCAAAAATTACAGTTTCTGGCTTTATTTCCTCAAAATCTTTTAAAATCCTCTCAAATTTATGAAGTTATTACCCAAATTCATATTTGAAAATGGCAGTATTTTGTAGTTACATCCATTACGTTTCAAAAACAAAGCCAAAAATGGATTTATTTTTTCTTTTCTCAGAACATTAAGTCCTGAAACATCTTCCTGAGAGGTTCCAGTGCCAAGGTGTTGTCATTTGGGGGTGAAAATATTTGAATTCATTATTTTTTTATATTCTTCCCACAAGATCCCAGACTTTTTAAGTAGGTTCTACGATTTCTGCATCTCGGTTTTCCAGTGGAGATCACCCAAAACTCTGCTATTTGCTGAGCAGGAAGGGATGGGAATTAGGGAAATTAAATAAATACTCGTCGTTAAAGTTTTCCCTTAAGTAAATGACTTGTGTGCATAAATAACATGGGGAGCTGTCAATAAATTCATCCTCAAATTCTGTCAAATAGAAGAGTAATTATGGCTTCTGCTTGTTAGTAATGAACTGAAACGTTAGCTGAGCTCCCACAAAAACAAACACCTTCTGATTTCATTGAAGATTAATGCTAATGTGCCAAATTGGCAGCCTCCACTTAATTGCTCTTTTTTATCTCCCTGCAGTGATAAGCAGCAGCCACAGAAGTGGTTCTGGTGACCTTGGATTTCCACAGACCTTCTGCCACAGGAAAATCCACTGCTTTTATTGCTGACTGGGCAGCCCCACTGAGGGTCCCACCATCCCATGGCCCCTTCCAGGTTTCCAGCCTGCTCTGCAGAGCCCAGCTTGGGGTTCTTGTCTAACAGGATTCTCCTGAACCCCCACAGTCCAAGAGAACTGCTTTTCCCTCTCTGTGACAACCTAAACCCATTTTTTTATTTATTTATTTATTTTTTTTTTACTTCTTTAAAGACCAAGTGGCTCATTTCCCCCTCCCTGTTTGTGTTTTGCAACAATACATTTGCAGGAGGAAAAAAATATCACCCAGCTACTTCCCATCTCCATGGCAACATCCTGCTCGGGCTCCGATTGATAAATCTTTTGCAAAATCCTGTTACTGCAGGTTAGTTGTGGCAAAAATTATATATTATCACTCACAAATAACTCCCTAATATTTAACATGTTGCCTGGCTGGATACCATGGGTTGGTTTTAACCGTTGTACAACTGAGCATCCTTCAGTTTATCTGTGGTTTTCCAGACAGGAGGGAATTGCAGACACGGTTTAATCCATTTCTGTGTCCAAGCTGTGACTTTGCAGGGTTTTGTGAAGTGTCACAATCACTAAATGGCTTCACACAGGAGAGGAGAGAACAAAATCCTGCCCACAGCCTTAGAGCCAGTCACTCAGAGAGAGCTGCTGTTGCACATCTGTGCATCCCATAAACCAACCTCTGCAAGCAGAGAGAGCAAAGAGAGCACAGGAATGTCCTTGTTCATCTTCTGGGGCTGAAACCTGGGCAGGGCTGAGCAGAGGAACCAGGGGAGAGGGGAAGGTTTCCACATCTGTGTTCTCCTGCACAAAGCTGCCCAAATGCACTGGAAATCCCTGTGCAGAGCCCTTGGCCTTCCTCCTCCTCCTTGCTGACTCTTCCTCAGTGGGATCTGCCTTCTTTTCACTTCAGCCTCCCCAGGTCAGCAGGTCCAGGCTGTCCCTGCTGGAAGGGCCCTCCAGGCAAAGTTCAAACACCCAATTAGTGTCTCTGTGCACTTCTAAGCTGCTTCCCCAGTTTGCACAGGCTGAGTGGGTAACCTTTAAAAACACAAAGCTGATCGTGGGACGCCTGCAGCTGCACCCTCAGACATCTCTGCCTGCTGATGGAACATTGCTGGGGCTTGGGGTCTCATCCTCTCATCCTTCTCATCCAGAAGTATTTTGAGACCTTCCCAGCCCACAAACCAGATCCTGACCTGGGGGGAACTGGCCAGACCCCAAGAGAGAGAACAACCCTGGAGAGCAGCACTGATTTCTGTGTCTGGCTGGTCCCTACAAGCCTTTCCTCAGCCAGTGCTTGAACTGCCAAGTAAAGCATCTCAGGATTAACTTGGGGATATTTGTGGACCCAGAGGGTAAAATTATTTCGGTAACCAGAGCTCTCCTCTGCTTTTCCAAGTGCCATCAGGGCAGGTCATTCAGCAAAGCATCAGATCTGGATCTGAAGCCATCCAGAGAAGGGAGTACCCAGCCTAATTTTCCCACTAGTTAATGATCCTCCAAGTTCAGAATTTCTGCCTTGTTAATTGGATTTTTCTGGCTTCAGCTTAAATCTGTTGGGTCTTTCTCTGAAGGAAAAGCCTTTCAGTACCTGGAGCGTCCTCCCAGTGAAGGTACTTACCCAATGAAATTAAGTTACAAGCTTCTTTTTGATAAGATAAACAGACTGAGCTCCTTAAGTCTATCATTGTAAAATATTCTCTGCAGCCCTTCATCATTCTTTATTAATCTTTTCAGCTCAGTGACACGGCAGCAGAAAGGTAAAATAAATAAATAAATCCCGAAACAAGCAGGGGGGAAAGAAAGGAGATACAGGGATCTGATATCCAAGGCAGGATTTCACAAAATACGTTCAAGTTGTTATACAGCTGGAGTAGAAATTTATTCCAGAGCCCTTCCTGAGGTGCAGCACTGCTGCCCTGAGCAGGGAAAGGCACAGGGAGCCAGGGGGGCTGAGATAAAGGTACAGCCCCTGCCCTGCTGAAACATCTGAGACAGGGGGTGGGATGGGGGTGATAAGCTGGGCTGTCCTTTCAGCCAAGGATGTCAACATGGATTTCAACATGTTCTCTCACAAAAACCTCTCACAGATGCACATCAGACATTAGAGGAAAAGGCAGATCCCTATCAGGGCACTTGGGAAACTGCAGCAGGGACTTCTTGGAAGATTAGTGGATAATGAACATAAACCAAGCTTGAATTAGGTGGTGCAAACCAGCCAGCTGGGAGTTCTGCACGTTGTATCTGTTGATTTACAGATTTATTTGCAGTGCTCAAGTCACCAAATGCTCCCAGGGTAAAGCAGCCCCCTGAGATCACAGCAGGGATTTCCAGTGCTCTGTGCTCACACACAGCTCATTCCTCTCCTCAGAACTGTGATCCCAGGCCAGAGGGACACCACAATCCCCAGACATCCTCTGGGATGGGTAAGAACACCCATCCTGGCTCTGGGGGCACAAGCTTCTCCTTTCCCAGCCCAGGGAAACCCAGAGCAGCATCCTCAGAAAAGCCCCACCATGGAAAACAGGAAGAATTCATTTTGGTCCAAGAAAAAAAATAAAAAAATAAAATAAAGGTCAGTATTTTTGAACTGGTTATCACAAATGATCACCTGGTAGCTTCTCCAAGGGTGAAATTTGGGACTGGCTGCATGGGCAGAAAACAGAAATATCCATGTACAGATGCTGGATTAGGCCCAGAGAAGATGGCATGGACAGACAACAGACCCATCCATGCCTTGGAGCCCTAGAGCACAATAAAAAGAGCAAAAACCCCCAGTCACCCCACACTGCCCCCAGTTCTGGTTGTGACACAGCAATTATTGCTCTGCCACCACGGTGAGATGCTGGTTTTTTGCTCATTTTGCAGATCCAGGGTAGAAGAAGGTGGTCACTATAATTCCCACCTCATTCCTGACCTTTAACAGCCAGCAACAGCCAACACTTGCATTTCTAATTCCATTTTTAAAAACTGCTTCACTTCCACATGACAGTGACAACGACAGAGTCATTTGTTACGTCGCTGACCCTTTCATTTGATTAATTTATGATTTAATTTTCAGTTCAATCTGATCAAGTATCTCTGGATTGAAAACCATTTGCATTAAAGATAACACATCTTTCCCCTTTCATTCCCTGCATTGTGGCAGGTGTTGCTTGAAAATTCAATTGGTGCTGTTTAATTAATAAAAAAAGTGGCTAATAATGGGAAAAAAAAAATCCCCATAGGCATGGATGAAAATCCCTGGTGAAAAATGGATTTTAGGAAGGGCTATAAAATTCAAACATTCCCATTTACACTTTTGCTGGATTAAGACCTGGACCTTCCTGGGGATGGTGGTAATTGCCCAGCACAACTGTGGGAACACCCCAAAAAAGTGATGGGATTCAGGGCCCCTAATCTCTGAGTGATTTATACATATCTGAGTGATGAACAGGATTTTTTTTCCTGATTAATATATTGTAATTAATTCTCTGAAGAATCCTTGCTTAGGAACTTTATTAAATCCCATTAAGACTAATGAATTGTTGTTGTTTCCTAATTATATAGTTGTTTCTAGTTTAATTAACTGTATATTAATAGACTTATAGAACAGACATTTTGCTTTCAGGATGGAAATACTTTAAATAAGAGATATATATTCTTGCTAATGGCATCAGTTGTTAGTTACAAACTCATTTAATGAATCTGTTGGAAAATCCTGTCCTTTTAAATACAGATTTGGCTTATTTTGTTAGCTAAAGAGGCAACAAAAAGCCAAAAATTAAATGTATTCTGATGTCTTATGCAAAGCTGATATTTTTTCCTCCTGTTAATTCAATTTCTTATTGCAAACCAAGATGTCCAGGCCTGTGCAACCAGCTGAATGCTTCTGATTTGAGTGATATCACGAAGGAAAAGCAGAACAGTGCAGAACAGGAGCCCCCTGAGAGGTTTTATCTCCACAGAATAAATCAACTGCATGGATGTTTTTCCAGCTGAAACCCATTTGGAGGGAGATTTGGTGCCCAAATCCACCTGCCCACCCTGGACTGAGCCCACCAGCATCTCACAGGCTCGAGGCAAATCCTTGTTGGGACAACAGCCAACTTTGGGATGAGCACCACAGGAAAGCAGGGCTGGGAAAGAGCTTTCAGTGAGATTTTGGAGGACTAAACAGCCCTGAGTGTTCTTTAGGTCAGTTTGGGTCACTGCCCTGCCTGAGGGGAGAAGCACAACGTGCTCCCTGGATAAACCAGAGGGGCACGAGGGGAAAAACCAGCACCAGAGACATGCAGAGCATCCCCCAGGGGTGAGCTCAGTGACACACACCAGCTGGGCTGTGCTGTCCAGCCAGGACACACCTGTCCCTCAGCCCAGCACACAGTTCTTTTATCACCCTCACTAAAAAAACCACATTTTTGCAGCCGCCCAAGAGTTGTGTGGAATTCCCTCCTGCACGGCCGAACCTGCTCCCAGCCTGGTGTGTAATGCAGATGTTCCCTGGCACTTCTGTGCCCCCAGAGTTCCCCATTCCATGCAGATGACAGCGTGGCATGAGGAGGTTTGTGCTTCATTAATTCCCTTTCAGCCTTCCCAACATCCTTCCCAACATCCTTCCATGACCAACCCCAAGAGTCGACTCCGTTACCTGAACCAGCTCCCAGCAGAGAAGCTGCTGCACCTCCATCAGCTCTGAAGCCTCACTGCAGGGTCAAAGTTGGTGTCCAGGGCTGGAATAAAGAACAAAACAATCCTTGTACATCTGTTTTCCAAGGGACTGGCCTAGCACAGAGCCTGGGGTTTGCTCAGACCCAGCAGCTGCACAGTCACACCTACAACAGATTTCATCCGAAGGAATAAACCCAGTTTGCCTGCAGATACCTCCTGAACTTTTCCTGAGGGTATTTTGTAGGGCGAAACAGAGACACTCCTAAAATAGGAGCTGCTTAAAAAGTAAGAATTGCTACTGCTTAAAAAAAAAAATAAAATAAAAAGTCATCATCTTGAATGCTAATGAACATAATCTTCAACAGACCGCAGCCACACCACAGATTAATTTCAGTGCAGAGATTATGTTAATATGCCAAAAAAAAAGAAGTTGTGATATTGAGTTAGATCAAAGATTTTTCATTTCAGTCGCTGTCTTTGGCACCAGGCAGTAATGCCTGTTTCAAAGTAAAGTCAAAGGCCTCTATAAAGCACTGAGTTGAACAGTAATTATTACAGGGAAAGGCATAAAGTTTAGACCAGAGTGTTGCTTGATCTTGATCTGACATTAGTTGCTTAAAGTAACGGGTGTTTGATGAGGAATGACAAAATCCTGTAAGGCCAGTGCTGCTCCTGGCAGAGACTGGGGCTTTTTCCTTCCTAACCTGAGGAGGAAATTTGGCAGCAGGTCCTCGTTTCACCCCTGTGATATGAGCCACTCCAGCTGAGTGCTCCCAAAGGGGCTGGGATTGTTCAGTGCTGGAATCACAGTCCCTGGAGGGGTTCAAAACACACGTACATGGGGGACATGCTTTAATGGTGGATCTGGCAGAGCTGGGAGAATGGCTGGACTTGACCTTAGAGGTCTTTTTCCAACCTTAACAATCCTGGGAAGCTTTCAGCATTCAGCCCCATCCAGGCAGTGTTTACCCGAAAAGCTGTGAAGTGTCTCTTCTCTGTACTCAGAGAGGCAATGAAGGGGAAGGAAAGCACTGCCAGAAGTGAACCACTGTGAATGTAAAACAGAAAACCAGCAAACACACTCAGGAGCATCACTCCTGCTTCCCCCAGCCACCCAAGGACACCTAGAGAGGGGTCCTGTCACTCTGTACCCCTGCACTGCCAGGTGCTGTGTTTACAACCCCCCTGGAGTGGAAAGGGGCCCTCACTGGGGTGGGGAGAGGCTCTGGAAAAGGAGGATGAAAGGCAGCCACTTCCCCACCACCGAGCAGGGCTGGTTCCAATCACCCCCTGCTCCCCCACACCCAGCAGAAAGTCCCTTTCTGCTCCCCAGGAAGCACATTGCAGACAGAAACATTGAGTTTATAGGTGCACAATAGCTGAACAAAATAAGCTTGATAGTCTCCTGGGAGGCTGACACCCAGCCAGACCCATCCATCACCTCCTCCTGTGTTTTAACCACCCCTTTCTCTCCCAGCAAATATTTTAATCCTATTTCTAGAGCCTCCCAGAGGCACAGCAGCTCTTTGACTTCACATGCTGACTATTTCCAGGCACTCCAGCCATAACTCTCCATCTGCTCTCTGCAGGACAGCTCTCCCACATGGGAGAGCCCCGTGGGAACCCCAAAGCTCCCAAAATCACCAGCACAGACTGTGACCTGCTCCCCCAGCAGACAAGCTCACTTTTTATTCCAGCCTACTTAAAACTAACACCTCCCTCCAAACTTTTGTCAAGGCAAGAAACGCTTAAAAAGAATTCTCTGCTCATCCTTTAAGAATGGAAATAAAAATTCCAGAAGCCTCTCTGTTGTTTGAAAACACCTTAAAAAAAAACTCTTGGGAGAGAAGCACATCCACACTGCTTGGGAATCTCAGCCACATTCCCACCATCCCAGGCTGCTCCTGGCAACCCCCAGGTGGGGAGAGGCTGGGAAGGGGTGATCCCCAACCACCCACAGGTGATCCCACCCCAACAGGGCTGTGCAGGGATCTCTGTATGAGAAATAAAAATACAGGGCTTTTTATATAAATAGGTGTATCATGAAGTTGTAAGATATCCAAGTTCCAAGACCTGAACTTGGGGATCAGGGTCTCTTTCGGCAGGATGAGGGAAATGAGAAAATTCTTAAAAATTAAATCTTTTAGGGACATTTTGTACATGAGGTTCCTTTTCTCTTCGGGCTAAGAACAAAGGAAGATCCCTCACCTTTGACAAGGGATGGCTTGCAGGCAATTGGGAGAAAGGGAAAGCCCCTTTTCAGAGAAAAGAAGCCTTTTTAGGTAACTGAAACTTATCTGAAAAGGGGTGGGATTTTGGAAAACTATAAAATGTGTAAGTTGTGCCCCCACGGGGTCTTTCTCCCCTAAAAACTCGGTGAGAGAAGGACCCAGCAGGCCGAATAAATTCTTCGTTTCTTTATTCCCTGAATTATGCTGTCTTTCTAAATTTAAAAGAGGGATTTTTCCCACACACCTGGGTGCCCAAGTGTTCTGGCAAAGCATCTCCTTCCCGGAGAGGTGCAGCCTGTCCCCATCTCAGGGCAGTGCTTCCCTCTCCCCCATCTCCCAAGGTCACAAAATTCCAATCACACTTGCTTAAAATGAATGTCAGCTGTGGGAGGACCTTATCAAATCCGAGAGCAATCACTGACAATATTGGTTAAGGATGTTTAACACAGGATCTGGCTAATTAAACAGGCCCAGCTTCACTCCAGCCAGGCTTCTGGGATCCCAGGGAACACCAGGAATGGGAACAGCCCCCTGTGCAGGGCTGGGGCACACGGGGCTCTCTGTGTTTGCCAGTTCCAGGGGGTTGCTGGGGGTGGAAGGAAGTGTTTTGTTGCCAAGTCACAGCACAGGTACCTGTTGCTGCCTCGCTCCTCCAACAGCAGGAGCAACATTCCCAGGGAGACACGGAGGGAACACAGCAGAGCCCCCAAAGCCCCAGTTCTCTGCTGCTCCTCCAACATGGGTGTTCCTGCCAAGGCAGGCTGCTGCCACTTGAGATCTTTGCATTTACACCCTCCTCGAGCTTCTCACCTTGTTTTTTTGCCAATGACAACAAAAAGAAATCGCAGCCAACATCCCACTTTTCATTGCTTTGCTCCGGCTGCAAGGACGAGATCTCAGTGCAGGGAGAATAATACATATATTATCATTTCCCCGTATTTCTCTCCTAGGAGAAGCACCAGGAGAGTCTTGCTTCCCAGGGCAACAGTGAAACTGTTGAAAATAATTCCCAATTATTTTTTTCTGGAAGGCTCTCTCGGTATTTGCTGTGCAACGTGGAAGTTTGTTGCTCCTCTGCATCGCTCAGAAGTGTTGTGAGTTTTAATCAGCAGGTTTTCAGTCCTTTTTGGCTCATTATAATAACAGACAAGAAATCACAGTTAAATTAGTGAATCGAGTTTCTCTCTCTAAATTGCTGTTGGGCAGAACCCTGAATGTTTTTAATACGTGTAATTATGTTCAAGGATCTTGTCAATCACTACATTAATAAAAAACTCCAACACACTGGCTGCTCCTGCCTTCTTGAGGGCACAGAAATGTCATGGATTCTTGTGAACAACTCACCAAATAAACACAAAACCCCCACTGTGCTTTCCCAGACATGTCCTAGCAGAAAAATTCCATGTTACTCGAATCCTCAGCTGAAAACAAATGCAGATTCAAGATCCCTAATTGCATTTCAGACTCGAGCATCTTGCTATGGCTTGCCAAGGAAATCTTCTTTGAGGAAGGCAAAGAATTATTGGGGAATGGAAAGAGCAAGAAAGTCATAAATACATGAACCTTCAAGTGTTTTCTTATTGTTAAAATCTGAATATCACATAGAATTGCTGCTCCAAACATCCCTTCATCACATACTGGTTTCTAGTCATGTCAGTGGCACAATGGGATAAATATCTATCTATATTTATATCTATATATATTAGGTTTGGTAGGATTGCAATTTTCACTTAACATTACTCTTCTGTTGTTAGAACTCATTTAACCACTACAGGATTTTGTTGGCAATTTAAAACACACAGGAAAGAGGCATTTTCTCTGTTGATCTCCATTTCCTTACAAAGAGTAAGAAAGTCATAAATATATGAACCTTCAAGTGTTTTCTTATTGTTAAAAGTCTGAATATTACATTAGAATTGCTGCTCCAAACATCCCTTCATGTCATACTGGTTTCTAGTCTTGTCAGTGGCACAATGGGATATGTATAATGTAAAAATTAGGATTGGCAGGATTGTGATTTTCACTTAAAATTATTTTTCTGTTGTTGGAACTCATTTAACCACTGCAGGATTCTGTTGGCAATTTAAAACAGACAGGAAAGAGGCATTTTCTCTGTTGATCTCCCTTCAGCACATCACCTGGTGGCCCAGCAAGCCGGGCTGGGGGGCTGCTGAGGATGCATCTTCAATAAACCTTTTGCTGCCAGGCTTCAGCTGCATCTTTAATTCCTGGATTTTTTGCCTTCATTTCTACCAGAATGACCAAATCCAGGCAAAACTGAGCAGTTACAGTGGCAGCTGTTTATCACACACTTGGCAGCACACACGGCTTCTCACTCTCCATCCCTGTTTTGCATTATTTACAAACTTATTCCCATAATAAATGCACATAAAATAACAGCTCGTCGTTAGTCTGAAATTGTTCTAGTTTTGGAAATGCACCAGTTGCTGTTCTCTTCAGTGGCAGACAGGGGCTGGAATGGGAGGGGGCTTTTCTCCCACTGCTTTACCATCCTGCCTCCAGCAATGGCTTAGACTTGGATGCCACAGAGAACAGAAAAAATATATGTTTACATATGTTTGTTGCTGCCACTGGCTAAATGTACAATGTTATTCCACAGAGGAAAACCACCTTTTCCTTCACAAGGCTCAGAAAGGCAGCAAAGAAAAACAGATGAGTGTTAAAATGTATCTTTAAATATATATATATAAAGCAAAAAACACCTCTGTAAATCCCTCAGTGTTCTAATGGGATTTTTTTCCTACAAAGTCAGAATAGTCACAGATTAAACTTTCACCCTAAAATGCTGAGAGAGTTGAGGGAGGGATGTGCAGAGGTGCTGAGAGGAGAACATTTCCTCTGCTCCTTGTGCTGATCTGGGGAGATTCAGAGCTGTGGGGAGGGCAGGACCCTTTTTGGGGATCTCCAACCTCCATGGATGGAACAGGCTGAGCTGCTCAGCGTGTCAGAGGTTTCTAAACACACCCAGGAGTCAACTCACGGGCTGCACAACTTCTGCAGGCTGGGGGGAAACGACAAACTTGTAGGACTGAAAGTCCCAGCACTTTGTGCTCCCAGGAAAAGCTTTTTTCAGGGAAGAGGGGCCGGAGGAGTTGGCGGGGGGGTGATGGGTTTTCCTGCTTTAAAAAAACCCTTCTCCCCCTCCCTTGAGGCTGCAAAGCAGACTTCAGAAAACAGTCATCCAGCACTTCAGACTGACAACCCAGTGCTTGAATCTTGTCACAAGATAAGCCCCAAGTGCTTCACAGCCGGGGGGAAATAATGCCATTAATCCAGCCCGGGGCTGGAGATGCATTAGCTACACCCAAGGGAGCAGCTGCTCAGCTCCAGCCCCAGCGACAGCACATGGAAAAGCAGTTGGAGAAGGGTTTTGACAAGCAGGTCTCTCCTCTCTGTTCCATTTAGGAAAGCTCTGAATCACACAGGCACGACAACAGAGGGGCTCCTACCCCCAGGAAGCACCAGAGGAGCCCGGGCTGTGGGAGCAGGTTGGGTTTTTCTGCTTCAAGGAACCACCCAGCCCACGGCAGCCCCGGCACACACAGGCACATATCCACCTCCAGAGCCAGCAGGGAAAGGCTCTGGAGCTGCCTCTGCACCCAGGGAGAGCTGAGAGAGCTCGTTACTTCAGGGGCTTGATGCCTCAAAGAAAATTCAGGGAGAAAAAAAGCTCCGAGACAGTTTAGTTTCGGAGGTGAGACAAGGAAAGGGTTTTAATTTGTGCCCAGGCATGAGATTACAAGGTGCATGTGCATCCCTCTGTACAGATGTCACAATTTATAATCCTGCTTGTCCAATCCCAGGTTTTCCCACCCTGTGGCTTTTGCCCCCATCCACCCCCATCCCACCCCCTGGGAATTGGGGCTGGGGGCCACCAGCCCCAGGGGCAGGAGGAGAGGGAACCCCCAGGCTCCAGTTCCTCCTCTTCCTCAGCCCCAGCCATTGCTCATGCAAAGGGGCAGCTGAGATCCTCCACAAGTTTTTAAGCTCAGATACTTTAATCCATTTCATTTGCCATCTTTATTTAAATTTACAGTATGAAAACCAGGAGTAACTCTTCATCAATCTTCATCTTCTTCAGAGCACAAAGGGTACACAGTCACCCAGTTTCTGACCATGTTCTGCAGTTTAGGCAAAGATACAAACATTCTCCAAACAGAACAGGCCTATCTTAAAGAGAGACTAAACATTTCTGTGGAATTCAGGGGTAGAATTGATATGGGGAGCACGGAATGGGGTAATAGGGTTGGGGAATTTCTGTGCTGAGGGTAAGGGAATGAAATGCTGCTGCTTCTAAATCTACTTCTGCTGTATAACTGCTTATAAAACTTAGAAAAATTAAAAAATTAAAAAAAATCAGATGGACCTGAAGGCATCAGGTTGAAGTGACCCAGCCTTCACAGTGTGACACGATGCTCCCTGCACAGGGAGCAGCTCTTCAGCTCAGGCTCTGAGAGCCACGGGGTGTTACCTGCTCCAAACCCCAGCTGCAAATTGAACAGGATTCACTCTTCCCTCAGTGACACGGATTGAGTGCCAGAAAAATCCTCATTTTCAATGTGGCCAGGGTATATTTTCCATTTTTAGATTTTTTCCCCCTATCCCAGCCACGACGTTTTCCTGGCATCAGACCCAGACAGGGCCTTTCACCTTCCAGCCTCCACAAGGCACCTAAACCCCTTGGAATTAAATGAAAGAAAAGTCCCACCACCCTCTGTTTTCCCACTAAATTCGTTTTGCTTACAATAAAACCAGATTATTTATTTCTCATCCTGAGGAACCAGGAAAACACGAAGCGTCGTCTTTCTCCGGTCGAGTTCAGACTTCGGGGGGGTTTGACTCTCGAATGGATTGTTTCAGGAAGAGAAATCAGAGCTTTGTGACTGTTCATGTGAAACTGCAACCCTGAGTCACCAGCCCCGAGGGGATTTAAGAGCCGTGGCACTTGGGGACACGTGGAATGGTTGGACTCGATGGTCTCAAAGCTCTTTTCCAGCTTAAACAATTCCATGATTTCCGCCCACGGCCGAAGGGAGCAGCAGGATAACAGCCAGGTTCCCTGCACATCACACTCCTCGGGGATCTGAAGGATCCTGGAGCCACTGCCAGGCTGTGCATCAGAGCTGGCACGTGTTGGCATCTCATTTTCACACCGAGGGAGAGGAGCAGCACTGTACTAGTTATCACTTGATAACTAGTACATCAAGAGCATATTGCTGAGAGGCTTCTTGTTAGTAGTAGGGAGCTGGAGATTGCATGATTCATCATCCCCTTTTTGGAAAGCTTGCAGAGCACAGAAACAGCACAAATACAATTCCAGAGGCAACAAAAGGCTGTGCCTTTGCACACTGCCTTTGCCGGGCACTCATAATCATCTCCATTTATTTTATTTAATCTTTTAAGTGCACAAATGTAAAATGGTTCTGGTAAGCACAGAGAGGATAAATGAGGTTAAAACAGTGGAATCAAGTCAGGCTTATGCTGAGGTTTTGTACCTTCAGCCCTCTGTCCTTTCTGCCAGAACCATTACTAAGCAATCAGCTTTAAACATTTCAGGCCCCTGTGGCAGGGCTTGTGCATAAAGTCTGCCTGCTTTTAGGGAAATCCAGCTCTTCATCATAAAAGAGCTGCACAGGGAAGATAAAATGTAATAAACACACCTCACTGTAGCACAATTGCACTGGAATTAGGAGGGAACCACGGGGTTTTTTGGAAAGAGACTGATTTTCTCAGAGCCCTTGAAAAACAAGTGGGTCGTGACCTGTAAACCTGCCTGGACCCCAGGCTGGAGGCAGCACAGCTCCAAATTCCAGCATCTATGTGGAGTGAGGGGGGTGAGAGAGAACTAACCAGGTAAATGAAGGGGTGAAAAGGGAAGGAGAGGCTGGAGCAGCTCTGGGAGCCACCAGCCCCATGGGCAGGAGGAGAGGGAACCCCCAGGCTTCAGTTCCTCCTCTTCCCCAGCCCCAGCCATTGCTCATGAAAAGGGGCAGCTGAGGCCCCCCACAAGTTTTTAAGCTCAGATACTTTAATCCATTTCATTTGCCATCTTCATGTAAATTTACAGGATGAAAACCAGCAGTAACTCAACACTAGGAAAGGAAAAGATGAAACAAAAGCCTGGAAACCTTGGCAGTCTCTTTTTGAAATGTCACAACTCCCTTGAACATCATCTTTGTTTTTGCAGGCAAATTACAAGTCCGGGTTCAGGAGTGTTTTTGTTCTGCCATTCTGCTGTGACAGTGTCTGCTGGCAGCCTCTAATTCATTCAGGAAAATCCAGTGAAGAGGAGGAAATGACAACAGCTTTGTGCAGCTCCTCTTCTCTCCCTGCCAGGCAGCAGCAAACACTGACTTCCAGTGTAAAGGGGTTTTAGGGCTTCCTGTGATCTTCTTGACACTCCTCAGGCTCTTGTCTGTGCCTCCAGATTTTTCCTCCAGATGATCTGCAGCTGAATCACCACGAAGTCCCTGCTTCACCTCTCAGCTTGTCATCTCACCTAACAGAGTTCTGTGCCTTATCAGTCCAGATATAAAGGGCAAATGAGATGCACAATAATTAACACAGAAGATCTGGGCTGCTCCTGGAGCCAAGATTAATTCAGTACATTTTCAGAGCCCTCAGGGATATAGATTCTGCGAGTCTGATCTATGGTTGTTATTCTTTTAAAGGAAAATAGATTTACCTAATTTACAATCAGTTCTGATGGTGGGAGGAGGAATTTAATTCTTTTCTTCTTTTTTTTTTCTTTTGATAAATATACTGCAACTTCTCTATAATCCCTATTAATCTGATCTCCTAGGGAAAAATTTGCTGATCCATCATCTCGTGGCAGGCTTAATTCCCTTAGTGCCTGCAGGCAGGAGAAATGGATTCCCTCAGACCAACCTTGGTGAAAACTCTCCAAGGAACTCAACCCTTGTCCATGGGAAAGAAAACGTGTCTGCAGAGGGCAGAGCAAAGGTGCTGTGGGGAATCAATGCCCTGATTCCTCGAGCATTCCCATGGGAAAGCTGAAATCCTGCAGGGACCTCCCTCGCCGGCTGCTCGTGCAGACACAGACACCATTCAACCCTCCCCTATTCAGAAGCAACAGGGGAAGAACATCTGTTGAAAAATAAATGCAGGGCTAATTACACGTGATTGAGGATTTGAAACTGCTATTTTTAGCTTGGCATTAAAAAGGTTTGATGAATCAAAGGTTTGTGCTCAGCATTTCGGTCCGAAAGAGGAGCAAGAGCGTTGACCTGCAGAGGTGGAGCCCCGAGGTGTGGCTGGGAAGCTGTGCTTCCATCAGCATCCAGGCACATGGAATGGGCCCAGCCATTCATTTCAACAAGAAAGCCTCTGTTCTTCCCCTCCAGGATGAGCAGGAGCAGGTGAACATCGAGGCTCTTTCTTCTGGGGAAGATCCAAGAGCACGTCGTGGTGACACATCTGAGGCCGAGCATCAAAGGGCTCTGCAAGGCAGAGGGATCCCACAGGAGAGCTCCTGGGTTCTGCTGGGCTCTGATCCCACACCCCCACGATGATGTCACTGGCAGAGAATCACAAGAAAGCCCTGGCAGAATTGGTTTTCATCTGATGCATTAAAAAGCGAACGGAGTCCGTGGGGAGGTTTGAAAGGGGCCGTAAATAGAGGGAGGGCGAAGCTGCGGCGAGAGCTTGGCAGGCTGGACTCCCACCTCCAGGAAATTGTGTGTTTAAAGAACTATATGGAGACATAAAGGGAAGATGGACTCGGTTCTGGTGGCTGCCAAGAGAGCCATAAATGCCCAAAATACACATTTGCTGGAGTGATGGGATTGCTTTCAGTGCCATCCTCCTGAGCAGGGCAGGACACTGCTCTGTGCCCGTGGGTGCTGTGCCCGGGGGCTCCTGTGCTGGGAACAGCAGAAACAGCAGAAAAGAGGCTCTTTGGGGCTGGGAGGAGCCCCCAGTGCACAGCCAGGAAGGCTTGGGGGGAGCAGTGTGGGTTCCCCCCATCACCCAGGGCTGGGAAAAGCAAATGGAGCTGCTCCTGCTGTGGCATCGTCCCCTCCAAACCTGAGGGCTGCTGCACGACCCAGGGAATAGTGAGCACTGTGCAATCAGAAGGGAAGCTGTTTTTCACACTTATTGCCCTTGAATTGGCAGAGTGAGACATCATGTTTTATATTAACTTCATAATAATTACAGTTATTACTGAATTCATGTATACCAAAGAGGTTACAGCTCCCTAGGAAAGCTCATAATATTATTAATGGATATGCCAGTCCATTGGCAGGATCGTGGAACAAGCTAATTCAAACATTTTGATATTAAACAGCATACCTCAAAAAATGCATGGATTTGTGCCTGGGCTCTGGGAGCAGTGGCAGTGACACACATCTGGCATGCAAGGAATCATCCTTTGAAAAAAAAAAATACTTTATAAAGCACTGGTAGCACAACCCAAGAACAGTAGTAAGTGCTGCCTTTATTTAAAGCTGTGAAAATAAATCTAGAGATTTTTAATACAAGAGGAGCGCTGTGAGAAATTAAGGAATTGCAGTTAGCTGTGGAAAACCAATGGAAAGGGAGATTTTGTCTGTAGGAGAAAGTAAGGAACTCACCCATCCTTTCCACACGATTAATTGTGGAGATTTAATTTCTCTGGGCGTGTGTTCGCATGGGCAAACAAACTTTTCCATCAGATTAGAAGTGGTGACCCATCTCCAGAGCAGCTGCTGTTGTTGCTTAAAGATCAGGAGAGTGGCTAAAGAAGTCAGAGAAGGTCAACTTTGCACCAGAAGGCTGGGGGGGGAGGACAGCAGGGGATTCCTGACACGAGGAAAAATGTTTGTGGTGAGGATGGTCAAAGGCTGGGGCAGCTCCACCTCATCCTGTGTGCCCTGCATGGATAAAGGAGCAGGAATGTGTGGTGTCACAGGGCCATAAACTCAGATTGGGCCTATAACCTCACATTGATTTTTACTGTAAATCTAATACCTGCAGGCTGCCATCAAATGAATTGTTGCACATAAAACCCAACCTACATGACGGGACTAAAATCAGGCAGCAGGTCTATTCCAGGACTGTTGCAATTTCCTCCCTGATGTCAGACCGTGGCAACACAAACATCTTTCAAAAAAATTAAATTGCTATTAAACTTTCTGCCCATCTTTGTAAATTAACCTCTCTTTCATCTCAGCTTTTGATTTAGCAGGAAATAATTTTTGGAGCAGTTTCCAGACTCCTTCCATTAGGCGTTTGGGCTGTGGTCAATAAGCCTGAGTTAATTACCTACCTAAACAGATCACGCTGCTGTGCAAACTGGGGCCTCATCTGGGCTGCAAATACTGCTTTTCTTTCTTCTTAAAGGTGAAGTTGAACCCCCCAAAGACAGCCCCTGTGGAAGCTCCAACCATAATTTGCATTCTCCAGTGCAGAGCTTGGGACTGGGAGCCCTTGGCCATGAGGACTTGGGAGAGCAGCTGAGAACATCCCAGGTGCTGAATTTGCCATAACCTGGAGAACCTGTGCATCCAACGGACTTGGAGGGGGAGTGGAGCTGTGCCACAGGCTGTGGTCAGCACTAGAATTAACCCTGCAGCTTCAGCAAGATGTTTCCCCAAAAACAGAGCATTTATTGGGCAAACTAGGGCAACATATCCTGCTCCCGCCTTCTCTGTGACCCTGCAAGTGATGCCAAGCAGGTACAGCTTTGGTGGGGTGATTCTCTGGCCATCAGCAGGTCCCAGGTCCCCAAGTCACCCCTCAGAAGATCAGTGCTGCCTCCTGCAGCCCCACAGGAGGCTCCTTCCTCACAGCATTCTGCAGCCAAAAGCACAAATGCAGACAGTGGGAACAGCCTCTGCAACCTGCAGTGCCTGATCCCATAAAGACCTGAGCTGGAAGCAGCTGGAAAGGGGCTGTTTGTGAGCACCTGTACACCGGGACATGTTGCTTCCCACAGTCCAAGTGCTGCCAAGCTCAGGCACATCAGCAGCAGCTGGTGCCACACGGGGTAAATGTGACCTGGAGCAGAAGCTCCACCAACTGCAGTGCCCAGTGTGAGACAGCAGTGACACTTCAGGGCATCATCACCTTGTGTCCTGGTTAGAACAGCTGGGACCAGTTCATCATGTATGGGTGCAACCCAAAACTGTGTATTCTAGAGCCTTCCATGCCATTGCCCAGAAACTGTTCTCAACAGACCATTTACACCCTCTGCCCAGAGCAGCCTGACTCCTCAGGCTATAAACTGGGTGTTGAGAGGCCTGTGAGATAGGAGGATGCTCCTGTCCTCACACCCTTTGTGGAACTCCCCTGCCTGAACCTGAGGATATATAATCTTGGAGTCTTGGGACTTTTTTAACCACTCGTGGGATCCAGAGAAGGACTGTGACCACCATTCTCAACCAGACTGAGACCACCATTCTCAACCAGACTGCAATCCCCACCCTTGACCAGACTGCACCAGCACTCTCACCAACAGGTTTTCCCCTCTCCTTTTCCTTTGGACTCAGGGGACCCAAAGAACACCACTCTGTTCATGCCCCAGGGTGCTGGGTTATATATTTGGGTTTTGTGGGTTAAAACCAACTGTTTGTCTGTATAATCGTACTTATTGTATTATTTTATTAAATTGTTATTCTGACTTATAATCTCTCTTTTGAGTTGGGTTCATTTCCCCTGCTGGTTTCCCTTTAAAGGCCTGAAGCTCCCATGGGCTTCCACAGCGAACATCAGGAACCCAGCACCTTGGAACAAAGCCAGAGGGCTCCTTTTGGAACCTGCATCCTGCAATCTCAGCTCTCTGACAAGCTGCATGAGGGCTGATCCTGCTGGGCTGACTTCCTCTAGTGCCAAAAAATCACTTGCTTCAGATTTCCCCCTGAACCTTTGCTTTTATGTTCTTACATCCACAGCTTCGGCCACAAACCCGTGTGCTCAGCCTGTGCAGTCAAGGGGGGAAAAGCAGCACCAAAGACTCTTTTTTTCATTTTAAAATGTGGTTTTTCACGTGAAAGCCCTGGCCCCCAAGCAGACAAGGCTGTGTCCAAGCCAGGTGAACCCTCATTTATCCATTATCAACAAAACCCTAATTGAGAGATCAATCGGGAACCTGCCTCTCCACGCACGGTTTGGAGAGCTGACAAAGGCACCTGTAGGGGCTGGGAAATAAGTTCTGCCTCATTACAAAAGAAATTGCACCTAAATGAAAAACAACATATAATAAGAGCTCTAAAATGCCTGCAAAATGCTGCCAAGCAGACAGGTAATCCAATGATGTATAGCACACACCATGCCTTTGACAAGGGTCACCCTTAATTATTCAGCTTTTGGAGGAGCTGAACTCACTTCCCCAAAGGCTTAAATGTTTTTTATTATGATGTGTAAATTCCAGGGCAGGGAATTAGCTGGTCAGACCCCGAGAATTGCATCTCTTTGATAGATTAGGACCTAAATAATCATATGTGCAGCAAAGCAGAGGCACGTTTTTCTGCTAATACCTTTGAAAAGGTTTCTAAGTCAGGATACCCTTCAAACACTCCCCTCCCCTTCTGTTTGGCTGTGGCTGTTTGTAAAAATTTAATGGCCTAAACTGCAAAATATTGAATAAATCTGGGGAAGGCTGGGTTAGCACATCTCCAGCTCTGCAGAGGGAAGGCACTGCAGCACAGCAGAGCCCCCTTGGTCCCTCACTGCAACAAACCCCACAACAAACCCCACAGGTTTATCATCCTCACCAAGGAGGGGGAGAAATAGATGGTTTGGTGTGGGGAGTTTTATCTTCTTTGCTGAAAAATACACACTTTATAATTACTTATATTATTACTGATATATTACTCGAAAGTTGGACTTGCTGGAGGTCATTTCCAACTTCAATGCTCTGTGATTCTCTGTTTCCACAAGTAACTTTGATCTCATCACATCTCCTTTTCAATTATTAATATTTATTATTAATGCTTTTTAAAGCATTTACTCCAGCTGTGTGCACACAGGAGCAAGTCCAGCTGCTGAGGACATGTGGAAAATCTGGATTTATGCAGTTGTTTTGCTGGAGAGCCTTGGTTTGGGCCTGGGGCTGAGCAAGAGGAGAAAGGCTCTTCCCTCTTGCCGCAGTCTTTCATAAACCTGAGGGAATCCAGCCAACCCTGTGCCACTTTCTGGGCTGCAAAGTGAGATGAGGATAATAAAAGACATCCTGAAAAGAGACAATAATGGTAAAATGATGTTTTGACACGGAGGCCATGCATGGTTGATGGGAAAGAATGAAGGAAGCAGATGATGGAGGAGGTGCTGGAAAAGCCACCTGGATCAGCTGATTAGGCTCCCATTCAGCAGATCCCTGACAAATGTGATGGATTTCATGGAATAAATCCCTGGCTGTCTTGGTTTATCTCCACTCTTCTCCACTTACTTTCCTTCAGGATCACATGATCTTCTTTTCTCCTTTTCCCCCTCTTTGAGGGCTGTTTCTGTCGTGTCCTGCCAGTGCAAATGCCAAAGTTGGCAGATGAGGATAAGAAGTTTTGAGGTCACCTGGCCAAGGAGGAGCAGAGGATGGGCAGCTCAGCTCAGCTCACCCTGGGGGAGATGCTGCAGCTCCTCCCAGGGGATGGTGGTCACAGACACCCCCACTGCTGCCAGCACAGGGTCACCCACAGGGTCCTGTGATGTGCTGGGGTGCTCAATCATCCTCTTTCCCTCTTGAATTTTCCCTCTCCCCTTCCCAGCAGCTGCATCCTCCCCCACCCAGCAGGACCCCACAGTGTGGTGCCCACGCCTGCAGCCCCCCCAGCCCCTCCACTGCTCCCCAGTGCCCTGCCCAGGCTCTGCTGGGGCACAGACACCCAAAAACAGTGCCTGGAGAGGTTTTCCCTCCCCTCAGCCCTTCCTGAGGATCTGCTGGCGTGCTGGTGCTGTTGGCACCCGTGCCAGCCCACTGCAGAACAACGCCTCGATGCAAGATTGATGAACAGAGGGGAACATTGTCTGCAATTAAAAATAAAAGGTACAAGATGCTACTGTTGCAGGCAGGAGCACCACCAGCTGCATTGAGATCCATATTATTTAATAATGCACATTAAACCGTTACAGACATTTTTAAAAGCTGACTCTGCTCCACGTACACTGATGTAAATCTATTGCCAATTCAGGATAACCCTCCGACTCGTTTCTTTTATTCTCTTCCTGCATTTCTGTGTGATCTCAACTCACTCAGCAAAGTGCCAGTTTGTGCCACCTCCTGAGAGTCACTGCTGGTTTCATAACACTTAGGAAAAGCTTAGAAAACCAGGGGAAAGGCAAAGCCTAAGACAGAAAGGTCACACCAAGGCCAACGGGGCACTGGGGCATCGTGTCGGAAATGAAGTGGCACAAACACCCTGTTCCAGCCCAGCAGACCTGGGGTAATGGGTTTCTCACGGGCTAAACCAAAGGAACAGGGAAATATTTTTGAATCAACCTGAAAAACGCTGTGTTTGCTTTCAAAACCGAACACCCCCTAATATTTGTTTCTAATTTCGGTATTTTGTTGATTTTCAATCTAAGCAAAACACCCTTTCGTGTGGTTGTTGTTTTTTTTTTCAGGGGGTTAGTATTATTTCCAAAGTAAATCTTATTAATATTCAAAAAGTGCTGTTTCAGACCTTAAAATGTAGATGTTGCGTTTAATAAACATCAGCAGCAAATGTTTTGATGCCGTGAAAAACCTTCTCGGGGAGGTTTTATGTGCTGGAACCCTTTGACAAACACAACACGAATTCACAAGCAGATTTTCAGCCCATTCAAACCTGCCTTTTTTTTTTTTTATTATTTTTTTTTTTCCTCTCCACCAAATGAAACATTCAGCTGCAATGTTTTTCCCCCCCGACTCCAACGTCTGTCCTGCGCCTAAGGGTGAATTCCGCCCGGTGTGAATAACAATGCGGCGCAGACGGGATCAATAAATCTCATATTTCATTGTATTCACTGTCGTGTTCCCGGCGAACCTGGCTCACAGCTGGGGCCTCACCGCCCGGCACTCACAATGGATCTTTAATGCTGCTGGAACAAGGAGCAAATTGCCTTTTAAATCCTGGTTATACCCCAAATCTGACGGTGAGCCCAGAGCGTGGGGAGGGGGGTGGGAATGTGGGCTCGCTCCCTGTGGGAGCCGGGTTTGGACACAGGAGGCTCTGTCACCCCTTGGCACGGGCACAGCTCCCTGTGCTGGCGTGGCATCGACTCCAGCAGCTCCCCTTCCCCTCCCAGCTGAGCCAAGACAGGAATAACAGAGCTGTGTTCTGGTTATTTGTCCTCGGGGGCAGCCCAGGCAGCTCCCCCTGGCTGGGGGCATCGCTCCCACTGCCACGTGCTGGGGCTGGCAGAGGGACGAGGGCACTGCAGACCCCCTGGGCAAGACCTGCCCTGATCACAGAGTCATTAAGGCTGGAAAAGCCCTCCAAGATCATCAAGCCCAACCCTTGGCCAATCCCCCCATGTCCACTAAACCACATCGTGAAATGCCGCCCCAGCTCATTTTTTGAACACTTCCAGGGATGTCACCATTCCCCATGGAGCCTGTTCCAGTGCCTGACCACTCTTTCAGTGAAGACTTTTTTCCAAATATCCAACCTGAAGCTGTTCTGGTGCAATCTGAGGCCGTTTCCTCTTGTCCTGTCACTTGTTAGCTGGGGGAAGAGCCTGATCCCCACCTCAGCACAACCTCCTTTCAGGCAGTTGTGTAGGGAGAGAGCTGTAGATTGTGGTGGCCACCTGAAAGACCCCGTTCTCACAATGTGACAGTTTATTTTTTCACAGTTTAATCCCAAACCATCCCCCTTGCAGACCCCAGCACATCTCAGTGAAGCACCTGATTGCTGGGAATGGCTACTGGGTAAGGAAGAGGAATTCCAGCCCGAGTTCAAACACTGAAATTCCTTGTGAACGCCCTAATCCCATCCCTGCTCCCTGCTGTATTCCTTGCTCTCTGCCCATGCTCCCAGCAAGCCCACTTCCCAGTTCCAGGAATGTTTCTGCTCAGCCTCCTGATGCTGGAACCTCAGAACATCTTGGGGTGAGCTGGTCTGTCAGACCTGCTGCCTTTCCCGGGCTCCAGGAAAACCAGGGCTGGGTCAAACTGAAGGGAATTTAAGTCAGACCACAATGGGTAATAATGGAGAGAGATCCTGGACATTCCACTTGCACGTGTCTGGGTGGTGAAGGATTGTTCTCCAGGCCGTTTTTTGTGGGATGAGGCAGCCAACCTGCTCCACCTCCCCAGGCTGCACCAGCTAAAAATGGGTTAAAAACAAAATATGGGACTACCAGCCTGTGCCAAGCCCTGTGCCACCAACTGTGCCCCTTTCCAATCTCCTGCTTCATTCCTCTGCTGCCTTGGCTGCTCCCTGGCATCCTACCCAGAACAATTACAGCTTTTTTTTTTTATTTGTTTTAATATGAACAACAAAGGGATTTCACAAATCAGTGGATTTGGCATTTCTCATTTAGAAAACACTTCAGAACAAACAGATGCGAGCGGGGGAGTTTCCCAGAGGTTACAACAATACCAATAATAGGGTCAGAAAGGAATTTATGCCCATACCTTGCAGAGCTAAGCCCAGCAGGGACATGCTGGGGGCTCAGGGACTGCTGGGAGCAGCTCACCAAGGGACAAAATCCCCCCACTCTGTGTCTGTGCAACAGGAACATGATCATAGAATTATAGAATCAGTAAGGTTGGAAAAAACCTACAAAATCATCAGGTCCAGCCTTTGACTGAATCCCACCATGCCCAGTACAACATCTCATGAAAGGAGTGATGGTCAGAGGCCAAAGCTTTACCTGCCTCACCTGGACAAGGGTGTGGCTGCCCCAACACCTTCCTTTGATAATTAAAAACCAGACAAACATATAGAAAGCCCACAGAACAGTCCTCATGTTATTTTCCTTTGCTTTTTCCACCCTGGCAATTCTGACCGACCGGTGCATTGGTGTGGTGGTACCTCCATCTCCCCACCTCATTTCCCCTCTTCAAACTGCTTCCCTTCCCCTCATCACAGCCATAAACACATATCACAGAGCCAATATTTACACTGCAAACGAAGAATTACGACATCTGGGATGAGTTTCCCCCATTTCTGCTCTCTCCTTGATTATTTTGCCCTCTGTGAGCTGTGCTGGGGGTTGAGACGTGAGGGTTCAGATGCAGAGGTTGGGCACAGCACCCAGCCAAGGATGCCAAACACCAATTTTTGCTTCACCACAGAAAGGTTTTTAGAATGATGCAATGCTGAGGAGCTGAGAATATGTTGGCCCTGTTACAAAAATGTTTGGGTTATTAGCTCCTGAAAGGAGAGATCAATCCACTGGAGTTGAAATAACTCGCTGGAATGAAATAATTGTGGGTTCATTTTGTTGCATGCTCTGCTCTGCATTTGATTACTAATTATCAGCATCTAATAAGAGGGAAAGTTATCTTTAAATCATGGAAAGGTTAAAAGCTCTGCTTTTCCGTGGTGCTGAACTGCCCACACGAGAAGGAGAAATATTTTTTATTGCCGTGTTTATCTGTTTTTATCCGCGTCGAGCAGAAAATACTCCGCTTTAAAAATACACTGTGGCTTCTTTGATTTCCTAAATAGATTTATAATTATCTCCAAATTGAACACACTCAGCTTCTGCCCAAGTAATTGCCAGGCACTGTCCTTCGCAGGAAGTGCAGATTTTCACTGGGCTCTTCGGATGCAGGAAATGAGGGGGAATGAGATAAATCAGTGCAGCTTTCTGTGGAGCTGTGGGGGTGAGGACACACACACAGTCAGGCACTGACAGTACTGGGCTGGGTGTTTTTAACTCTGACCTGACTCCGGGAAAAATTGAAGACTGCACTGGACAAAGCTGGAGCCAAGACTGTGGAGCCAAACTGGGACTCCTGCACTGGCTTTTCTCTCTGAGATCATCTGAAAGCACCACAAGGTCCTGTTCCCACAGCATGTCTTTCCCTGAGGTGTTGCTGTGCCAAGAACCATTAATGAAACTTCTTGCACTTTGCTGAATACCTTTTTTTATACTTTTAATAATGTCCTTGCACAGGCATAAGTTACCTCTTTGAAAAACCTTTCCCTCAAAGATGTTTATTGTTGCTACAGCACAAAGGAGGAAGAAACAACAGAAACTCATTGGGCATCATCTTAAAATTCTGAGCATTTAAGTCTTTCTCCAGTTTTGGGTCAGGGCAGTGTCTCCCTGACACCCCCTCAGCAGTGGGTGAGGGCTGGGTGAGCAACGTCACCTTCTGAATGAATGAGGAACCTGAACCTCTGCTGAGAATGAACAAAGAAAAGCAAGAGCAGCTCACTCTCCATCCTCTCCCCACACCAGCCTTCCCACCCAGCTCATGCAGAGCTGTGTCTGCCCTTCACTCCAGTGGCCACCCCGGGGTCCCAAAAATTCATCCTTCTTGGAGCTGTGCTTTGTGCAAACCTCCCCTGCAGTGCAGGGACAGAGAGGCCCCTCCAGGGTATCACTCAAGGAACAAAACTCAGGCTCCTCTGGGAGTCACCATCCCAAAGAGCCTCTGGTGAGACCAGGAGCAAATGGAATCTGATGGAAACAGGGAGATGCTAAAGCTGACAGGGTAAATCTGAGTCAATTCCTACACATCCCAAACCTCTATTGGGATCCAGACCTTGACCCATCACACAAACCCAGGGGCCAGCTGGGATATTGAAATTCTCTGTTCACAGCAGCGAAAGAGCAGAAAAAATTAAGAGCTGGGTGAGGAAAATCCAAAGTTGTTCCCAGGTAATTGTGACCCTGAGTGGGAAGGGAAGAGCTTCCTGGAAGATATCCCACCCAGTGTCACAGCCCAGGGTAATCTGATGTCTCTGTGCTTTTCTGAACTCCCAAATAAGTGTTTTTACTGTCTAAGGTTTAATCCTCCAGTGCAGAAGGCTCAGAGCCAGCTGCTTGCATGTCAGGTTTAAGAATAATTTGGGCAATTTTTGTAACTGAGGAGAATGTTGTTAACTTGTCCTCCAAAGAAATTGAGCAAAATAACTGTAAGGTGGAGTAAAATAACATAAATGTCCTTTAATTCTGCAAAATCTAGGAAATTAAAGCTCCTCTGTTTAAATGGCAACTCGGTGCTGTTAAATTAAACAAGCTGACTAAGGAAAGGTTTTCTGAGAACAAAAGTGAAGGCTCGTGCCTACAAGAAATGAGTTTAGGCTCTTGTAGAGCATTTCAGTGACACCCCTTCAGTGGTGACATTTCTGGAGCCAGGAGTCAGCCAGCAGAGATGGCAACAGCCAATTTGTGGCTTGTTAAGAGTTTGCACTTGTTTATTGCCATGGAAGTAGACCAGACGCTGATCCGAGAAACTGGGAGGGAAATTGTTTGAGCCAACAAGTGTGTCCTGTCAAGAAAAATCGTTTAACTCTGGTCTTTGTGCCCCAAAGTGCAGAGATAACCCCTGGTGGGAGGACTGGCACTGCTGAGGGCGAGGTGGGGAACGTGGAGGTGCCGGCAGCTCCTCCAGCACAGACCCACTTTGGTGTTAATTTAAAGCTCACTCTGGACGTCTCAGTGCCTTTTATCACCGAATATTTTAAAAGGAACAACATTTTCTGACATGAATGTCTCCACTAATGACAAAGACCAGAGGCAGCTCGTGGCCAAAGAATAAATGTTTTTTGAGAGCTTAGCAACAGCTCACGCTCTGAATGTCATCATCCTCCTGGGAAGGCTGGGGCTGTATTGTCAGGATTAGGGGAAATTATCCTGAGCCCTGTTTGCAATATTTTATAGCTGTGCCTCTTTCTGTTTGAAGGTCAGATGAGAATCCTCCATCCCTGCTTTTGTTCCTGAAGAGAGGCTATGACTAACATAAGTCAGGAAGTGCTAATTAAAATGATTTATTCTTAATAGTGCCTTTTGTTGTTGTTATTGTTGTGGTACTGGTGAAAACTCCTGGAATTTAACTCAGTGCAGAGAAAAAGGCTCATTTTGCAGCCCTCAGTTGGACTGTCAGCAGTACTGACCAGCCCATGGGCCAAATTCTCTTCTCATCTGCTCTGACACTCCCCTGCAAGAGCTGCAAATTCCATATCTGGATTTCCCTGGAAGTGAGTTAGAGCAGGTGCTGCTCCAATGGAGAGAGTTGATCCTGTAACATGAGTCATCCCTGGAAAATTCTATTTTTATGAAACCGTTTTGCCTGTGCACCAAACATCTCATTAGCACAGAGCACCAGGAGCCAGCCCCGTCCTGGGTGGGCTCTGCCCCCCATCCCTGGGCAGAGGTGGGACGGGGAGGGCACGGCACAGATCAGGGGTAGACTCAAGCAGACATAATTCAGTTCATATTTTCAAGCTTTTCCTTATATTTATGAGGGCAAGAAACAAGATTTTAGTGAGAGCTGGGAGCCTGAGCTCCCTCTGTGCTCTCCCTTTCCCATTGTTTTGAAATCTTGGGAGACTCTGGGGCTTGTTGCCTCTACACATGGGGACATTAATGGGAGCCCTGGTGGTCTCTACAGAGTTCTGAGCCTTGGGCAGGTGAGCAGCACTGCAGTTCTGCTGTTATTGCTGCTGCTTTGGCTGACAATGGTGACAGTGTGATTCTCAGCTGCTCTGTTGTTCCCTGGAATCACCTGGACACAATCCCATGCCAGTGCTCTGGGATGACCCTGCTGGAACAGGGAGGTGGGACCAGATGACCTCACCACTGGTAGCTTCCAACCTGACCCATCCTGTGATTTTGTACCATTTACCTGCTCTCCAAGCTGCACATAAATGCCTGTCCAGGTTTATTGGGACACTGCATGTCCTTGTGTTGACAGAGATGTTACAGGAGTGTGATCCCAGATCTGGTCCAGTCCCTTGGGCACTCAGGGGCTCAGATAAATGATGCATACATTGGTTTAGACAACATTCCAGCACTAATTAAAACCTTCAGTACTGTCTCTTTCCTTATTTCATCTCGTTTAGAATTGTAAATGTTTGTTTTCCCTAAGAGGAGTTTGTTTTTTTGGACCTAGTTCTCCTGCTGGAGACAAGAAAAGCACCTCCATAGTGTGCAAAGCCCTGGTCTCACCCTGTGAACCACCAGGAGTTGTAAAGGAACATTTTCCATGGGTTTATTTGCACTGGAATAATTAGTAAACAATCATAACCACTCTGTCCTCATGTGAAGGAAGGGTTGTAGCTGATTCCACTCAGCTGCCTGAAGAGCCCTGGAGCAGAAAAGCTGCACATCAGCAGCAGGTCCCAACTGCCACGTGACACCTTTTGTTATCAGCTGGGTCTAAAATCCACATTTTAACAGGGGCTGGGATCCTACAGAGTCAGCCCCTGGCTACAGCCCAGCAGAGCACTTAGTGCCTGTTTGCTCCATGCACATTAGCAGCCCCTTGACTTGCTGGGCCTTCAGGATTTTCCTTTGAAAAGAGGGTTTAAACAGTTCTGAAGGCTCCAAAGAGTCAGCACCTCGCAGGGCTGAGTGCCTGGGGTCAGCTCTGCCCAGCCCCAGGGCACAGCCCTGCTCTGTGTCCTCATGGCATGGACCAAATCCCCCCCAGCCATTCCCACAAAATCAGCTCCCAGCAGGGACTCCTGAAAATAAGCAATCACGGGAACTCAGCCAGCAGATTTAGCCATACCTTTCCCTGCATGTTGGAGTGCTTTAGATGATTTATCTGCTCAGAAAAGGATTATTTTTGAGCCTCCCTTTGCCAAAAAAACGTAAGCCCTATCAGATGGAAATCAGAAGCTATTCTTCAGATCAGCAGCCTGGCTCAGGTGGAAAGGAGGTCACATCAAATGCAGAGCTTTCATGAATATTTGTCCTGCTTTTCATTAAGCTTTACACCTGAGGGGCTGAGCCTGAGCCTGCCAAGTGCTGCTGTTTCCAGCCCCTTACACAGCCAGGGAATAAGGTACAGTCTTATTTGGGTCTGTAATATACAGATAATATATTAATTTCTTTCTGCTGGTGTTTGTAATGGCAATAAAAGAATCCTCAGGTCCAACTTCCTAGTTCTGTGTGTCACTCTTCACCCTGTTCCTCAGGAAGGTTGTACCTCAACAAATAAGTTGTTGGAGGCGAAAGGTTCTTCGCCACTTTGAAAACTGAGAAAAAGAGGAATTTTTTTCTGCCATCAGCAGAAATAAAGAGCTGCTTCTCTTGCTCTGACAAACTGGACAGTGTCTGCAAACTCAGAGTTCTCCAAATAAGCAGTGGCATAAAATTGAGCTGTTTCATCAGTCCCAAAGCCATCGTTTGGATTGAACTCCATTCGAAGGCTATTACATGGATTTATTGTTTGCCATTCAAACATTTGCTGTGTTCCTATTTAAGCTGGTTGCATTATGTCCTGCTACATCATTCCAGATCTTGCTACTTTCTGCACGTTGTTCCTTGTACACAGGGCTGGAAAATACATTATCTGAGCATTCAGCCACGACCATAAAGGTTATCTTATCTAATTGAAAAGAGGAGCCAGTGTAACTCATTCCTGGGTGAACAATATGAATTTTCATTCCAGGAGGCTTCCTGGTCAGAAACGTGAGCGCAGTGATTTTGAAAACTCAGGTTCTTTTGATTTGCCAGCTTCTCACCTCACACAAAATCAGAATTATTAATCAGCTCGACCCTGAATTTTGCCGTGAGCAAAACCAGTCATATTTAACAAAATGTGCCAATATGTCCTGATTAACCTCCCCCCTTGCTGTAACAGAAGGAAAATGGTTCAACACCACTAAAGTTTGCTTCTTTGGTGATATGACACATTTTCCTAGGAGACAGCAAAAGCCTAACAGTTGAATCTTTTTACACGAAGAGCAAAAGCACCTCCTGCTCAGCGAGATGTTTGCATAAATATCCTTTCTGAGCTCCTTGAGAGGCTTAGATGAGAGATTTTTCCATTCATGAAGAGCTTCCTTTAGCCCTGGACTATCCAAAAATACGAACTGAATTTACTTTCAAGCTATCAGCTACTGCTGCTGCTGGGAGCAAGTTTAAATTAATGCATTAACAAAAGCTTCCTTTCTCTATCAAAGGTCTGTACTGAGGATTAAGATCTGAATTCCAGGTTAGCTCTTAATGACACACACATGAACATTTCCCTTAGCTGGAAGACTACATCCTGCTAGAGCAAGGCAGAAATAATGATCTTACTGGATTCAATATTAAAAAAAGAAATTAAGATTTAAGCTTGAATTCTGCTCGTAGAATTTGTCTGCAGGTGAAGTTATTTTTAATCAGCTCCAAGATAAAAGAATAAATTTATTTCTGCCTATTCGAATTCTCGTGTAGAGAGAGGGGGTTGGTGTGATAAATTGGTTTGGGGTTAAATCCACCTCTGCTTGGGTTTCTTTTCCTCAGCAAAGAGTTGGGACCCACCCCTGCTGGTGAGGGGCTTCTCTTCCTCCTCCAAACCCCCCAGATCCCTCAAGCCTTGGGTAGAGGAGATCTCATCCCTTTTGATGCAGCCACATACCCTGTAAATATATATATATATACAGGTATACACACTTCTATACCTGGTGCTGAACACTGACAATCTCACTGCCCCCATATCTAATAATAATAAAAAGGAATGATGATAGTACAGGACTCATTCCCCAGACAGTAGCTGGGCAGGCTGTATATTGTTTTATGGCTGTTGACTTGATTTAAAATGCAGTCTTAAACATGAGAGAACAGCTCCTTAAATTTGCAGTAAATGTATAGTTTCCCAGACCTGATTTACTGCTTATGAGCCACCGAAAAACTGCAATTCCAATTTATTGTGCTGTTGACTCTGGCAGCAAAACCCTCAGCATCACTGGAGCTCTGGTAACCATCCCAAACCTGATAATTTAACATTAATCATTTATTTCAGGTTGGTTTGGGTTTTGTTAGGTGGGGTTTTTTGGGGTTTTTTTGCTATTCTTTAATTGGTCTCTCAACTTGCAGCAGATAATGCTGATTGCTTTGATGGTGACTGGTTAACCCAAGGAGTGTGAGATCAAAGGAGCACAGTCAGCTTGTGCTCTGCTCAGTTCAGAGATTTTTAGCCTGGGTTGACTCATAATTACAAGAATTCCCAACTGGCTGGAAGCAGATCTTGCAAAGGAAACTTGCTGCTGAGCAGTGGGATAAAGAACAACGTGGAAAGTCCTGCCTGGACAATGAGACACCAAAGCATGAGCAGAGCAGAGCAGCAAAGAATTCACATGATTTCACAGAGCTTCTCACTTCAAGCCAATTGTCCTGATTTCCCTCTCATCATAATTTCTCTGTTCATCTCCCTTGTCTTGGGTGAATCTGCCACTTGTTTGACAGGCTGAGAGAGCTGGGGGTGTTCAGCCTGGAGAAGAGAAGGCTCCAGGGAGACCTGAGAGCCACTTCCAGTGCCTAAGGGGGCTCCAAAAGAGCTGGAGAGGGACTTTTAATAAGAGCCTGCAGTGATAGGACAAAAGAAAATGGCTTTAAGCTGAAGGAGGATAGATTTAGGTTGGATATTGGGAAGAAATTCCTCCCTGTGAGGGTGGGGAGGCCCTGGCACAGGTTGCCCAGGGAAGCTGTGGCTGTGGCTGCCCCATCCCTGGAAGTGTCCAAGGCCAGGTTGGACAGGGCTTGGAGCAACCTGGGCTAGTGGAAGGTGTCCCTGCCCATGGCAGGGCGTAGAATGAGATGGGCTTTAAGGACCCTTCCAACCCAAACCATTCACAGAATATCCTGAGCTGGAAGGGACCCACAGGGATCATCCAGTCCAACCTGGGACCCTGCACAGACACCCCCACGACCCCACCCTGTCCCTGGGACTGTTGTCCAAACACTCCTTGAGCTCTGGCAGCCTTGGGGCCGTGCCCAGGCCCTGGGCAGCCTGTTCCATTTCTCTGCCATGGATGGAGCAGTAACTCATCTCTCCCCTGCTCCTGGACAGCCCCGTGTCCTCCAGCCCCCCTTTCCACTTCGCCCTTCCCCACCTGCCCTGTGCAACACACCCACTCTCACCCCAAATCAGGAACTGCTGATGTCTGGATGCTGCTAACATGGAATATGGCAGGATAAGCACCATCCCCAATGAGCTGCTGTTGTTTCACTCCTGATTTTTGCAACCCAGGGCTGTTGTTTTACTCCCCCTGTGGAACGAGACTGGGAGAGCGAGTCATGGAACGCACCAGGAAGGGACAGAGGACAAAATCAAAGCCCTAAATCAGTGTCACTCCTGCCCTTCAAGGGTCTTTTCCCTCTAGTGTCATGTGTGATCCTTTCTGGATTCATTAATGTCAGCTGAGCAGCAAATGTTGCAGCTGCTGGCTGGCTCAGAGCTGCTGGACCCCATCCATGGCTCCTTCCTCTTCCCTTTTAGGAAGAAGTGGCAGAATGCAGCTGCCTGGGAGGCTTTATTTTGGGTTGGAAGATCTCCAAATGGAGAGGGGGGGAAAAAAAACTGAACATGCTGTAAATCAGAGATGGCCTTGAACCAAATCCCCTGGTTCTCCAATATCAACAGGCAGGGAAAGATTCAGACCAAGGCAGGGATGTGGATTGTCCATCACACACCATCTCAGGCACGTGGATGGGTCTGAGAATCACAAAAAGATGGGAATAACACCCCTGTAAATTCTGAGTTTTGCCCCCAAAGTGGAGCTAACACACTCTCCAGTCATCCTAAATAAATCCCCTGACCTTTAACATCTCCCTGCATTGGTCCTACTTCAAAAGGGGCTTGAAAATGAGTCACTTTTCCCTCTGGGATATTTTTAAGACAATAACAAGGTCCCCTTAAAAACCCTCAAGGGATGCTGAGAGAATTCAGAGTTTTTTACAAATCTCTATAAAACATTTCCAATCTTGGCCTTGCAGAAAACCCTAAAGCAGAACTGTGTTATGAAGGACTATTTCTTATGGACACTTTCCCAATTTAATAGTCGAGTTTTCCTTATAAGAAAACCTGCAAAATTTTTTGATCCAAAGCCATTTTTTGGCAGCTTTTTTTCCTTTCTCAAAGAAAATTTAAATTGGTCCTAGTGAAGACCATTTCCACCTACAGTTTCCAGGGATAAAATATACACATGAGATGGACACAGGAGTGAGAAAGATGCTGGAACTCCTGATTTTACCAGGCCTGTGGCAGGAAGGCATCTCACTTCAGGAAAAGTGGCAGATATTTTTTTATTGGATTTCTAGGATGAGATAAAATGTGCCTTATGCCTTCATGCATTCATTTTTAGCACTACCTGTTCTCTTTACACCTTTGCACATCTCATGTCCTTCAGGAATCTTACAGCCCCTTATTAATATTTACACATTCTGATAATACATTTTTTTTTGTCAGGAGATATTGTTATATTCTTCCTTGGGATGGAAACCAGGCTGGATGGAGCTCTGAGTGACCTGTTTTAGGGGAAGGTGTCCCTTCCCATGGCAGGGAGGTGGAGTGGGATGAGCTTTGAGGTCCCATCCGACCCGAACCATTCTGGGATTCTGTGAGTTATGAACACAGAGATTAAGAATTTTATCCAGGGTTTGAGAGAGCTCTCAAAGCACAGAGATCCACCCCAGCAGCTGTGTTTTCCAGGCTGCTTCAACCACTGCACCACATATGGAATTTTAAGGTGAAAAAGACCGACTCTTTCACTTAATCATATTAATGATCTTCCTTTAATCCATGCAGGCATTTCCACAAACTTGGATCTGGAGCAAGGAAACTCTTGGCACAATCCATAGGACACAATCAGAGCACAAAGCTCCAATGTCAGGGCAAGCTGTAATTTCAGGCAACCAAGCTGAATTCACACCACTGTCACTGCAGAATCTTCTGCAGCACGAAGTCGACGGGATATTTAAATCCAGAATTTATGCAGGATAGCACCCAATGCAAAGAACAACCACAATAAGTAAAATACTCTCTAGAGGCACAGGATATAAATACAGAAAATTAAAAGGGGGAAAAAAAATCAAGTGAGCTATATTTAATACTGATATTTAACCATGCATAGTTTATTCCAGTTGTTTCTCCGGGAATGTGGCTCGTTTTAACAGCAGCTGGTTCTACTTTTCAGGAGTGGAATGAGGAAAAGTTGTTAAAAAAGTTTGAATAAAAGCTTTAATTGGTGCAGTGGAAAATAAGGAGCTGTTCCTAGAAAGAGAGAGGAAGGGAAAGGCAGAATGAGAGAACAAAAGAGAAAGAAGGAAAGAAGAGGGAGTTAAAGAGAGAAAAGAGGGAAAGAAGTAGAGAAAAAGATAAAGAAAAAAAGAGAGAAGAAATATTTTCACATCAGACTATCTGCAGAGAGCTTGCTTTTGACTTTCATACTCTATTTAAAAATACAAAATTGGGAGCATTGCAAAAGAGTTCCCAAATTAGCTTTTTAATAGAGATTGGAAGTTAAAAGGGGCCGAGTCATGGGGGAAAAAAGATTTGGAATCACAGCCAGGGCAGCACCAGCAGGGAGTGAGGCCAGAGCACGCCCCAGTGAGAGAAGAGTCAGGAAGTTTTATGAAGTGATGACACTGTAAAATCACAGAAAAATCTCTTATACCAGCAAAAGCCAAATGACATTTCTGGTTTTGCTTTCTTCTGAGCATCTGCAAGAGGGAAAGAGCAAGTGGAGATAGAGGGAGGGTTTAAAAGCGGAAAGCAGTTCTGAAGACATCTAATAAAGATGGATTTGGGTTGCTTTGATATGTTTAAATTCTTACAGCCACTGGAATTTTCTCATGGAAGTTTTAAGGTTCACTTTGCACACAACTATTCATGTGTCCAGCACACAACCCTTGGTATCCATAAACTAAAGGTTATAGTACATTGCATTTGCATAACCTCATAACTAGTTTGCAGACACTGTAATGCAGCTTTCAAATATTATCGGGCAAGATTGGTTTTGGGGAGGATTACCCAGGATCTGACACTCAGAAATTAGTATTATTTTTTAATAATTGCATTGAATTACCAGAAATTAGACAACATTGAGACCCTGAATTGGATTGATCAAGGTTCAGTCGGATATTAGGAAAAATTTCTTCACTGAAAGAGTGGTGAAGCACTGCAATGGGCTGCTCATGGAAGTGGTGGAATCACCATCCCTGGAAGTGTTCAAAAACATGAGTCAACGTGGCACTTGATGATATGGTTTCGTGGGCATGGTGGGATTCACTCAAAGTTTAGACTTGATGATCTTGGAGGTATTTTCCAACCTTAATGACGCTGTAATAAGGATATCAGAATTTTCCAGATTACACTTTCCAAACTACACAACTGGAGTGCTGAAGTGTTGAGGATCTGGAGGGCTTTTTCCCATTTTTTTTTGTCTTAAAGAAGGACTTGGGTTAAGAGCTGTGGGATGAAAGTCACAGCATAAAACAGGCACACAAATCACCTGGGAAACCACCCCTGGTAAGCACTGGCTGTGCCAGGTCCCTGTTTCCCCTATTTTAAGGCACCACAGGCACACCAGACCCCAAAACATTCTCCCCCTCAC
>NW_021940585.1:2660444-2704883 GCF_001715985.3 Manacus vitellinus
CATCCCTCCCGGGTGCATCCCTCCCGGGTGCATCCCGCCCCTCGCCGATGCCGCGATCCCGCCGCTCCAGCGCCGCGCGGAGCTGGGCTGTGCAGGGAGGCGAGGCGATGGCGAGGCGGCCGCGCTCCGCTCGCCCGTGTGCGTATCGATGTGACTTTATGGAAGTCACCAACTATCGCTGCGGCGCATCGGTCACCGCCGGGAGCTGCCCGGCGGAGCGGGGCAAGGCTGGCTCGCTCTGATTTGGGCTCGTAGTTATTTACTTAATGGAGATTTCGCCGGCAAACAGATAAATGAGAGAGGCTGCCGGGTCTCTCTGAGCGTGCCGAGTCCAACTTCTGACCGAGGATGAAAGAGGGATGCTGAGGTGGTGTGGAGACAGGACTGGTAAGAGCTGCCAAGGAGCAGGGCAAGCCAGAACAAGAGAAAAAGGGGAAGGCGGTGGGAAGGCAGAGGGGAGAAGGAGAAAGGGGAAGATCAGTTTAAATCTGAGTTATTTCTTTTTATTGCTGAGTGTAGCCTCCCGCCCTGGAGGGAGGTTGGTTGTAGGTTTGTGATGCTGGAGGAATAGCTCGTTTTCTTGTCCAGAAGGAACCTCTCCTGTGTTGTCCCTGCCTGACCGAGAGCCAGGGACACACCGGGAGCTCCGGGAGGGACCCGTGAAGTTCATCTCGTACTTTTCCCCCCCTTCATCCCCCCCTTGCCGCTGCTGGCACATTAGCATGCAGGGTAGGCTCTGTGTATTTAACGACTCCATTTGCCAGTGTCTCTGTCAGCTCACACCGCCCTTCTCCAGCCGCGCTCCACAACCTGCCTCCCTGGACCAGCCGGGTCCATCTCCCGGCTGCGGCCACCCCAGCGGATTCTCCGGGACCCGGATGCCGTTCCCAGCTGGATCAGGCAGCCAGGGCAAAGCTCCGAGCGGTCCTGGAAGGGGAGGGGGCAAAGCGAAGCGAGCTCGGGCGAGAGAGGCAGAGGGAGAGCCTCCGTCTCGGCAGTAATGAGGGAGAAGCTGTTTAGTCATCTCTCTATATATACTTTCACAATGATGATCGCATTTACTGATTGCTGCTGACTGCGCGTAGAGAGGGAGTCAAGAGGCAGGCAGCACAGCTCACCTTTCATCCCGAGGAGTGACTGCTCCCCCTTCCTTCCAGTTCCCCACATTTAGCCCTACTTTTGGGCGCCGGGTGTCTTTCCTTGCCAGGTAAGGCAGCGCTGCGAGCCGGCAAGATGGGGCTCTCTGGGCTGACCGGGAGGGAGGGAGGGGAGAAGTTTGCATGCATTCATCCTAAGCCTGTTGCTTTTGCTCCTAAATCTCTCCACCAGACCGAGGGAGCGAGTGTTTTGCAGAAAGTTTTATTTCCTGATGTGGTCGTGAAGGGAAAGGGCGTGTGACTGAGCGAGGATAGCGAGTCTTGGCTGACATGTTTTGCTTTAAAGCAAATGTCTCTTTGCTGCCTGAGCCTGACCCAACAAGGACAGGGAGGAAGGAATGATGTCAAGGCTCTTCACTCCCATTATCAGTGTCTCATCAGGAAACTCACAGTATGTTTGTGGGGCACATTTCAAATCATCCCTGTCTGCTTCTAGAAAGGGAAACACTGAGATTTTTGGGTTGTTTTCTGCTTTCGTGAGAGGATGAAGAGACAATTATTAAGTGTGGCACTGCCGTGGGAGCTAACGGGGTAAGAATCCAGCCTTTATTTCTTGACCCTTTAGGTGAACAGACATAACTGTTCTCTGAAGTTTTCCTCCCGAGCTTTCCTGACCTGCCATGCCCGTCAGGTTTTTATTTTTTCCAAGTGGGATGAAACCCCGGTGCCCACGGAGTGGCTGCAGCACAGACGAACCAGCAGTGGTCGGGAGGGACCCCGATGAGGTTGGAGGTCCTGGGAGGGGGACAGGGGGCTCAAACCTCAGCCTTTTCCATCCAATTCGCTTGACCATTTCACTGTCCTCACAATTATCTCTAAAGAAAACAGATTCCTTTCTCTACAGATGCTGACTTTTTTAAATCAGGAGGCAAATTATTTTATTTCGTGTGCCAGGTCTTCTAAATGTCATCAGCAGGGTGCCAGTCTGCTGGCAACTAGTTCCTTTCAAATTGCATGCAGAAATTATGGCAATTAAAATTAGAAATATGGGTATAGCTAAAGATATGCTTGTTAGAATTAGAGTGTGTCTGTTTTCTGTGTGAGCTGAAGAGACTCTGTGGACAGTACAGTAGATTTTGAGTCTAGCCAGTTGCTTTGCATAGCAGCTACCAAAACCCAGGCAGGCAGAAAAGGAGGATTCTTCCCCCATTCTGTAGGTAAACTTGTTATTTCATCTTTTTTTTTTTTTTGCTCAGCCTGTGCAGCCCTGAATTACAAGTCCAGTCCTATCTCTCTCCTAATTTTCTGTCTCTTACTTCGGGGACGGGTGAAGTTCCAAGGACTTATGGACAAGAAAAAGCAAGACCTTTGTGATAGGAGATTTCATTACTCTTCTCCCTGTCGCTCTTAAGAAAATTTATAGCCAAAAAAGACTTTTTTATGTGTTTATTTGTGGATCAAATGGGGCAGATTCAATGCAACTTAAACAACTGAGCTGTGCGTGCTCTGTTTTCTTAACCAGCTGTGTCTCTTGGTCCCAGAGAAATGGGAACTGAACTTTCACAGAAGAATTCCCCTCTCTTTCTCTTTTGCTTTAATATCCTGTCCACTATATTCAGATATTTATAGCTTCCCTATGCATCCTGCCAGCATGGAAGGACCCATTTTATCTTTAAAAATTGATTTAAAAATGCGTAAGTCACTTATGAGTTGCCATTGCTTGATTAGAACAATTATATGTGAAGTATTTATAGTGCCTGAGCAGCTAATGTAGGTAACCTGGAATCCACAACCAAAGTTATGAAAGTACAGAAGAGGTTTCTGATGCAGTTCCCCAGAGAAATCAGGGGAGATGAGGATGAGTGAGGAAGCTGCTCAGGTCACCCTGCATCAGTCCTGGTAGAAGGACTGTGGTGGTGTTAATTGAAATTAAAAAGCAGAGAAGACAGATTACCAGCAGGGAAAGGAAGAATAAGATGCTTCATCTTGGTTTCTTGGTTGTTTGCCTGTGTGTATTTGTTGATAAATGAATGAAATAGTTGTTGTTTTGCTGCCTCTTGTTCTAAAGTGTTCCCTAAAAATTAAAAGATCCACCACTGCTGGTAGAAGGGATCTGCCTGAGCCCACTGAGCCCCTGGAGATGCCCTTTCAGCTGAGGACTGGGGGATCTTTTCAAAGTCATGCAAAGAAAGTTTCTCTGCCTGGCACAGACGACAGAGCCTGGTCCCCAGGGCTGCCAGTCTGGCACTGTGAACGCAATAAATTCCCTCTTTAGGACAAGAGAAAAGGTAGTGCTTTGTAATATTGAACAGTCCTTAGGAGAGAAATGTGGGATGTTTGCTCCAGTGCCATGCAGATAAAGCAAAGTGTCTCCTTGGGATAAGCATCACTGTGGATTATTACACATTCCATAATTACCAAAGCTCTTCCAGCAGCAGTGAGATGCTCACACGGGGGATTTCAATTGTCCTTTAGGCAGTAAAACTGCACAGAAAGATGCTCCCCATTCAGGTGATGAATGTTAATTTGCCCTGAAGAGGAAGGGTGTTTCTGGGAGCAGTTCAGTCATTTTCACCACAGATGGATTCCGTCAGGTTTTGTTCAGTGTTTCCATGGCCTGTTGGAATCAATAATGCTGCAGCCTGACTGGCTGGAATGGCAGCTTTCACATAATTGCAAAACTTCAGAGGAAAACTGCCTACAAAGATACAATTAAGCTTTGAGGGCCCGAGTCAGTGGAATCAATGGAATTTCCATTGATAAATCGACTTTTGATAGGGCTCCTAATGCATCCCTTATGATAATGGCACCTTTCTTCAGATAATTTCATGGTAGAGTTAGAAGAACATTAGGGAAATGAAAGTAAATGCAGGTTAAAATAAAAGTTAAAGACTGTAAGAACTCTGACCAAAGATCAAAAATCTAAAGAAAATTCATGGTTAGATCAGAACCACAAAACCTGCTTGAACTTCAAGAAAATATTGGCTGAGGATCTGGACAACTCGGGGTATTTTTCATCTAAAAATCCAAGAGTGCAGGGAACAAATGTTGTGTCAAACTAATAGTCCTTCAGTTCTTCAGGTGAAGGACTTCTGCCTCTCTGGTAGCCAGGAAAAAAGCAAGGAATTCCTGCTGGAAGGAAACCCTCCAGCTTTGGGGGCTTCCCTCATTCTGATGCTCTTGGTAGCTTAATCCATGAGCTTTCACCCCTGGCACTGAAGTTTGCTGTTGCTCAGGTGTTCTGAGCAATGTTTCCCTGAAAGCCAGAATTTGCTCCTGGTCTGGCGAAGGGCTGGAATTCTCCACGAGAGTAAAACCCACCTCTAAATTAAGGAGAGCAGCAAAAAACTGCTGCTGAAGCCAGGCCCTGCATTAAAGGTGGAAGAAAAACAGTGAAAGCCAGAGATTTTTTTTTCCCATCCCTTTCAGCTGAGTATGTTCTTAGTGCAAGATTCAGAACATATTGAACTTGTTTAAGGCTGGAAACACAGCTGAGCCCAGCCTGGGGTTTTTGTGGTGTAGGATTTCACGGGGTGAGCTGCCAGCTGATTTCACTGGAGTTCCCAGCTCTTGCTTGACAGCTGTAGTTAAACTGATGAGCACACGAGTCTTACACCTGGGGAATTATGGATTAGTCTTGTTTGTGAGGAAGCAAATATAAATTACCGTGTTTATGCTACTTTTAAAATGCTTTTAATGAGGAATCATTTGCTATTCAAAGTTTCAGTCTAGAATAAAGCCACAACCTCGCTGAGCTGATTATCACGTGCCTTGTTTAACATCCTTCTTTGACTGGGAGGTGAGGGTGAGAGAGTTGTTTTAAATCCTTGTGTCTGTGTCGACACCAGGGCAAGACACCCCCTGCTTGACTGAGCACTGTGTTCTGTTTTGCTCTGTGTTTTAGATGGAACTGATCTGACTTCCAGCAGGTCTTGGGAGCATCCTGATTATCCTCTCCAGTAACAAGGCCTGGGCTCATCATGGCAGCAGGAGTAGCAGCGTGGTTGCCCTTTGCCAGGGCGGCTGCCATAGGATGGATGCCAGTGGCCAACTGCCCCATGCCACTGGCTCCAACGGAGAAAAACAAGAGGCAGGACGAGCTGATCATTCTCAATGTGAGTGGCAGGCGATTCCAGACCTGGAGGACTACACTGGAGAGATACCCGGACACTCTCCTGGGCAGCACCGAGAAGGAGTTCTTCTTCAACGAGGACACCAAGGAGTACTTCTTCGACCGGGACCCCGAGGTCTTCAGGTGCATCCTAAATTTTTATAGAACTGGCAAGCTGCACTACCCCAGGTACGAGTGCATCTCTGCCTACGACGAGGAGCTCGCCTTCTACGGGATCCTCCCCGAAATCATCGGGGACTGCTGCTACGAAGAGTACAAGGACAGGAAGCGGGAGAACGCCGAGCGGCTGATGGACGACAACGACTCGGAGAACAACCAGGAGGGCTCCATGCCGTCCCTGAGCTTCCGGCAGACCATGTGGCGAGCCTTCGAGAACCCCCACACCAGCACCTTAGCCTTAGTCTTTTACTACGTCACCGGTTTCTTTATCGCCGTCTCTGTGATCACCAACGTGGTGGAGACTGTGCCCTGCGGCACCGTGCCCGGGAACAAGGAGCTGCCGTGCGGGGAGAGGTACGCCGTGGCTTTCTTCTGCCTGGACACGGCCTGCGTGATGATCTTCACCGTCGAGTACCTGTTGAGGCTCTTCGCGGCCCCGAGTCGCTACAGGTTCATCCGAAGCGTGATGAGCATCATCGACGTGGTGGCCATCATGCCCTACTACATCGGCCTGGTGATGACCAACAACGAGGACGTCAGCGGGGCCTTCGTCACGCTGAGGGTTTTTAGGGTTTTCAGGATTTTCAAGTTCTCCCGCCATTCCCAAGGCCTGAGAATCTTGGGCTACACCTTGAAGAGCTGTGCCTCCGAGCTTGGCTTTCTCCTCTTTTCCCTCACTATGGCAATCATCATCTTTGCAACTGTGATGTTTTACGCGGAGAAAGGGTCCTCGGCGAGCAAATTCACCAGTATTCCTGCTTCCTTTTGGTACACTATTGTAACCATGACAACGCTGGGGTGAGTAGCACTTTTCCTTTCCCTGAGCAGCAGGCAAGCATGTGCAGGGAGCTTGACTTCAGCTGCTCCTCGGGTGCATGTTCGGAAAGGGTCGGGAACCGCTGAGGGCTCGATTGTTCTTTGCCTTACAACTTCTGCGGGTCGGGGGAAGTTGTACAAAAGGGAAAAAAGCGCTTCCACCCGCTTGGCAAAGGCTTGGCACAACGGGAAGTGAGTGCAGGAGGAGCAGGGAGGTGCGGTGGCGGGTCCTGATCCGCGCTCCAAAGTTGCCACGAGGGCAGAGGGGTGGTAGAGGGAGCTGCTGGTTTGTCCTGACGTTCCTTCGAGCCGCAGGTTTTACACAAAGTTGCCGATGGGTCTGTTGTGTCTCTCCGTGGTGTTGGCCAGGAGGCACAGATTTGCTGAATTCAGGTGGATGTTGTGGGTCAGTGGACTGAAAATACTCCGAGATCACCAGGGCAGGGTCTGGTTTGCACTCAGTGGAGCAGGAGATGGGCTTCTTGTCTGGGGGTAGTTGTGAGTTTGCAAACTGAGCGCGCCGTGGTGGTTGCAGTAGAATTTCAAACATTCCCATGGACAGGTACAAAGATAATGGAATCAAAGCAAGAGGAGTGTAGCCTGGAGGGCGCTTTTTTCCACTTATATTTCATTTCAGTCTTACAGATGTTTCTACTGAGATTATAGATTTGTGCTTCTGCTGCTCTGAACTAAAACCTTTGTAAGCAGAATAGCCAGGCCCTCACCCCGACAAGGTTATGTAAAGGAAAGTGGGCATTGCAGGCCATGCAAAGCTGTGATGGAGTGCAATCTCTCCATTCCACACATCAGAACAATATACTAAGTTTATAGTTACTTTACAAAGAGTTTTCCCACTGGAGAGTTCACACAGGTTTAATATTCCGATGTAGACAATGCTTGTTCTTGTAATACTGTGACCACTTTTTCTCTAAACTGCTTTTGATTTTAAACACTTCCCTGTGCCCATTAGATGTGAACAGGCTCACAGTAGCACTTTTAAATTATTAAAATCATAATTCAGCTGTCAGAAAAGTGCCAAATCCGGGCATATGACAACCGAAAGTCTGAATTTCTTCATTAAGTGCAAATGTAGAAGCCTTTTGTCATAGTCACCTAAAGATCTCTTATTCCTCCTTTTTAATATCTAAGCAAAGTGTGCAAGTTTATGGCAAAAGCTGCTCCTTACCCTGGGAAAGTCAGTGCTTGCTTAGAAATGGAAGGTGGGTTTTGCAGCCCAGCACTCCCCCGCCCTGTGGCTCAGCTTTCCATATTCTGACTGGTCCATACTGGTCAGTTCTCGCCCTCCTGTCCCCACCAGCAGCTTCAGAAGAACACCTGCCCTGAGTAGCTTCTTTCCTGTGTCCTCTGCCCCAGGGGAAAGGCATGAAAATCCAGTTCTCTCCTGGGGTTTCTGTTTGGTAATGATCACACCCACCCCTCTATCCACACACTCCTGTGCCCATTCACACTTTTGCTGTTACATCTTTGTGACAGGACAGTTGGGGTCAAGGGGACATTCTGGGAACAAACCCAATACGTGCAGAATGTGCTGGAGAGCAGCTGAGCCTCTCCTCCCATCAGGGCACTGGTTTTGGTCTCCTTCCCTCCCTCTCTGAACGCACAGACCCGCAAACCAAAGTGCTCCTGAGGACCTTAAAGTGCTCTCAATCTGTTGTAATCACAGAGATTATGGATAAATGAGTGCTTTAAATGAGTTGACACGGATTTAAGAAATTAGACGTTTAAACACAGCTTTGTAAAAAAAAAAAAATCGTTGGGAAGGGACCCATAAAATGCTGTCAAAATCTTAAGGTTTAAGCTTCTAGTATGTGGGATTTTTTTTGCAGGATTGTAATTAAAATAGGTGCCTCTAGCAAAAAGTGTATCAGCTGAGTTTAGTGTTTTATCACAGATTTACAAGAAACTCAGAAACCTCAATAACAGCAGACCCTGAGGAGCCCCTGTGCACTTGGACAACACCCATCTGCCCACAACCACACTCAGCAGCTCCCTGAAGCCAAACACTCTCCCAAAACCTGTGCTAGAAAGAAAAGTTGCAACTCTGAGCCATAAAAACCTGATTGCTGCCAGCCCAGCTCCGCAGAGCCCCCTCCAGACACCCCCGGGGAGGCATTTTTGGGGCTGCTCAGGACTGTGGTGGGGTCCCAGAGCTGGTGGAACGAGGCACTGGCTGTGCCCACAACTCTCCCCCACAATTTGGCAGCACAATAGTGGAATCCATGATCTCCAGGAGCAAACCCTTTGTCCTCAGCTCATTTCCACCTCCTCATTCCCACTGTGTGGGGTGGGCTGTGGACCCTCCTGGAGGAATGAACCCCTTGGGGTTAACCCTCCTGGCCTCCTTCATTTCCCCAAAAATCCTTTCAGTTCTGACAAACTGGAGCTCCCAGGCAATATTTCATATACATCTCTCTTCAGAAGCCATTTCAATATGTTTGGAAGGATCTTGCTGCTAATGAGAGTACTGGCAATTCCCATCACAGACACGTTGCCAAAAATGCAGCCAAGGTCTCCTAATCCATCAGACTTTGCCTACTTAGTGCTTGCCAGTTCACTGCTTGTATTTCAGCAACACTCAGAGCTTTTATTGGTATCCTAAATGTTTTCTGCCTTTTGCCTTTAATAATTCAGCCAGCATTTAAAGCAAGAGATTATAAAGCAGGTTTTTTAACTCAAAACTATACATGTATATTTTGTTTTCACCGCTGATACATTTAAATGCAGATAAGTGAATGTTTCCCTGACACTGGAATCCCACTGTTGCCTTGACAGAGTGCTTTGTAGGAGCCATTTGGAACATGCAGGATAACTTTGCCTGTGTTATTAAGATGCTAAAAATTAGCCCCATTTATATAAAATGGAAAGTTTACTTACAACAACCAAACAAGGCCAGCAGTAGGAAACCATGAACCCTCCCACTGTGCTGTGCATCAGCTGCTGCTCCAGTTTCCCAAGGATCCTTAGGATGCAATCGAATTTCCGGATTGACCCATAAATAAAAAGCAATAAAAATGCTGTTCTTCTGGAAGGTGAAGCTCTGCATCAATAAATAATTGCTGCTTTTGGTGGGGTTACTATGCAAATCAGTTTAGAGAAATCCAGGGCGATCCAGCTCCTTAGGTAGTTAACAACCCAAGGAGACAGGTACAATAGTTTTTCTGGAATGGGAAACAAAGCAAAGGAATTAAATTATACTGACCCTGCATCTCTGATCCCTCTGCTGTGCTCATCAGCCCTGGTTTAACAGAGGCTGTTTTTAATTTAGCACGATTTAAATTTTGCTCAGGAGGTTTTATAATGAAAGCATTATTCTTGGGTGCATCTTAAATCAATCTGAATTACTGAAACAACTATTCAAAATTAATTCAAAATCAGCTCTCCAATTCATGCAGAAACATTTTTCTCAAGAGGCAAACAGCTACCCATCCTCCCTAAAGCACCAGTGCAACAAGCACTGGCCTTGAAAGGACGATTACTGTGTCCTGCAGGAGGTTTTGACCCCCAGGACCCCCCTGAAAGCAGGGGAGGAGCACAGTGCTGGTCCCCTCCCAGCACTCACATCCCTGTCCTGGTTTTTAGCTAACTTGATGTGCAATAACCATCAGTTTTACATCTACTTAAAAATGATTTAATGCTAATAAATTTGGTTGCCTTGTTACCAGTGTGTTGGCCTTCACAGAATCACAGAATGGTTTGGGTTGGAAGGGACCTTAAAGCTCATTTTGTTCCACCCCCTGCCACGGGCAGGGCCACCTTCCACTAGCCCAGGTTGCTCAGAGCCCTGTCCAATACTCAGTTTTATTCCCATTTACAGAGTGCTGTGGATGGGGCAGCCTCGTGTTCCACTGCTGCCCCTCCGTGTGCATCCCAAACACAGCAGTGGGACGAGACCTCTCCCACACCACTCAACCCCCACGCCAGTTTTGCCCAGAACAGATGTTTTTCTAAGCTTTTTACAGCTGTTTTCATTTCACCTGACAAGAGCAGTATGTTTCAGACTCCTGGGCAGTGTCCATGGCCTGCAGCAAGTTGTAGCTGTGAAAACCTGAGTGCCACGTCTGCCTGCACCTCCCTGGGCATGGAGAGGCTCCCGAGGGTCCCTTTGGGCATCACAGCCGGGCTCCCACTGTGCCCCAGGCAGGGGAATAGAATCCCAGAGTGGGTTGGGTTGGGAGGGACCTCAAAGCTCATCTCATCCCACCCCCTGACACGGGCAGGGACACCTTCCACTAGCCCAGGTTGCTCCAAGCCCTGTCCAACCTGGCCTTGGACACTTCCAGGGATCCAGGGGCAGCCACAGCTTCTCTGGGCAACCTGTGCCAGGGCCTCCCCACCCTCACAGGGAGAAAGTTCTTCCTAATATCTAATCTAAATTTACCCTCTGTCTGTTTTAAGCCATTCCCCCTTGTCCTGTCTCTGCAGGCCCTTGCAAAAGGTCCCTCTCCTGCTCTCTTGGAGCCCCTTTAGGTACTGGAAGGTTCTGTGAGGAGGGAATATCCATGGAGGGAGTCATCACTTCTGATCATTTGTGTCAAGAAACCAGCAGAAATGCAGACCAAGAGACAGAGACTGATGATGGATTTTGTTCTGCTCTGAGCTCAGGGATACACTGTGTGGTTTCCTATTGCCTAATGAAGGCTGAGCTCCCACAGCTCAGCGCCCTCGGGGTGGTCCTTGGAGAATCTATCTCTGTCTCTCTCCCTTACAGTTTGCAAGACCATAATGCTTTTGGGAACACTATCTCCCTTTCAGAGCTGGCTGCACTGGTCAATGAGTTTGAAAGACACACATCAGTGCTCTCGGACAACACAGTCCCATCTGTATAATTCATTTAAGGAACCAGGTTAAGGCTGGGAAGTCAATAAAACAGCCGTGCTGGCCTGGTTATGTCAACAGCCTGGGCTGGAGCAAGAGCTGAAATTTCTTAGAGGTTTCATTAGCTGAGTGCATAGAGAGCAGGGATTTGGGGGTAGGGTTTGTTTTGGTTTGCCTTGGCTCAGTCTAGTTCTGCAAAACCTGGATCAGAGCAAACGGGCGCCCGAGCAGCACCTCCGATGGAAACATCACTTTGGGGTTTGTTTATTTCTTGGTTGGGTTTTTTGTTGTTTGGTTGTTTTTTTTTCAATTGGTGTTCAGTCAGGGAAAAGGAAGGGGCTGGGATTTAAGCAGTGCAGCGGGATGTGAAACCCTGGCTGGCAAAGTGCTGACAGCTGGGCTGGCGCGAACGTGCCGGATCCTGAGCGCGCTTCCGCGGGCGCCGCCGGGCTCCGTGTGAGCAGAGCTCGCTCTGCACTCCTGCCTCCCCAGCAAAACCACTGGAGCTGATAGTAACCTTCATTCACCCTCCTCCATGCAAAACTCAGAGGAGTTTGCAAAGTAAGGGAAATAATCAATCATCTCTGGAGCGCTGCCGCTGCCGGCTCCTCCGGAAAGGTTGTTGTCTTTTTGGCCCTGGAATCACAGTGTGCGTGTCAGAACTGCTGTTAAGTGCCACTAAACTGAATCAGGAAGAATGGCTTGAGCAGAAAAGCTGCTTTGCATGTTTGCCATCGTGGATGGGGTGATGGATGAGAGGTGGGATGTTTCCTTTGTGAAGCCAAGCGCTGGGATTTCAGCGCTCTCGCCATTCCCCACACAGTCAACAATTCCTATATCCACAGGCCAAAGAACTGCTGAATTTAATATACAGGGAGTCCAATCAAACAATGAATTGATGGAGCTACACAAAGAAGCCATTTCCTTGAGCTTTCATTCTCCTGACTCCCAGCTTCATCTTATATGAAACGTGTATCAATTTTCTTCTCCTAATGGATTTACAGATATTGTGAGCAAAATGTCTTTGTATCAGAAACTACAGATGGAACCTTTTCCCGTCACTGTCTTGATATAAATCGCAGGCAAGCATCTCATTTTTGAGCTATTTGTATTCACCAGAACCCCAGATGTATTAAAATACCTTTATTCATTCTCAGAGCAAGTTGAATTTACCGTTGGGTTTGTTGTTTTTTTTTCCTTCTCTTAAGAAAAGAAAAAAATTACCCATCCTTATGCTTTTTGTGGCTTTGGATATTTGTATGTGCAAACACACCATCTTTAATGTGCAAGACAAAATAACTTGCCTTCAGGGTAACTCGTTGTGTGAGAAGTGAATTATTTTGAATAAGGCCAAGAAATGGTGCTGACTAAAACTGTAACGTGACTGCTAAATTTACCAGTGGAAGCCTTGGCAGAGATACATCTATAGCAACTGATTTACAGATTTTTTTTTTCCTGAGCTCTTCTTTCTTTTTTTTTTCCCCCCTCCTTTTCTTTCTAGCCTGCAACACAAGTAAGTGCCTGAGAAATACAGATTAAAGATAACATTGTATTATCATTGGAGATGAAGGGAAGTGATTGGCGTGCTGACTGAATCTGAGCTATTTTTAGTCTCATAAACTGATAATTTCATAACAGTGCTGACCCAGTAAAAGTAATCAGTTTACAGACATCAGCTGAAAATAAAGGACAGAGTAGCCACTGTCAGTTGGAAAGCAGGGACAGAAGAAGGAAAGTTAAAGGCCCTGCAACAAATTAGCCAAAACTAATTACATCTTTAGCTGATTACAGCCCGTGAGGGTTACAGGGAGAGGAGCACAGCAAGTTTCTGAGTGACTGAGTCTCTGCAGCCCCTCTGGCCAGAGCTTCATCCTGCCAACACCCATCCTCATCCTCATCCTCACAGTGAAATCTGTGCCTCACGTCCTTACCCAGACCTGCTCACTTGGATTTGGCATGAAATAAAACTCCTACCTCGTTGTAGCATTGGGAAAATAACATGAGACCTTTTTATTGCAATTTCTTAAGGGATCTGTGCATTTAAGAGTGTGGAGTGACAGGACAGGGGGGAATGGCTTCAAAATGCAAGACAGAAAGTTTAGCTTAGATTATTAGGGAGAAATTCTTCCCTGTGAGGGTGGGGAGGCCCTGGCACAGGTTGCCCAGAGAAGCTGTGGCTGCCCCATCCCTGGAAGTGTCCAAGGCCACGTTGGACAGGGCTTGGAGCAACCTGGGCTAGTGGAAGGTGGGTGGAACAAAATGATCTTTAAGGTCCCTCCCAACCCAAACCATTCCAGGCAGCTGAAGCCAGAATATGAGATCACCTGTGACCAAACCCAGCTGGTTTCCAGGCACTGTAATGCAATCACCTCATCAAGAAAAAAGAAAACAAACCAAACAACAAAACAGTGTGAGATAAACAGAGAAACTTTTCCTCAGCACCAAGCAGTGTTTGTCCCTGCCCTCCACCCCACTCACACCTGGGGCACTCAGTGCACCCCAGCCCCTGACCCCTGTGATTCCCGTGGTTTCAGTGGGAGTGATGCACAGTTTGTGTTTAACACGGGCTGTGCCTCCCTGCCCTTCAGCCCTGGCCGGGCAGAGCTCCCAGGGACGGAGCAGGTTGGGTTATTTTTCGTGCAGCACAAGCCTCAGCAAGGGCAATGCCCCAAGGTCCTTGCACTGCTCATGGACCAAAGTGCAGGCAGAGGGCCCAGGGTCACCCCCAGCCACCTCTCCAGGCTCACCAAAGGGTGCTGGCAGTGATGTCCCCCAGTGAGCACCACAGCTCAGTGAGGCTGAAGAAGAGAAGAGCTGCAATTTGGTCATTTACCCATTGCCTCCCGCTCTCGCTGCTTCAACACCCAGCACAGACATTCTTTTCTGTCAAATTCCACCACATCCACTGTGAATTTCTTAATATTTTCCTTAGGTGAAGGCAGATTAATGAATGCTTTTCCTGCAGACCAGAAGACAGGCAGGTTTCAGCCGAGCTCTGCCTTCTCCTGGACAGGCAGTGCCTGCAGAAACAGATTGTGCCCATTTAACTATTTACCACTGCTACATTAGAACACATTCAAGGGCTGTAATTCACCTCTTAAAATTACAAGTAAAGTGTGGAAGAGTTATTTTAAAATCAATATCTAACAGAATGCCATTGTTCCAACATTAAAACCTGCTGGGAAATTACTGGGAGGCATGTGGCAAGTCAAATCACTGCCTGCCAGAGGAGGAAACAATTCATTACTCCTCTAAAAGGTGCAAGTCTTTACCGGCTTTTCATTCTGCTTTGCAGCCTCAGAAATGACGCTGGAGCATCTGGCTCTTTCTTTCCCTCATTCTTTCATGGTTTCCCCCTTTTGTTCTGCCTGTGCATTGTGGACTTTTCTCTTACTTTCCTCCCGGGGCCGGGAGGGGTGTTTGGGGCTGGGGGACAAGCCAGGGCATTGTCAGGGCTGTCACTCCTGATGCAGAGTGGCAACTCTGTGCATGAATTATCTCTCACCTATAAAAGCATCTGCAAAGACCAACAAAAACAACCACAACAACCACCCCGGAATGGGCAGCCACTCAAAGCCATTTTCCCCCGCCCGGGTTCCGAGAGCCATCGCCTGGGGAAACCTGCTGCTTTCATCTCGGCCTGCCATCTGCAGCAGAATTAAAACACAGATCAGCTTTAGCTTTTTGCCTTCAGGACCCTGCGAAATTTGGCTGCTGCACATCCCCAGAAAGCCCTGGAGAGGGGCTGTTTGCCTTGGAAGGGAGGGGTCCTGTGGAACGAGGCTACGAGCCCCCGAACCCTGAGCTTGCAGAGGTCTGTGCTGTGGAGCCTCCCAATAAAAAGGTCAAATAATTCGAGTGATAAATCTTAAAGACATGGAGGGAAGCAGCTGCTGTTACTGATAATGCACCTCCTGTGGCAGCAATAACACCCTGGCACCCCCAAACCTCCCCAGCCTCATCAGGTCTGCTGGGTTCACTTTTAACAAAGCTCCTGTTAATCAAATAACACCTCCCCAACACTGTGAAGCACCCTGAGCTTTTTTAATATGGGTCATTATTTTTCATGCACTCATTGCTTTATTCTTTCTGGCCATGTGACTCCACTTTGCCACCTAAAAGTCACAAACTGCTGCTGTCTTTCTCATCTTGCCTCTAGACCCAGGGTTTCACATCAGATGTGAAAACAGCAGATGATAAAATCTTGAGTCATTTTCAGCCTTTAATATGTAAATGCAAATCCTTGATAACAAGATTTCACCCCACAACAAAACAGCCCCCTTTTTTTCCTCTCTGCACTAAGGAAAACACTTCTTACTATTATTTAACTCTGCTTATTGTCTCTCTCACATGGTTAGAATCAGAGAATCACAGAATGGTTTGGGTTGGAAGGGACCTTAAAGATCATTTCATTCCACCTCCTGCCATGGGCAGGGACACCTTCCACTAGACCAGGTTGCTCCAAGAACTGTCCAACCTGGCCTTAAACACTTCCAGGGATGGGGCCACAATCCTCAATTCCACGTTTGTATGGTCCACATGCACTTTTGGGGTGTAATTTGGAGACATGTGCACCCTTTTCTCTGTATTTTTATGATCTGGAGCACCAGGGAGCCATCCTCCTTAAATATTAATTACAGCCACTATGGTAAGAACAAAAATAGCACTTTATTTTTCAATGGAAAGGGATAATACAAGCCAGCTCTTCTCACAGCCTAATGCTGGGCAGAAGTAAGCTGTCTTCAAAAGGAAAGCTAAAGGGAGAGAAAGCTGCTCTGAGCTGCTTTCCCCTGGAGCCCATCTACTTAGTTTGGCTCAGGAATGCTCTGGGAAAGCAAACCCAGCCCTGCTGTCCCTGCTGCAGTTTGGCTCACGGTGCAGAGAGGCTGCAGAGCATGTGGACTGCATCCCTTCTGGATCAAACACCACTTCAGGAATACACCCAGTGTGCTCCTACTGCAAATGGGTGTTCAATCACTGACCACACCAGGTCTGGTCTGAAAGAAATCCTCCTGAGGTGTGTTCAGTGGGTGCCTGGTCCTCTGCTCCAGCCCAGCTCCTGCTACTGCAGATACAAATTTATCCTCTCCCTGACTGATGGCAAGACTCCTTCTCAATCACAACCCTGTTTTCGTGGGGGGGTTTATGTTTACATCATTTCTTGAGCTTTGTCATCAGTATTAATCCAAGAAAAGCTCCAGTTGTTTCTTTCTGCCTCTTCTGAGGGAAGATGGGAACAGGCTGTGTCGACATAACAGGCTCTGACACCTCCGTTACTCCACTGCATGAGAGCCTTTTTCTAGTAATCAGTGTCTGAAATGAGTAGAAACAGGGCTTAAATTTACCACTTCGAGCATGAATCAATGAAGCATTATTGCCAACACACATCCTTCACTGTCACACATCTCAGTTGTGCTCTTGGTTCAGGGAGATTTAAAACCCCGTCTCCCACCCCGTCTTTGCACCTGAGATATCCTCTTTATCAGCCTCGCTCTCTGATCTCTGCATAATTAACCAAAATATGAGATTCCCAGCTTCTGCCATGCCTGTGTGTGCTTTAAAACTTCCCACAAGACCACTAGATTTGTGTACAGATGGGCAATCACGGTCAGCTCGCAGGAGGCAATCACAACTTCTACTTGGTGCCTCTTTCGTTTTCCTGCCTACTTACATCTGCCCAACCGTCTGTTCATCAGTCCAGGGAGCATCCATCACGGAATAGGATGAGTCCTACTGAGTCAGACACTCTGCTTCAGTTCATGAAATGAGCTGGCATGATATTCGAGCCTTGGCACACTCGCTGCAAAAGACTTCAGCACTTTTAGATATTTTTCTGCTACACAGGGAGAGCAGGCCAGATTAAATAATAGAAACAGTCATTCAGCAAAACAGCTGTTGAATGAAAACACATAAAATAGATGAAATTGGGTAAAAGTCACCCCTCTTGCTGAGGGTCAGAACAAGTAGTAAGCTGGGCTGAAGGGATACAAGATTCCAGGCTGCAGAGGGCTGAGCAGGATGAATTCCACCACTAATGAGCTTAGTGAATAAGCTCATTACCTAATGAGCTCTATTGAACAAGCTTGAATTCCTGCCTAGGGAAAGCCCTTGGAATAGATCAAACATAGGTAAACAGCTCCATCAGTTTACTCACAGAAGAGAAATCTGAAGCTCAGGAGCAAGCTCAGGGTCGTGGGCAGAGCCTTTCCCAAGGTGTGGATGTCAGGATGGATCAGGAAAGGCACAAGGAGCAGAGGCTCTTTCCCAATTTTGTCCTGTCTTTACAAGTTCTGATGCTCCAACGTGACTTGTTAACACACAGATGTCCTGATAACTTTTCTTTCACCATTAACATCAGACTGTTCCCCACCTAAAACTCCCCAGAGCTGGAGTGGGGAACCTCCAGAGCCCCTTCCTGACCAAAATTGTTCTGGGATTGTATCAACAAATGGTTCATCTCTGTGGAGCTCCATCTGAAACTCCAGCCCTGCTCTGGTGCCTGGGAAGATCTGTCAGAGCAGCTGCCAATTGAGGGGGTTTGGAAAAGGCCCAGAGGAAATCTCACATCCACACTTTCTTGTGGATCATTTATTACCCAGAAAGGCAGGAGTCTTGGAATATGTAGTCCATAAGGAATGGTCCATCACATGCTGTTTAGCCCAGTTTTCAATTCTCTTGGCTTGGAAGTGAAAGGAGAAAATGAGATTTCAGAAGAGGAGGATAGATCTATAGATGAAATCTTATTTTTGACTTCTACAGAGCAACATCTGCATTTATTTTTACCATTTTTTTCTTAGATTTTCAACAGCTGAAGTATTGTTTAAAACTATTCAGTTCCTATAGTTGTGCCACACTGAAACACTGCCACAGTCCATCATTTGCCTGTTATCATCTGAGCAGAGCTCAAAAATGTTGGAAGAAGAAAAGGAAGGGAAAATCTCTGAACTTTTCAGCAAAATATAACAGATAATTTGGTGGGAGGTAAAGATTTTTAGTAGAAAACAGGTGTTCAGCTTTTAAAATATATGGATTTAAACCCATGCATACACACATGCCCTCAAGTGCACATCCCAGGGTAAATAAACACCCAGGCAGCTCCTTGTACGTGTCAGGATATATTCACATGATTGCAGCAGGGAAGTCTGGCACCAAATGTACTGTGAACTGAAAATGAATTTCAGCAGCTTTTATGATTCTTTTTTCTTTTTTTGGTCAGAAACAAAGGCTGCACTGGAGCTGCCTCGTTAGCCCTGTCCAGGGGGGGTATAAAACCCCCTGCTCAGGCCAGGCTGTGTCTCTCTGTGTGTCCTTCCAGGCTGGATTTCCTGGCAGCTTGGACACCCCCTCCCAATTTCATTATGGAAATAATTTTTAATGGGCCTGCCCACTCTGCTCCCAACGTGGATGGGGAGTAACTCTATTACAGCCAGTGAGTCACACCAGTGAAAAACAAGCTTTGCTGGCAGCTCAGCTGGGCTCTGCGGGTTGGAAGAGGTCGGGGTGGAGTTTGGGAGGCACTTTATGCACTATTTTTGTGGGAAAGTCATCATGGCAAGAGATGCCTCTTGGTGTCAGGTCCTCCACAGAGCCCCATCTCATCAGTCCTGGGTCCCAGTGCTTCCCTTGGACCCCTGGGAATGGTGGTGATGCTGCACTATTGTTAGGGCACTTAAGAAAACTGTTGGATAGAATTTATGTGCCATTAATAACTGCATCCCTGGCAATATCAAAACAGAGTGGGCAGACAGCACATCTACTACCTATAGCACTTAACTGTACAGTAAATTAAATCCACCCATTAAATCATCCCAAACTGAGAGAAAGGGCAGTGTCTGAACATCCCTGGATGTTGAGTGCTTTGTTTGCAAGGTGAAATAATCAGGATGAAAACAAGTGGTGACTAAAAGGCAAGGGTTTTATGGAATCACAGAATCTCCTGAGCTGGATGGGACCCACAAGAATCATCCAGTCCAACTCCTGGCCCTGCACAGGACACCCCAAAGTTCCCCCTTGAACAGGAGCCAGAGTGTGCCCAGGGGGACAAGAAGGCCAATGGATCCTGGCCTGGCTCAGGAACAGGGTGGCCAACAGGTCCAAGGAAGTGATTCTGCCCCTGGACTCAGCACTGGTGGGGCCACCCCTGGAGTGCTGTGTCCAGCTCTGGGCCCTCAGCTCAGGAAGGACATTGAGGTCCTGGAGCAGGTCCAGAGGAGAGCAACGAGGCTGGGGAAGGGACTGGAGCACAAGTGCTGTGAGGAGAGGCTGAGGGAGCTGGGGGGGCTCAGCCTGGAGAAGAGGAGGCTCAGGGGAGACCTCCTCACTCTCTGCAACTCCCTGACAGGAGGGGGGAGCCAGGGGGGGGTTGGTCTCTTTTCCCAGGCAACCCTCAGCAAGACAAGAGGGCTGGGTCTTCAGCTGTGCCAGGGGAGGTTTAGGTTGGATATTAGGAAGAATTTCTTTGCAGAGAGGGTGCTCAGCCATTGGAATGGGCTGCCCAGGGAAGGGGTGGATTCTCTATCCCTGGAGGTTTTTAAGCTGAGACTGGATGTGGCATCAGTGCCATGGGCTGGGAACAACAGTGGGGTTGGATCAAGGGTTGGACTGGATGATCTCAGAGGTCCCTTCCAACCCAGCTGATTCTGTGATTCTATGTGTGATTTGTGGGATTTGTGGGCAATAAGCTGAGATAATGCACCCTGCATTCACCCCCCCTGCAGAGAGACAAATGACACCAGCCATGGACAGACAGACCCGTGGGCACTGCCCAGCTGTTGGGCACTCACAGCACCTTTGCTGGGCTTGCAGCATCAGGCAGCTGAACACAAATGAGTGCCAACAGTGTTAGTGCAGCCCAGGGGGGAAAAGGAGTTACCTGGCAGTGCTGGTGGAGAGTCTCCAAGAAGCTGTGGGCAGACAGCTTGGTGTGTCCCACTTGATTGATTACTCTCAGCTTGTTCTCCAGCTCATTGCTGGATTGCACAGAGACATCCACCTTTTTCTCTAAAGGTCAGCATCACATTTGACAGGGGATACCATAAAACAGGTTGTAGAAGGGGGATGTCTTGTGTCCTGCATTTCTGGACAGTGTTTCACTCTCATGAGCTGTCACAGTGGCTTAGTGTAATGGGCTTCTGAAGGCCAGCCCTGACTGCCAAGGTGAAGGGTTTTTTTGGATGGCTCTGACCATTTCCCTCAGCCAGTCTTATCATCTGAGAAAGATATAAATGCAAGTACAACATCTTTGTTCCTGTGCAAGCTCTGGCTGTGACTCAGGACACAAAGAGCTCCATGTGAGCAAGGCAAAGTCATGGTAACTTTGTGCTTCCCATGGCAGCCTTGGGCAGGCTTTTGGGAAAGGCCTGATGAACATTTAGGAAGAAGTTCTTCCCTATGAGGGCCAGAGGTTGCCCAGAGAAGCTGTGGCTGCCCCACCCCTGGGACTGTTCAAAGCCAGGTTGGACAGGGCTTGGAGCAACCTGGGCTAGTGGAAGATGTCTCTGCCCATGGCAGGGGGTGGAACAAGATGAATTTTAAGGTCCCTTCCAACCCAAACCATTCTATGACTCTATGAATTTCCACCTCTCTGGAATTTAACCAAGTAAATATGCACTGTCAGATATCCCTCTCATCCCACACTTGGATTGCTGCAGTAACAATTCTGCTGCCAGCCAGGCCCTGTGTCCACCACACAGCTCAAAGAGTGGTCCAGAGAGAGAAGGTGACCTGACAGTGGTCACCCACACCCCAAGTGTATCAGTAATCAGCTCAAATGACTTCCTTCCAAATGTGCCACACAATCTAAATAGCATATTAAAGAACTCCATCTCCTCTCAGAGATAAAAGCAGAGGGTGGTGACAAAAACCACACAGCATCTTAGATGGCAGAATGAGAGACATTCCTCAGGTCTGAGCTGAGGAATGTCTCTCACGATTTAGCAAAACGCAAACGCAACCGGGGAGTCGTTTGCTTTCCCAGACGCTGATTTATTATTTAATACTAAAATACTATAAATAACAAATCTGCAGAATCATCCAGCCAAGCCACGTAGGGATTCATGGAAAGAGCCCCACACACTCTCAGCAGGCTCTGCCAGGAGGTTGTCATCCAGCACAGCCCGTGACGGGCTGTTCCTGTCGGCGCCGTGACTGAGCGGAGCCATTTGCTCTGTTCCACACCTGCCATGTGCTCCCAACTGTTCCTGTCCTTGCACTTCCCTCTCCTCACATCAAACTCTGCCTGTAAATTATCAGGCTTCATGTATTATACCCTTATCCAGAAGAAAAACAAGTGCACCAGACCATATTTTGAGCTACGGCCGCACGTCGTGCCCCGGGCAGTTGGATGTTCCTCAGGATTTTATCCAGCAAGTTGCCAAAGTGGAATGTATGTGCTCTGTGACCAGAGCTGCCACACAGTATGTAAAATGTTAAATAACAGCAAAATCACCTCGTTTGAGTCACAATATAATGCAAGGTTTGAGCTTTTACTACATAATCCATTTTAAAGCACTCTTGGATATGCTGTTCTATGGTAAAATTGGATTTTTAGAAAAAAAATATAGCCTGAGTACTCAGCATAACAGAATGTAATCACAGCAGTCAGTTTGCCATCTAAGATGTGATGCATCTTGTAGATCTTTTTTTTTCCCCAGTTATCTTTTAAATGCAATTTTCTGTCCCACTCTGTTGAGGACACGGTTAAATCAATGAAACAAAAATAGTGTTGTAACATTATATCCTATGGCAAAAGACTAATGTTGCTTCTAGTCAGTGGCTGTAAAAGTGATAAACCCAAACCAGATTTCACATAACCAGCAGGTCTTGGATTGTCTTTATTCCTATCTCTGCTTGTCTATGGAACAAGGCAGTGAACACCACACCCTGACTTGCAGTGGTTCCAGATCTCTCTTGTCCACAGAGAAAAATCCCTTTATCAAGAGCGACCACATCTCCAAGTATAAAACAGAGATTTCCAGCCATTTTAATTGCATTTTCATCCGTTTCAGAAGAGCTTCTTGGTTTTCTTCAATAATTTGACCTTTCCCAAAACAGAGCATCTGTCTCCCCTCCAGCTGCAAACCTGAGTGTTCACACACCTGGTGAGGTGTTCCCAATCCCAGGTGAGCAGAGAGCAGCCACCTGAATCCAGGGATAAATAGGAACTATTAACATGCAGTTTTGGAGTCCCACAAGTACAGTGAGTGCACCCTTAGCCATTGCCATCCGTGCATCCAACTGGCAGTAAATCAGATTGAGCGGGCATGGAAAAGCTTTTCTGGAGGATTATGTGTGAGATGTGAAAAGCAATCACACTGCTAGATATGGTAAAACATAACCATAAAAGAAAGTGCTGAAAGTCTCAATGATTTGGCATCGATGCAAAGGGGTTTTTAAATGGTGCTGTTCGGATATGGTAGAAAATGATGTCCCTTCTGTAAAAAAAGATTAAAAAACGAAATAAAACAAAAAAACCCACCCCAAACAAACAGAAAGAAAAACCAAAAATAAAACAACAACAAAAAAACCCCAACAACAAAAACCACAAAAAACAAACAAACAAAAAAACCCAAACAAAAAAAACCAGACAAAAACCCCAAACAAACAAAAAAAAAACCAAAATAACCAACCCCCCAAAAAAAACAAAAACAAAACAACGACAACAGCAAAAAACCACAAGAAAACAAAAAAACCCAACCCAACCAAACAAAAAAAAAACAAAACCAAAGAAAAACAAGCAGTAGTGAGTGGTAGGAAAAAAATACTATGGAAAAAACAGCCCTGAGGAAAGACAGGGCAGAGACACGGGGGCTCTCTCCTCTGCCTAGCCCATAATTTCCAAATTATTTTCCTTCCTTGGTGTTCAAACTTGTCCATAATTCAAGAGGAGTTCATTATGTGCTGTTAGGAGAGGGACTCATGGATTCATTTTCCAAAAGTATGTGGACTTTACGATAAAATCATAAATCACAAAATCAAAAAATTGCTCTTTGTCTTCTGAAATACCCAAAGTTAATCTGAGCCTCCTCAGCCCACAAGAGGAATTCAACACCTTGCTGGAGATGCTCATGCTCTGGTCTGTGTCTGGAGTGATGTGAACCCAACAATCTGAGTCCTGGTCTGATGATACACACAAAACACATCAACCCTCCTGAGGAGCAGCAGGAAATGAAGTGTAACTTTGCAGGGGTTTGGCTGATGAAGAGATTCCAAGCAGCTGTCAGTGAAAGCCCTTTTCCTCCTCCCCACGTGCCCCCCTGGTCACAGCTCACCCTGGCAGCGTGGCAGGGAGGATTCTCTGAACCAGAGGGATATTGGCTTTGTGCCCACTGTGAATAATGGGCTTTGTCAGGAATGATCTATTTGAAAACTAAGCACTGCTCGGGGTTGTCTGTCAGGCAGACATGACCATTTAGGAGGCCTCACGTTAACGGGGCTGCAGGCTGCAAGTCCCAGCAGGGCTGTGATCCCACTGCCCATCCCAGCAAGGCTCTGATCCCACTGCCCATCCCAGCAGGGCTCTGATCCCACTGCCCATCCCAGCAGGGCTGTGATCCCACTGCCCATCCCAGCAGGGCTGTGATCCCACTGCCCATCCCAGCAGGGCTGTGATCCCATTGCCCATCCCAGCAGGGCTGTGATCCCATTGCCCATCCCAGCAGGGCTGTGATCCCATTGCCCATCCCAGCAGGGCTGTGATCCCACTGCCCATCCCAGCAAGGCTGTGATCCCATTGCCCATCCCAACAAGGCTCTGATCCCACTGCCCATCCCAGCAGGGCTGTGATCCCACTGCCCATCCCAGCAGGGCTGTGATCCCACTGTCCATCCCAGCAAGGCTGTGATCCCACTGCCCATCCCAGCAGGGCTGTGGTCCTGCTCAGAGGAAATCAGCTCTGTCCTTGGCTTGTGGGCCACATTCCCCAGCCAGTCTGGGGACAGAGAGTGACCCAAGGGCAGGACATGCCACCCTATACATGGATCTTCACGGCCAAACCTGCCCATCCCCACACTGTCACCCTGGGCACGCAGTAAGAGCAGAAGTGCTTAAAGGTAAATTGCTTATTTCCTTCCCCAAAATCCTTTCACTGCAGGGAGAACAGTTCTCCTGCTCAGTCCTCATCCATCCTGTCCTTAGCTCGGGAATGTGAGCTGCCCAGCAGGGAGGGGCAGGGCAGAACACTTCCAAACCACTTGTCTTCTGTCCCACTCAGGTGTTTGTTCGTGCCAGTGCAGGCTCGGGGGGTTAATTACTAAGCCTAAAAGACTCTTTTTTAGGGACTTAAGGAAGAAAAGAGCCGCTGAGGGAAGAAAAGAGCTTCCAAGGGCCAGTTATTCCTGCTGCCTTTTTCATGATACACATCCTCCCAGTTTCATGGGAGTCCCACACTGCCTTAGCAAGGGGTGCTGGGGTTGTGTTTGGGGGCTGGTTTAGGAGGGGAAGTGCCTGTGCTGAGCTGTGGTGGTGACCTGGAGCTGCCACCCAGCAGCTGCTGAGTCTGTGACCCTGTGACAGCTCTGGGAGCAAACAGCTGCTGTCTGAGACGATTTTGGTGACGTGAGATGATTGCAGAGTTAATGTTCTCCCAGCTCGCTATTGACACATGGGATGGGTAAATGAGATTTACTTTGGCATCTTATTCACTTCTCAATCCATCTTCTCCAGTGCTTTTCTCCCTTCCAGCCTCTGCAGGGAAAGGTCAATCAGTTTAATTACAGATGTTAGACACACACACACGTGCCATTTGCAGCTCCAAGTGTGCTCACACAGCTGAACTCTGTTGCACACTCCCGACTTTAGCATCAAATACAACAGCAACAGGCTTCTTCTGCAGTGAAGAAACCTCCCCACATATCACTGGACTGATAACAAAAGGAATAAATAACTCAAGAGAAGTGAACTTGGTGATATTTCTGTACCAAGGCTGTCAGAATATGCTACAACTGTTGTTCAAGTTCACTGCCTTCCCAGATAAGCATTGACATCTCTATTTCACAGGTGTAAAATCAAAGAGAGACAAAGCTCCAACTTCTACACAGACCATACAATCAGGAATTCCTGCTCCTGTTTTGGGGCAGAAGAACATTTCTTATGGGAGCAGCGGAATCCTGTGGATCCTTCAGCCCATCAACCTGTACCAGAACCTCAATCTGAGGCAGCTTCGATCAAATCCTTCCTTGTTTCTATAAAAACCTTGGACATCCACAGAAGGTGACCAGAAAGAGTCACCTCCTGCAGACAGGCAAAGGCTGGCACTGAGATTTTCTGATGGTCAGAGAGTCAGTCTGACACTTTTCCACCTGTAGTTTTCATGCCAGTCACTGTCACATCACCCCAGAAGAAAATTCTGCTGCTCAGACAGGTAGTTTTGATGCCTCTCATTTCAGTTCTCCCCATTTAAGACCACTTGAAAAGCACAAACGTGAGGCACAGATCCATTAAGGAGCTGTAAATGGTCGACTGAGACTGGCATGTTGTTTCTGTCCCTTTAGAGAAACCCACAAAATCCTACAGAGGGCTCAAAACAAACACACAAACCCACAGGCAGCAGTTGCCTCAGTCCTCGGGGAGGGTTCTGGAGGGCGTGCCAGGAACTCGTCCTGCAGTATAAACTTCACTTGGAAATAAAGGACACTTTGTGATTTTTTAATTGCCTCCTAACCTTTCGTTAATTGGGCTTTATGCAGTGAGCAACATCACAATAATAGGTCTGCAACCTCTGTGCAGAATGTAAATGGGCCACAATCAGGGCCGGGCACCTGAGCATGCCAGGCCCAGCTCATCCACCACAATAGAGGCTTCCAAATTATCCAGTGGCCTTTGTTTCACTGGAATTACTTTCAAAGCAAGCAACATCTGAAAAGCCTTCCCCACACACCACAAATTTTGGCATTTGCTCATGAGAGAGGCACAGAACAGCTCCACAAAGTGATGGCTTTCGGCGGCTCCCAAAAGTCACATTTTAAATTTATTTCCATAGTAATGAGTCCAGTGAACAGTTCTGTCAGGAGGATTTATTTGCATGCCTCACATTTATGTTTTCATGTCGTTTCTGAGCTTCCCATAAACACTGGGCTTTATGGTTAATGAAAGTGATAATCCCAAGGGCAGGAACTTCATTTATGGCCTCGGCTCTGTCTGTGCCACGACACCCCAGGGACTGGGCAGGATGCTCAGTGTGGCCCTCTCATGTCTGGAGCTCACCTGTCTCCATCTGCAAGGCACAGAACCCACAGGATGAGGCCATAAAGTGGGAACTCGGGGCTTAAAAGCCAATTTTTGGTGAGAGAAGGGATGAGAGGGTTGTGTCTCAGAAGGACTTTTGCAGCTATAGAGAAACAGCTGATGACAGTCTCAAAGCCAGAATTCATCTCTCCTGTGTTGCCAGGGCTCAGGCTTCTCCACCCTAGGGGAAGTTTGGGTTGGATCTCAGGAGGTTCTTCCCCCAGAGGGTGGTTGGGCACTGAACAGGCTCCCCAGGGCAGTGGGCACAGCCCCAAGGCTGCCAGAGCTCAAGGGGTGTTTGGACAACGCTCTCAGGGACAGGGTGGGATTATTGGGGTGTCTGTGCAGGACCAGGAGTTGGACTGGATGATCCTCATTGTCCCTTCCAGCTCAGGATATTCTCTGATTCCATGAACCCCAGCTTTAGGAGCAGAATTTCTCTTTCTTCCATCTCAGTTCTACTTCTCGTGCCTCCCCCTGTGCAGCCCCCCCCCAAAACCCCAGTGCTGCAGTGGAGCAGCTGTTTCCTGGATCCAAGCACAGCTGCAGGAGCCACCTGGGGCCCAGGAGCCGCTGGCACAAGCCCTGGGATTCAGGAGCAGCTGGAGCACAGGACCCTGCCCGCTGCCAGAGCCCCCACCAACCCCTCTGCTCTGCAGCACCAGGAGGGGCTGGGAGAAAACCCATCCCCTGAACACATCCTGGGCAGGGAGGTGGGTTTGGCTCCCGAATTTCAAGGGCCAGGGTCCCAAAGTTTCCAGGAGAGCCCAGCTGATGCTGCCCAAAACAGGGCTCCAGGTGGTGTGAGGGCTCTGGCACCGGCCCTGCAGCAGCACCTGAGACCTCTCCCCTCCTCTCCCCGCCCTGGGCTGGCTGGAAATCTTTCCCAGCAGAAACTTGCTGTCTCTCCGGGCTTACAGTGCCATTTGTTCTAATTCTTGTTGACATTTCATTTCACACGCTATTAAATGACCCCCTTCAGAAGGATGAAACAGAAATTTGCTTTAGAAGAGGGGAAAAAAAAAAACCAACCCACGTGTGTGCTTGAGGACAAAACAAGCTCCTGATTTATTTTCCTGATAAAGTTAACAGAGCTGGTGGAAAGCATCCAGCCAGCCTGAACCAGAGCTGCTGTGTTGGACATAATTCTGTATTTAGTGACTGTGGCAGCAAAGTCACTAATATCACACCACATGCTTCTGTGATTATTGCCATTTTTAAACCCAGCCATACTGCTTCTACCTAAACTAATCTCTCCTTTTGTTTATAAGTGAGGTTGAAAAGCTTTCTGTAAACAGGTTGGTCCCTGCAATTAGACCATACTGGATAATGGAAGGACAAGTGTAAGGGAGCTGGAATGAATCATTTTTTATATGAGCAATTTAGCAATGACATGTTCTATCAATCACCTCTGTGCTGGGGCTGGGGAGTAAGCACAACTCCTGACACGTTTTATACCTTTCTTGGAACAGTATAAAATGACCTCAGGAGGTGGAACAGGGAGCTAAAGGTGGCTGGGAATTAATTCATGGGGAAAAGAGGGAGAGGGACATCCTGGCACGAGGGGACAGTGGCTCCAAGAGCACCACAGTCAGAGAAAAACCACAGACTGATGTGAGCAGAGCTGGAAAACACAGTGAGAAGGGCAACTACAAAAACACAGCTTCCTCAGGCTTTCCATGGGCTTTAACTCCCAACATGCTACATTTATCTTTTATGGTGATTAAAGCTCAGCAAAGTCATTAATACTGAGACTTCCCTCCCCGTATCATGTTAAGAAGTAGACTTTTTTACTTGTTTAAGGAAAATAATCCCCTTTTCCCCTTCTAGACCTGCTTTCATGGGGGAAATGCAACGCTGAAGATGTTGTGAGGGAGTCCATTTGTACGTGGCTAATTAACAATTTAATGACTACTGTAGAATACAACTTATGGAGATAAACAAAGGCTGTTGTGTGCAGAAATCCCACAAGTTCATGATGGGCTGTATCAAAGCAGCATCACCCCGTGGGCTGCAAAGGTGGGGATGAAGGGAGTGGTATTTTCCCCAGCCCATTTCCTGACTCCAGCTGCTGAAAAAAAAACCCCTAAAAACTACCCTTGGGAAAAATCCTTTTGAAACACTGAAGTATTTTTTGAGGATGATGTGAACTTCTACTTTCTCAATTTTTAAACTAGGATTATGTCATGTAATATCCTTAAAGATATTCCCCAGGGCCAGTCACTTTTACAGTGAATAATATCTAATCACCCATTTCTTCCCATATAATATACTACTGCCTTCTAAATTTGTCAATCTAATTAGCTCTTTCCCCTAACACTGGGTATGATTAAATCTGTCTTAAAACTTTCTGTGCAGCACAAGAGCAGACACACCTGAGCATTTTCTAAATTTAGCAGAGGACAATATTTAATGGGTTATTTTTAATGGATGCTGGAACTGCTGCATAAATGAATTCTGATTTGAAGTTCCTCAGCCTCCTTATTTTTTTTCCCCCTCAACTGCCTCCTATTGTATATCAAGCAGATTAGAAAGAATAATGGGGAAACCTACCTGGTGCCATCCATCAAGGATCTTTCAGAACTAAATTAACAATGAGCACTTTCTGCAAAAAGAGGAGGAAGAAACTGGGTTTCTTTATACTTCAGCTTCATCATTCTAGGAGACGTGTCAGACTGGAGACATTTGGACTCATCCCGTGGTTTCCATGTGCTTTAAACGGGGCTGGGAACAATTCCTGAGGATTTCCACGGCTTGCACATAACTTTGATGTGAATTTTAGGAAGATTTATTTGTATTTGGGGTAGTTAAAACACCTGTTTGTGTGTTGTGGAGCAACGACCCTGATCCCCAGGAGATGCTGCAATTTTCCCTAAAGCTCCAGGCTCGGGAAGCAGAAGTCAGGGCTCACCTGAGTGGGGCAGGAGGAGCACAGCAGATGTTCCCCAGGGTGGAAATCTCCTGTTAAAGCCACAGCTGGGCTGTCCCAGCCCCAGGGAGCAGCAGGGACTCAGGGCTGGTTCCTGAGCTTAGCAGGGAGTTTTAAATTGCTCGGCACAAGTGGCGACTAAAGAGGCAGAGCAGGAAGGATGGGAGACCTGACAACATCAGCTCCAGGGGAAAAAACTGCTGCAAATCTGTAATGGGATCTCTTCCAAACCCTTTCACTGTCATTCATTAGTCAGGTAGCTGGGAAACCATCAGGTGCTGCTGGGGGCTCTCGAGTGCCTTCAGAAAAACCCACAAAAGCCTTTGTGTGCCTCTAATCTGAATAGTTTCTGGTGCCACTGCAGGAATTTATCTAAATTGTGTTGTGGGGATTGAAAGTTGGTTCTTGGCCCATTTAACTGTGCAGCCACCTCTTTCATTAGGGTCCACTGGCAGAAAGATAACCAGTGCATCTTCATAAATGACAGAGACATCCATGGCAGGAGACAATAAGGTTGTTTCTTACAGAGGATTTGAATTACTTCAATTATCGTGTCTGAAGCCTCCCATTCAGGGAAGGGTGAGGTTTGGGATTACTTCAGAGCAATCAATTGTGCCTGATTGGTTATATTCAATAAAACTAGATGGGAGAATCTCTTTTTTTATTTTTTTTTTTTGTTCCCTTCAGGCTGTACAAGCTCCAAGACTTGTAAAACCTCCGTGCCCCCTTCAGGGCTGTCACTTGAACAAAACAAAGGCACGAGCTGGGCTGGAGAGAGGAGAAACTAATAATATTCTTGGGGTGTATTTAGGCTGCTTGTTGCTGAAAAGAACAGTTTGTCCTCACGTGTCAGCTGCTGAATTCCAAGAGCTGGGGGAGGCAGGTCAGGCTGTCACCCTCCCCTGGGCAGGGGAAGGAATTGAGGCTCACGATGGAAAGGGATCCAGGAAAGGGAATCACTTCTGCTCGTGGTACAAAGGCAAAAGGAAAGGTGTCCAAGGCCAGATTGGACAGGACTTGGAGCAACTTGGTCTAGTGGAAGGTGTCTCCCTGCCCATGACAGGATGAGAAATAAAAATACAATTTTTTTATAGGCATATGGCAAAGTTGTAAGATATCCAAGTTCCAAAATACTGGACTTGGGTGTCAGGGTCTTTTTCAGCCAGATAAGGGGAATGCAAGAGTTCTTAAAATCTTTTGGGGCCGTTTTTGTACAAAAGGGGTTCTTCTCTCTCTTTGGGCTAAGAACAAAGGAAGATCCATCATCCTGGACAGGGGATGCCTTGCAGCCAATCAGAATAAAAGGAAAGCCTCTTTTTTAGAGAAAAGAAACCTTTTTTAAGGTAAAAATGAATCTATTAAACTTATCTGTGCAAGGCTCCCAGTCAAGCACTGAAGCAGAGCAGGAAGGTGCCATGAACCCTCCCCTGAGCAAGTGGCAGGTCCAGTCCCAGAGGGGGTTCACTCTGCTGCAGTTTGACCTCCAAACAGATGAAGTTCTCCCCACTAATTAAACCACACTTTTCCCTCTCTCTTCTCTCTCCAGTCAATAAGATAAACACAGGCCAGGGGAACACAAAGAACGGGCTTGGTGAGTTGTGGGAGCCTCAAAGATGCTTTTCCAGCATTAGATAACAAACACAAAAGCTGAGCTGGGGCTTTCTTAATTTTTATTTCTGGATAAATACGTGTTCCTCTGGTGTTACTTTTGGCATGGAAGAAAAGGAAAACGTTTCTGCCTAAACAGAATGGCCAGAGGGTTTAAAGCAGATCCTCATTAAAAGATTTGTAATCCTGCCCCTGGAAGGCATGCAAAAAAATGGCTGTGCCTCAAAAAACTACAATACAGTCTTTTTTTTTTTTTACATAATCCACTCCTGTTTAGCCAGACCTCCAACTTACATTTAATTTGAAGCACAGAGATGAGTTCAGAGTGGTTTAAAATTCTACCTTGAATAGAAACTCTTTGCTGACTTGAGGCCATAGCTATGAATTTACTCTCATCTCCAGGACTTGTGGCTGACATTAAAAACTCCACTAAATCTCTGAACCTCTTACTGGCTTCAAGCTTATTAAACTTCCTAAAAACTTTCCCTAAGAAAATATGATTTTTTCCTTCATTTCCACCTCTGATCAAGGTTTTAACACCTAAGCCAGAACATCCCTTTAAACTAAACCCAGATAATATTTTCAGGCGTGGTTCTCCATCACCCCTAAAATCTCTTTTGGGCAGGCAGGAGAGTTGTTCTTTTGGAGTGAAATGTGGACTTTTGGAAGCTGTGGTTGCCCTGTTTGTGAGAACAAGGCACCAACTCACTCCAGGCTGAATCACCCAGCACATATTTCACTTTGGTGGGTGTTTATATCCTGCTGCCTTTGGCAAAGCACCTCTCTAAGGTTGGGACACAAACTGGTTTAAGCACCAGCTTTGCTGTGCTTTGGTCTCCAGCTTAGCCCTTCCCTCCTAAGCTTCTGAGGCCTCTTCCCAGAGCCAGACAGAGCAAGTTTCAGGAAGTAATATTGTGGACTCCCCAAGGAAATTAAAGTGGTCGTGTTGGAGCCAGTTCCTGCAATGGAGAATGGAAGATGCTGCATTACCAGTGAAGTATAAGATATTGTGAAATAGGGCTGTGCTTTTGCAGCTCATGCCCAGGCTGAAGCTCTGTCGTGTCTCAGGGTAACCTCCCAGCCTGCTCCTATGTTTGCTTTGCAAAGAAAAGGAGGCCAGAAAAAAAAATAATGAAAAAGGCTTTCCCCCCCCCCACCTTTGCCTAAGTGTCACCTGAAGGTTTAAATTTAGTAATTAAAAGTCCCTCCATGCTTCTGCATGAATTTTTAAATATAGCCATTAAAAAATAAAATACACCCTTAGCATGATCCACCTTACATAACTTCCTCCACAGTTTAAAAATAACCTGTACAACTTTCTAGTACTCCGTGTGCATCACAGCAATTAGAGAGAGGCAGGTAGTGCAGAGCTCATCTCTCAGCCCATCCCTCACCCACAGCTTCCTTCACAAGAGCTTTAGCCTTGGGAGTACAAGGTGCCCACAGTGGAAGGAGTAACACAAGTTTCTGTGAGACACCCACCCCAAAACCCAGCTCAGATTCCCCCCTCACCCCTGCCCGTGGAGCTGAGGTTGCTCCTCATCCCATCATCTGACAGCCCCCAGGGCTTGGGGCTTGGCCAGGAGGCAGCTGCAGCTGCACATCTGGATGGGGGACATCTGGTTGTCCTCCAGCACGTGGAGTTTCCCTGTTTCCTGCAGGCACATTCGTGTTTTTGAAGGAGCTGTTTGTGTCTGGAGCTAAAAGGAGCAGAGCTCTGCATCGTAGCCTGGCTCCTGCCTAAGTGAATTACCAGAGAATCCTAAATCTTACGTTATTCTGGTCCAATAAATATTAAAGTCAGGGGGAAAAGAGCTCGTTAAAAGCCCCAAGAGTAAAAATACAAAACGGAGCTGTCTCTGTGTTTGTGCTGAAATCACACAAGGCATTAATAGCTCTCTGTAAAACCCTCCCCGTCCCCATCTCCACAACTCTGCAGCTGAACCCTCTGCTGAGGGCTCTTCTGGTCCAGATAAAGTTCCTGAGAAACTCTCAGGAGCAGCCAAAAAAAAGAAAAAAAAACCCACAACCCCCCCCCCAAAAAAAACCCTGGAAGCCACTGAGAATTGCAGAGTGGAAAGAAATGACCACGTGAGAATGATAAATGCGTTGGAAAATAAGGAGAGCGAGGATATAGATCAACAGGGGTCCATAAATCATGGGCATGCATGATGAATCTGTTATGCCAGCTCTGCCCGTTGAACTGTTAAAGCCATGCTAAAATATGATTGAGGCACGTGTGAGAAACTCCAGGCAAGTCTCCCAGGCCCCCATCCCTGTCTGGAGTAAATGATTACAGCTGCACTCACCTAAGTTTACATTAAATTAGGATCCAGCCAGTTTTAGCTACAGAGAGAATTATTACTGAGCATACATCAGGCACAGCATCATTAGGGAGCTGGGCATGCATTTATTCTCTGTTTCCCAACTGTATTCCATCCCAAGTTTATCCACTACTTCCAGCTTTCTTCTGCTAAACATACACACACCTGCTCTGGGTGTGCAAGAAAAATCCAGGTGAGCTTCGTGTCAGTGAACCAACCAGGGGCAGGACACACCAGCAGGCAAAGGAGAGGGGCAGGGCACGAGTGGAAGGGGTCAAGAACTTGAGATACCCCCAGGGGGGAGGAACAGCATCCCTTGGTGACCCCACAGCCCTGCTCCAGCTGCTGGAGCTGACTCCAGGCATGTTTTCCCATGAGGATCCAGGCTGGATAAGCCCAAGGAGCCCTGTGTGCCCTGGGCAGTCCCACTGCCCTGCTCTGGCTGCTGGAGATGACTCCAGGCATGTTTCCCCCTGAGGATCCAGGTGGATGAGCCCAGGCATCCCTGTGTTCCCTGGGCAGTCCCACTGCCCTGCTCTGGCTGCTGGAATGGCTCCATGGATGTTTTCCCGTGAGGATCCAGGTGGATGAGCCCAGGGAGCCCAGCCTGCCCTGGGCACTGCTGTCCTGCTCCAGCTGCTGGAGCTGACTCCAGGCACATTTTCCCACGTGGATCCAGGTTGGACAAGCCCTCTGACCCCAGTCTACCCTGGGCAGCCCCACTGCCCTGCTCCAGCTGCTGGAGGTGACTCCAAGTGTGTTTTCCCACGAGGATCCAGGTGGGATGAGCCCCGTGCCGCTGCCTTCCATCCCCATGCTGGTTTGCTGTGTCATTGCAGAGCTATTTATAGACTCAGGGTTGTATCCAGGGAACTGGAGGATGTTGACTAGTGTTCATCTATGAATAAAACATGGATATTTTCCTGGCTGGAGGAGCTGAGAGCTGCTTTGGATTTAATGTTTTACTCTCTGATCGGGCTCAGCTGCTGAGCCAGTTCCTTCTGCTTCACACACAAGGGAGGGAGTTGAGACTTGGACTGAGAGAAAACATTGCAAACACTCGGTCAGGATGTCCCTTTCCATCAATATTATGGGGAAAAAACGATAAAACTTCAGTAAATCTGCTTTTTATGCAGGTAGTTTCCTTTTCTCCAGTTTTTCTCTCCCCTGAGGTCATAAGATCAACTTCTCAACCAAGCACAAAACATTTCATTCTGAAATTTCTTTGCATAATACAGGCTTGGAAATCTTTGCCTATCTGTAACTGTAAATGGGATTTAAACAGAAGGCATACCCATGTTTCTCCCACATATTAAATTGCACAAGAGGGAACGTTCCTTACTTCCTTTTCCCGATGCCCTGCTGGGGCTGCCCAGTCTGCCCTGAATTTGGACCACTTGGATGAAATCCAACATCCCCAAAAGCCCTCAGTGGCCATGGAAGTCTAGTGGAGGCCAGACCTGTGGAATAGCAAAGGCAGACAGGCCAAAAACGCCCTTGCAAAGGCTGAGACCCCTCTTTTAGAAACATATTCCTGGGCAGAGGGCAAGACCTGCTCTTACTGAGGTGCCTTTACACTGTTCTGGTTTTGTAGAGGGAAAGAAGGAGCCTCAAAGCAATGATTTATTCCTACCTACCACCTCTCACCCCTCAGCTGAGCGAGGGGAAGGGAGGAAGGTGATGGATTTTTAGCTTTATTCAGCCAAGCTGAGGAAGCCAGAGCAGTGCAGGCTCTACAGCACAGCACAGCACGTGGCTTTTCAGTGGGCTAAAGGGATCTAAACTGAGCTCTTGTGCTGCTGCAGCCAGGATATTCCTGGTGCCTCCCAGCTTGCCAGCACCAAACCTGCTCAGGGATCTCTGCACTGCAAGGAATCCACCACAGCTCTGTCCACAACATCTGCAAGGGAGAGCTCTGGAGTGTAACCAGCCACCCATGGAATGGGCCAAATGTTTCACCCTCTCCTGGTTAAGACACTAAGTGGGTTTTGTTTTCTGTTTAAATCACCATTTCTTGCACCTCCTTATAGGCATACATTTGTTAGGCAGCATCAGAGCTGACAGACACTGTAATACTGTAGATTTAAATCAGATATATGGGGAAAATCCTTCCCTGGGAGGGTGGAGAGGCCCTGGCACAGGTTGCCCAGAGAAGCTGGGGCTGCCCCAGCCCTGGGAATGGTCAAGGTTGGACAGGGCTTGGAGCAGCCTGGACTAGTGGAAGGTGTCCCTGCCCGTGGCAGGGTTTGGAATGAGATGAGCTTTAAGGTCCCTTCCAACCCAAACCATTCTGGGATTCTACAGAGTTAAGGGCATTAAACCAGTAATTTATCAAGGAATTCTACACCAAATCCATGGACAGATAAACTGAGAGAATGAGCAGGAGATTCACCATCTCTCAGGCACTTCATCTCCTTTTGCTGATCAATACAAATACTCCTCCTGTTACCTGCAAGTCACCACGTCTGACCCCATCTGTCTCTCTCTGCCTGTTGAAAAATTAATGCCAAGTTTTCCACGGTGACAACTGAGATGTGAAATGACAAAAGGAAGGTCAGTTTGATGGATATATTTCTCCATACACTTTTGAAGTAGGTCAGGTTATATAGGACTTGGCATCACTCTCAAAGCAATCATAACTGGAATTAAATTTAGATTTCAATAACGAAGGCGCTTGAAAAAGTCAAAACTCCAGGCCTGGTTTTTTTGGCCCCTCTTTGCTTCCTGCAAGAGCCACCCCAGGGCTCCAGAGTCCCCTCAAAGGATTGAGAACACACAGATAATGCCCATTCACCCAAGAGAGCAGTTTATTTTTTGCCATTCTTTTTGTCAGCCTCCTTGGACAAATCACCCCATTTATGTACAACACTTCCATGGCAGCTTTCACTGTCCAAGTGCAGTTTATGTGTAACAAACATAACCTTCCAGCTGCCTCTGCAAGGTGAATAAATACCATCATCCCCTGCTGCTGCAGCCCAGGATGTGCAGAATGGGAATTTGAGCTGAACTGCCCAGATGTGCTCCAAAATTACACGACCAGCTCACAGAGAGCTCAGTTTCTCCTGATATTTAAAACTGTATCACTCAGAAAACTTTCTTTTCAGGTTCAAAAAGGCTCAGGTTTAATATATACCTGTCGTGGCTCACTTGGCTTGAGTTGGATTCACAAGAAAAATAACAAACCAGTGCAAGAAGTTTGTGTTTCTCAGTGTTTCAACCCACCCTACAATAGAAACCTACAATAGAAGAGAGCCTGACCTAACGAGATTACACAGGTTACTATTTTTAAAGCCAACTACACCGAGGAAGAACACAAAGAAAAGCCCATTACTGGGTGATAAATAAAATAAAACTCATTTTCCGATGCATTCTGTAAATCAGAACACTAAAAAGAACCTCCAAGGCTGTATTAAAGCCGAGAAAAAACGTAACGTGAAATCAATGTTAAAGGCCATCTCAGCATCCTTTTATCTAACCAAAATTGTAAACACACTGCTGCATTCCCAAAGCACAAAAATCCATTTACACTTTGCATACTTGAAAAGAGGTCTAATGCATTTTGAAAACCTCAGACTTAACTGCACATTTCTGCCATTTAATACAACGAGGCTTAATAAGATTTGCAGGAGGCACAAAAAGGGAAAATCGAGCCCTAAAGATGAGCACACACATTTCAGGGTCCCAGCAGAGAGAGGCAAAAAAAACACCAGTGATGGGGAAAATGTAACAGCAGGAGGGATCAAAGCAGGATAAGGGATGACCAGGAAACACAGGGATGTTTGGGAAGCACAGACTCAGCACTCAACTCCTGGCAATAGTTCTCTGAGCAATTAGCAGATGATTTGTAGCAGTGACAGAGAGCCAGTTTTCAAACCCAGTTCCCAGAAGGATGTTATTTTTGGTGGATAACTGAATTCCAGAGGTCATTTTAGCTCTGGGCAGCACAACCAGACAGACAAACCGTGCAGGAAGAGGCGGTTTGGGCTGCACAGGTTGGTGCTGCTCCGGTCAGGAACACGGGGACAACCTCCCTGGAGAGGCTGGTCCATCCTCAGGGTACTTACATCTCTCCATCCTGCTCTGGTCACTGCTCAACAGCATGGCAGCACCCCTAGCTGAGAGACACGAGTTTAAATTTCTGAATATAGCAAGAGAAAGCTCTGAAACCACACAGATATGAGCTTAGAAAGGTGGGTCTGAAGACATCTAAGAGTTGGAGCTGTTTGAAGTGCCAGGTCCTGCACTTAAAAACCCTGGAGGTTTTTAAGAAGAGACTGGATGTGGCATCAGTGCCATGGGCTGGGAACCACAGTGGTGTTGAATCAAGGGTTGGACTTGATGATCTCAGAGGTCCCTTCCAGCCCAGCTGATTCTATGATTCTATGATTCTATGATTTATGAAGTCATCCCCGTAACCAGCCATCCACCATCCATGGACTTATCCCTCACAATTACCCAGTGGGTTTTGATCTCTCCACTGACACCTGGGTGTCCTGCAAAGGCTGCAGAAGCACTGAACAGTGAGTTTGTGCTCTTAAAACCCTCCTGAAACTCTCTGCCCTGTTCCCAGCACTTAAACTCCCACAGCCTCTTGAAGCCCATGATGCTGAAGCATAAACTCAGGGAATATTTTTCCCTTTGCTTAAAATTAGAGAGGCAGACATCAAGCTTGGTTTAAAGTGGTGTACACACAGCAGAAAGCTGAGAGCTTATCCACAAGTGGTCTAAGGCATGGCACAAACTCAAATGACTCAACACAACAGATGCTCTTTATACCTGTCTGACTTTCTGTACAATGTGCTTTGATCCAAAAGCTTTTATGGCAACACTTGAGCCAAAGATCACTGGGGAAAACAGAGTCCTGTTGACTCCAGAAAGCCCTGGGTCAGGCTGGCAGAGGGAGGAACTGACCATCAGGTCTGGAGTCAGGAATATAAAATGCACACGCTCAAAATTAAAAATATGCCTCCTGTGCACTCAGCCTGATAAGTTATGTTAATTCTCCCCCTCAAAAATGCCTTTTAGCGTTGGGATCACAGGGTCAGCCCAGGAAACCCCTGCCCATGGCTTTGACCCCCTCTGGACATCACATGTTGCCGAGACAACCCACAGGGAAGGAGCCCTGCTCTGGCTGCATCAGTGGCCTGAGGGAAGGGGAAGGGGTTGAGCAGGCTGGGAGCAGATTTCCATGGAAAAATCAGGCAGTGACTTCAGAGGGGGTGATGAAATCACCAGGGATAACATTTGTCCTTTTTCCCCATTGCTGCAGCGTGCCAAATTCCCTGGTTCTGACATGAAGTTCTGAGCTGTGCAAATAAATCCAGAAAAACACTGGGATCCCTGCTGCAAACTGCCCTGAACTGTGCAAATAAATCCAGAAAAACCTGGGATCCCCACTGCAAACTGCCCTGAACTGTGCAAATAAATCCGGAAAAACCTGGGATCCCTGCTGCAAACTGCCCTGCTGAGGAAAGAAACCCACTGGGGCTTCTGCACCTTTGCTTTCAGTTCTCTTGAGCATTTCCCTCTCTCTCGCCCATCTCCAGCCCGTATCCAGCAGGTGTTTCCATGGCAACGCCGTGTAAAGCCATCCTTTCTCTCTGACACGGGAGAAAATGTTGAATGGCTGAAAAGAATTGGCTTGGGAAAACCTGGAACTTCCACTAAAAATAGGCGAGGCAATAATGGGAGGTGATGGTGGAAAAGCTGCCCCGGGGGCTTCAAACCCCTCCTGGGGGGGTCTCTCTTGGTACAGCTGAAGGCAATTTGTTGTTTCTCTTTGATGAGAAGAAAGAAAGGGTTTTGTTTTCTTGTGAGGTGTGGAGCAGCCCTGGCAGTGTTGTCCCTTCATTCAAGGGGACGTTCCCTTCCCCTCTTAGCAGGAAGTCTCCTAATTCCATTTTATCCCATAGAAATGATTCTGAGGGACCCAGAGGGCCAGGAAGGAGCAGCAGAGCCCCAGACTCTCCCCTAAGGAATGGCTTTGCTTGAAAGCCTATAACTCTTCCAGTAAATCAGTGTAATTTGTGCTCTGATGTCCTGCACGGCTTTACAACAAGTGACAAATCAATCATTATCCAAACATCCTTTGATAATCAGTGTGGTTCCATTAATTATGATAAATGCTTTCAGCAGCTGCAGTATGTGGACCTAATGCATAATTGCTTGGGAATCATATTACCCTACTTCTCTCTTCACTTCATCAAGTACAAAGTCTCTCCAAAACCTGCCACACTCCAGCAGCTGAAGGCAGAGTTTACACAATCCACTCTTGCAAGGGTTTAATTGGAGCAAATGCAGAGTCCATTAGTATTAGTGTTATTAAATATTAAGTAATATTCCTTGTAAAGGGCCCATTACAGCTTTACAAATTACAAATATACAGGAGGACTCTCTCAGTCTCCTGACCCAGGGGATTAATTGGAGCAGTTGTTGCACAGCAACACGGTGCAGGCGATTAGGACCTCACCTAATGAGCAGCACTGCATCCAATTGGAATTGCAAGGAAATTTAGCCTGGCAGAATGCAATTACTGCCTTCTGAACCCGATTGGATCAAAGCCTGGCTGTGTTCTTCAAAAAGTGCACCTTGAAGGAGCGGGGAAAGAGCCCCGGGTGAGAAGGGGCAATTCCCACCGGTCTTACAGACACGAGAGGGGAAGGGGCTGAGAGGCCTCGAATCAAAGGGACAAATTCAACCAACAGGTCACTGGATGCACCTCCACATGATTAAACCTCAGGGATTTGGGGCCACAACACATCCCTGGGAGCAGGAGTTCAGCTGCCTTTTCAGAAAGAACCGACATTTCTATCGGAACCCAGGACTCGTCGTCAAAATAAGACAATGTGAACTTAGAAAAGGTTATAATTCTTTTGAATTCAGAGAGGAATGGCCTCGGTGGCAGGTTTTTCCCTTGTTCAGGGTCTTTTTTGTTTTGCCCATTTGTCACTGGGAGTGACAGGATGCTGAACTGGGTGGATTTTTGGAGCTCCTGCTCACGAGAGCGCCTGTGCTTTTATTCCCTTTCATCCCGGTGATCTCAAGGAGTCAGACCTTGGGTTTACATCCATCAGCAGGGAGCTTTAAGGGAGTTTTCCAGGGGATTTGGGTAAAGCAGAACAGCTCCATTAAATCGTGAGGGGAACCAAAACCCTGCCTCTCAGCTCTTCCTGCAACATCTGTGTTATTCCTGCAGTAACTCCTGCTGGGAAAAGCATGTTAAGATCGGTTTTAGGAGGGGAAAAAACTTAGTTGTTTGGAAAGTTTAAAGAAAAGTGGGAGTGGAATAAATATTTGGAGAGATCAAAGCAGCACAGGGAGGGGGCAGGAGCAGCTCCTGGGGGTTCCTCGTCCAACAGGGACAGGGAAGAAAAGATGATGGAGCAGCTGGACCAGAGCCTGGAAATTTTAGCACAGTGGGAAATCTGAGGGAAAAAAATGTGCAGGAAGGCTGGAATGAAGGGTTCAGCTGAATTGCAGCCTGGCCTCCCCAAAAGAGTCAGGATAATCAGGATCCAGACCCCAAACCAGGCAGGTCTGAGCAGGAGCCTCAAGGAGACTCCTCTTGTGCTCAGTTCAACTGGGAGTGCAGTTGCCCTGGGAGGGAGGACAACAATTGTCACCAAAAAGCAATATTTAAAGCATAAAGACAAGCAGAAATTCTGCTTAGAGGACTCCTTAGAGTGGATTTCCCCCCCGAATTTGACTTTTTAAGACAGAATTTTCATGAAAATAACGAGGGCTGTATAAATTTTGAGTCTGAACATCCTGTTCCCAGTGCTCTGCACTTCCAGACATCCCTTTTACAGGTAAAGGGATCCTCCTGTTTGGATGCAGGCAGAAGGAGATTTTGCAGAGGGATTTAGAAAAAAACTAATATTTGTATTTTCAGAAAAAAAAAAACTTCAGAATAAAGGAGACAGAGCAGACACAAACCTGAGGAGACTCCTGGAGCACCTCCATGAGGTCCTTTCTGCTGATTTTCACCACCTTATTCTTTAGGCTTCAACCAGAGCTTTTCCTTTTCTCATCTACATGAGTTCTCCTGAGGAATCTGTGTCCTCAGATCCCCAGGGATCCACCCTGGTGTGTCCCTTTCCTGCTTTCAGGGATGTACATCAGCCCAGTTCTAAGAGTTGTATTGCTTTTTAGCAAAGAGGGGTTTAACTCTGTATTTTCATCAATTTTCCCTAAACCTTTTGGCATTTAATGATCTGAAAATAAACCCTCTTTTGTATTTGGTGTGGTTTTGGAGTCTAATTTAGAAATGGTTTGAGAAGAGCTTTTTTTCTTCCTTTTTAGCCTTTATATCAGTCATTTCATCTGATATATGATAAGCTCAGATGAGTTTAAACTGATTCATCCTATTTTGTAATGTTTAAATGTACTTTGCTGGAGCTCCATCATAATGTCACACACTTTTCAAATGAATAATTCATCCTGCCCACCTTTTCTGAAATGCCAAAAGGATACTGAGCCTTACCAGAGAGAAGCAAATACCTTTACTTTAAAAGTACACAAGGAAACAATATAATTTAAGAACAAATACCAAGCCCGGCTGCACCACTGCAGATCTCAATACTGGGATCTCACCTGGGAGAACAAGCTGGAGCCCTGGAGGGAGGGAAGAGGTGCTTTTCCAGGGAAGGGTCAGCTCTGCATTAGGCACTGGTGGCTCTGGGCTTTCTAAAGGGAATCAAGGAATATCTGGGAATCAGTGCCAGGCCCAGATAAGAGTCTGGGAGCAAAGGCCTGTCAAGGAGCTGTGTGAGGAAGGACATTGATTTTCTCCCCGTGCTGGCACAGGTTCAGGGAGAGCTCTGGCAGTTCTATATTTAGCTGCTGGATTAGGTACCTCACTAATGGCCAGGTAGAGCTTTGGCAGTTCTGAGCCCAGCAGGGATCAGGTGAGGCTCTGGAAGGGATGTGTGTGGAACCACCATGTGCCGACCGGAATAAAACACTGGGATGGGGAAAGGAACCCAGAGAACTTCCAGTAACAGGCAGCAGAGCCTCCCCCAGCTGCAGAGCACCAAGATTTCCTGTGGCCACGCTGCAAGGGCCCACTCTGACCTGGTGACACCAACCCTCCACCCCAGGGCAGGGACAGGTGGTCCATGGGGTGTTTGTCACTCCCAGAGACAGCACCAAGCTCCCTGGGAACAACGTTGGGAACTCCCCAGCCACAGGGACGGAGGAAGAGGAAGGGGAGCAGAAACCCCACCCCGGGTCTGTGGGGAAAGAGGGTGTGCCAGGAAAAGGGGCACAAAGATGATTGGAGTGATGGAGAGACTTTCCTCCTGTGAGGAAAGGCCAGGAGGGTTGGGATTGTTCAACCTGGAGAAGAGAAGGCTCTGGGGTGACATCAGAGCCCCTTCCAGTGCCTAAAGGGACTCCAAAAGAGCTGGAGAGGGACTTTGGACATGGGCCTGGAGCAACAGGACAAAGGGGAATGGTTTCACATGGACAGAGGAAGGGTTAGATGGGATATTGGGAAGGAATTCTTCCCTGGGAGGGTGGGGAGGCCCTGGCACAGGGTGCCCAGAGAAGCTGTGGCTGCCCCATCCCTGGAAATGTCCAAGGCCAGGTTGGATGGGGCTTGGAGCAACCTGGGCTAGTGGAAGGTGGCCCTGCCCATGGCAGGGAGTGGGATGAGATGAACTTCAAGGTCCCTTCCAACCAAACTGTGATTCACTGATTAAAAAAAGGGGTCCCAAGCCCACATTCCCTTGGATTACACATTTTACCTTAATTCCAGAGCAGAAAGAAGCATCTCACTCGTTCACCCCTGGCTGAAGTCACTGCAGGACCGACCCTGCTTTGCTCACAGCCCTTCGTGTGCCCGGCAGGAATTTTCTGCAAATGTCAAACAAACCCCTTTGCTCCCAGGGCAAGGCAGGAGGCTGCACTGCTGGTGGGGCAGAGGAGTGAGCAGGGCCATGTGCCAGCACTGCCTGGCCTCCAGCAGCCCCCTGTGCCTCGTCCCAGCCCATTTCCAGCCCCTCAACACCCATAAACCCATCGTTACCCAGCCCCGGTATCCGAGGGCCTAAATCTTAATTTGTGTTCCATAAATATTTGATGCCAGGGTATTTTTACTGAATCACAGAGAAGGCAGGAGATGAACTCTCCACTGGAGATACTAAAGGCATCTGATCACTTCTGCTGAGCATTTGCAGCACTACTGGGTGTTATCACTCACCACTTCAGACACTGCCAGCAAGAGCGAGGCAAGGACAGACCTGTATCACACAGCCTTGCTTTTGTGGAGACAAGGCTTTCAGCAAGCCCAGATCACCTCTCCAAAGTTAGGAAAAAGCCCCTTCAAACACCTTATGAGACTGGAATAAATAAAAATTAGAGCAAACTAAAAAAACCTATAAAACTCAGGAGTCATTTTCCATCAAGGGCCCCAATGCTGCTCATCAAACATTGAAGAGCAGTCTGGGAATATCTGAAAAAATGACCTCATTGTCATTCTTCAAATCTTCCCTTCAAGCCTCAGAGCCCAGAGGTTCTTGTGAAAGTACATGAGATCAGTCTGGAGTCCTGTGGCCACAGGTTTGCACTTTCCCCAGTGGTTTTTTCACTCCCAACTTTCTTGTTTTATATGGTTGAAGTGCAGATCAAATGATTAACAGAACCCCTGGACATTCACCCAGGCTCTTTCTAAAGTGACTTGTGCAGGGAAAGGGAACAATGAGATGTTTGGTTTTAGTATCAGTTGCAAACCTCCCAGAGTTTCAACTCTGGGAGATAAATAAACCAAAAAAGCATTGTGGACATGCTGTGGACATTTCCCAGACAGACCTAATTGTCAGCACGTTTTGGGGCAGGACTAAGAGAGAAGTGTTCAGACCTCAGCTGAGGAATCTGCCAGTGATGCCTTGAAATGACTGAAATGAAATGATTGAAATAAAATGACTGAACCTTCACTGGTGGCTAATTAATCTCAGGGGGATGATTAGGAGCACTCTGAACCCTGATGAGAAATTAAATGGGTGTGGGCTCCCTTAAAAACAGGGTAGGAAAAACCAAAACCATCAACCAAAAGCTGTGTCCTGATCTTGGGCAGAGAGAGCTGGGGAGGGTGCAGAGGCACAGACAGAAAATGATGGTTACAGAGAGCTCTGGGCAGGGGCTCCTGGGGTAATTCCCATGGGATTGGGTTGTTTCTGACGTGGTACCTGTGCACTGATGAACCAGAGCTCAGGCTCCACACCACAGGGATGAGGGAGTGAGGTGGTTGCTGAGGGTTCACAAGGTTTTATGGTGTGTGAACAGACCTGGGAGCTGCTGCAAAAAGAGATGCTGACA
>NW_021940585.1:2705819-2721357 GCF_001715985.3 Manacus vitellinus
TCAGCAGTGGGGTCTTTGGTAAAGGGTGGGAGGGAGAAACACCTGAGCAAATGAGACACTCAGTGCTCTGCATCCTGCTGCTGCAGGTGGCCTGTCTGCTGCCAACCCTGCTCCAAGTGAAAAACGAGCCTGTCTCATCCCTCCCAGGGCCCAGACACACCCTTGGGAGGGAAATTAAATCTCCTGCAGCTCCTTTGGGGCACAGCCCTGCCTCCCCAGCATCCTGTCGTCTCCAGGCTTGTCTGGCCCACTTAGGAGGAAGCACTGGGGACCTGACTCCTGTCCAAAAGTAAAATCAAAAGGCCATATGGTGTAGGTTTAAGCATTTGGCTGTTTGAGCTTGGGAAGAGCAGACAGCAACTAAGATTTGGATGCCAGTGAAAGCTCAAGGTCCAGCCACAGAAAGTCCAGTCCTGGGGGATAAGACTTGTTTAATGTAACTAAATTCCCCTTCCATGGCTTCACATTCGTTGGAGGAAATCGTGTGTGATATTTATCTATACATGTGTCTATATGATTGAACAATGTTCTTATAAAGACTAAGCAGCAGATCACTGGGGAGATGTCCCTTTCCTATACAATCCACTCCTCTCAGAGCAGGTTGTTTATACCTGGATATGACAGAAATCCATTCCTTTTGGATGAATCAAAGTCCTGCCAAGGGCTGGGCACCTCGATGCCCAGTGGGAGAAGCAAGGCAGAATTCACAGGTAAACAAACAGAAGGTGGGCCATGGGAGATCAGGAATTCATTAACAGCTTTTAAGGCCAGAAGGGAAATTGTGATCACCCTGGGACTGGCTGTTCAGCAGCAAAAGGCCAAACACCCACGTACCTGTAGCTCTGCCATAACCACAATGGGCTCGTGACTAATTTGCTCAGTTTTGAAAATCAGTCATGTTTTCTATCAGGTTCAGCCCCTCTTTTTTACTGTCATTATTTATTCTCCCCACAACAATCTGAGGGAGCATGAGGAAAGGGAGGCTCCACAGCTGGCCAGGGAACAAAAGCCAGCAGCAGCAGCAGCATCCTCCCCTCACCTCGTGCCAAGCTCTGTAACATTTTGTCACCTCTGCTGTGATAAAACAGAGGTGTTCACCACAAAGGCCATAACTACAATGGCCTCATGACTAATTTGCTCACTTTTGAAAATCAGTCATGTTTTCTATCAAGTTCAGCCCCCCCTTTTTTACTGTCATTATTTATTGGGTGACTCGATTTACTCCTTTCCTCCACCCCAGGCTACCAGGGGTGTTTCCAATAGTTTCCAAGAAATATTCTCTGCTCCAAAAGCTTCCCCTGTTCAAGAGGAGAGGATTTCAAAGTAGGAGTGACCCACTGTGCTGATGAAAAACAGGGGCACCCAGCCTGACTCCTGAACCCTGTTCCTGATTCAGCAAAGCAAATCAGCATTGATTTAAGCAGTGCTTACAGTAAAGCAGGTGCTTAAGTGCTTTCCTGGATGATGACTGGGACTCTGAGGGCCTTGATGGATCCAGCCCAGCATTTCCCTGTGGCTGTGAAGTCTCTTCTGTTACGTTTTGCTATAATTCTGTCGCTTCATGCAGAATATCCAGCTTTGTCTCTCACCAGCCACATGCAAAAAGAAGCCCAATAAAACCCTGTAATGACGTCTCACTGCAGAAATCTTTCCCACCATCCATGTTTTGGGCACCTTTGGCCTCACCTCCCCCATAGCAAATGACCTTTCCTGCACCTCATGGCTGTGGTCTGTTAACACCAAGTTTTACATTGCATTCATATTCCCCGTGACATGACTTAAAGCTGAAGCAAGACAAGGGCAAAAGGTCTAAAAAAATCCAGTTATAGCTCCTTTATGAACGATGATTCCACTTAAGAACTGGAAAGTGCTATTCAAGGGAGGATAAAAGATACCCTCCATAGGAACACATAAATTTAGGAAAGGACACACAGCTTTCATGACTCACGGGAGGATTTACTATCTCTATTGTCTCTTATCACTCCAGTTTAAACCTCAGCTGTTGCAAATGATTTCAAATTAAATTTCTGGGGTAGAAACATGCAGAAAATGAGCCCCAGTGCTAAAGCAGGGGCTTGGCTGTGTGGAGCCTACGTGACCACAGGATCCTTGTGCCTCAGCAAAGGTTGTGAGTCATCCAGCTGCTGCTGGAGTAAGTTAATAAAGGAGAGAGGGCAAACATCCTGTTTTGTTCTTAATTCCTATCATTGACTAAGATGTAGCTTAATTAACCAACCTTCTCTCCCTGTTGGACAGTCTATCACCACTTCCACATGTGAAACACTAGACAGGATCACAGAATCTCCTGAGCTGGAAGGGACCCACAAGGATCATCCAGTCCAACTGCTGGCCCTGCACAGACACCCCAAAATCCCACCCTGTTCCCAAGAGCATTGTCCAAACACTCCTTGAGTCTGGCAGCCTTGGGACTGTGCCCACTGCCCTGGGGAGCCTGGGCAGCGCCCAACCACCCTCTGGGGGAAGAACCTTTTCCTGATACCCAACCTAACCCTGCCCTGGCACAGCTCCAGCCCTTCCCTGGGGTCTTGACCCTGGTCACAGAGAGCAGAGATCAGTGCCTGCCCCTCCACTTCCTCAGTGTCATTAAATACTGTTCTTTATACTAAAAAGCCCCATCACAGCATCACCACAACAACTGAACCTGCAGTCAGTGGTCCAGGCAGAAATGGCAAAGATGCAACAGGGCAGAGAGGCTGAAGTCCCCCCTCAGCTCTAGAGCTTGTGTCTTTCTTGCCCGTAAAGTGGCATCAAAACCATGTGTGGAGCAGAGCTAATTCTTGCTGAATCATTCCAAGGCCTTTTTCCTGCTTCTAAATTATCCTTAACCCGGCTGCTCTCCTGCCACATGCACGAGCACACAGCATTTCTCAGCTGAAACACAAAGCAGGCAAATCCTCATCTGTGAGCTGCTGTCAGGCTCTTCCCTGCTAATATTCCTGGAGCCTGTGACTCCAGTGGGATGCCTGGCACCCCCAGCTGCAGGGGAACAGCTCTGCTTGCTGGGATTCTGAGTAGCCACTTTCCTCCCAGCTGACTGCTGGCAGGTATTTCATAGAGTCACAGGATGGTTTGGGTTGGAAGGGACCTGAAAGCTCATCCAGTTCCACCCCCTGCCATGGGCAGGGTCACCTTCCACTAGCCCAGGTTGCTCCAAGCCCTGTCCAACCTGGCCTTGGACACTTCCAGGGATGGGGAGTCCACAATTTACACAATTTATCTCAAACACTCAGTACCTGGAGGCAGGTGGAAGCACCTGGAAAGGTGTTGTAGTCCAGGAGAACATCTCAGCTGTCACTGTAGTGTGTCAAATGCTTCATCTTCTCCTCCCACTGGCAAGCAGGTGATGGGAACTGGGACTGGGAACTGGGACTGGGCACCTGCCAGACACACCCTGCCAGTCCCAGCAGGGAAAACAGGGAGAGGAGGTAAAAACCTCCCAGCAACCAAAGTAATAGAGAAAAGGAGATTTTTTGTGTTTGACAGCTAGGTGAATAATCATCCCAAATTCCCTGCCTCTCCCTAATCCCCTGCTGAGTCACCGGGGCCCTGTTGATACCCCGGACTGGGTGACTCCTCTCTCAGAGGCTGCCAGGGAATTTTGCCATATGGCAACAAGGAGATTTGATTAGTTGACTGTTTCCTATTTGTTTTAATTAGTAGTTTATTAGCCATATGTTAAATTGCACATTTCAACCACTCAGCAGCGTTATTGGAAGTCAGAAAGTATCTGGATGGGGCTTCTGTTGCCTCCTGAGCCACGTGGGTATTTGCTTTGGGTCTAGTGTCACCTGGTGGGTGGGCAGGAGTGCCCTCCCTTGTCCCAGACTGTCCCATCTCATCTCATTTCACCTCTTCTTGTTGGATTTAATCTCATCTGCCACCTCTGCCAGCATCAGGCATGGGAGAAGGTCAGACCTCTGGCTTCCTCCCAGAGCCACTTGTCACACTGGAGGATGCTGGTGGCATTCCCAGGCTCTGGAAGCCCTGCTGTCACACACAGGGGGACCTCCAGGGAGAGCCTCCCTCCCAGAGGGGTGATTTGGTGCTGCTCTATCTGAACAGCAGATGAACAGGAGCTGGAAACCTCTGTGCTAATCACCCTGCAGTGTTTGCACCTCTTTGTTTCTGCATTCCCATCAATCAGCCATATAAAAGTTAATGGGAAATAGATAAAGCAGGTCATAAACAGCAACAGCAGAGCTTCATTTTAAACCTCACTACAATATCCACAAGGGCCTGAGAGCAGTTTTCCCTCAGCAGAGGCTTTTATTGCAGGCACATTCTGGCACCATGGATTTCACCAGCACACAGCTCTTTCTAGGAGCAGCTAAACCAGCTATTAAACAAATCCCAAACACCATCCCACTTCTTGTCAGGAAACCATTGGAAAGGTACTTGCAGGAGATGACTGGAAACACCACCAGAAAGTATTGGGCACCTCAGGAAACATCCCATTGCCCTTCACCACTATCACATTAGGTGTCAAAGTAACTGCACAGAATTAAACAACCAGAATTAACCAAATTCTGGTTTACTGGCCAGGCTAATTTGTTTAAATTTGAGGTTTTTCTTTTCTTTTTTTTTTTTTCCCTGGGAGAACTGTGAACATCATTTTATACCATGCTCTCAATGACCTCTCCATGACTAGTTCTCTCCTTCACAGAAACGTTAAATATTTTGTTTCACACTTGCACCTTCTCCTGGAAAACATCTTTACAGTAGGTTTTCCTGATTCCCATGCAGGTTGGAAATTCAGATTCCTACATGTTGGGGTTGGCTTTGTATCCCATTTTCCCCCATCAGTTCAAACTGCAGTAACTTTGCTCTTTCAAACACCGTCTTTAATCAACACGTTCCTCTGATCTGCTCCCATGCACCTGCTCCCTGTGTGGGCTCAGATCAATTTTTAGATTCCAGTGACTGACACGTGTTTAAAATACCTTTCAGCTGCAGGTTTACAATAGATCCCAGGTACAGATTGGCAAGGGCAGATGATGACAGCCCCAAAAACCACCCGCGCTGCGGAGGCCACGCCGTGGGTTGGGAGTGAAGTGCTCACCCCCACGCTGTGATGGGAGCAGGGGGGAGACTCCAGCACCCCTGCAGCAGCTCCAGGGGCTCTTAGAGTCACAGAATAGAATCCTGAAGGTTGGAAAAGTCCTCCAGGATCATCAAGCCCACCCTTTGAGTGAGTTCCACCGCTCCCACTGAACCCCATGGCAAAGGAACCACTTCACTTCCTCCAGCCCAGCAGAGCCATGGGGGCTTTCCAGGAGCCCAGGGCTGAGCACAAAGCCCTGACTTTATCAGATTACCCTGAGCAGAGCAGAAATGCTGCTTTTCCATAGCTCAGCAACAGAGTTTCTTGAGGAATGGTGTCCCACTGCCCTCAGAGCAATTAGTTAGTGCTCCACACCCTCTCCCCAGCCTGGGGGGCTCTCCCTAATAATCTGCCCACAATAATCTGAGGGAGCATGAGGAAAGGGAGGCTCCAAAGCTGGCCAGGGAACAAAAGCCAGCAGCAGCAGCAGCATCCTCCCCTCACCTCGTGCCAAGCTCTGTAACATTTTGTCACCTCTGCTGTGACAAAACAGAGGTGTTCACCACGAAGGCATCACAAAGCACTGCTGAGGGAAGGAGGTTCTGATTAGCAGGCCCTGGAGAGGGAATTGTACCCCACAGTGAATCCTGGAGCTTGTTCACACTGCTCTTCCCTTGCTCCCATCAATCCAGCCAGCCCAAGCCTGGGTGCAGTGGCACACAGGCAGCTCCTGTTCTGCAGGAACCAGCTCCCTGATGGGATTCAAACACAGCTCAGCTCACTCTCATCCCTGAGCCCTTCCCAGCTCCTGTGTTCTCCCAGGTAGCTCTGACCCAGCTCTCTCTGAGCCACTGGAATAGCAGACCTTGACTGTGACCCAGGGTCAGTGTGAGCAGTGCCAGGCTGGGGTGGGAGCACAGGTACCACCACCCTCTCCGTGGCTGCAGTGCCTGTGCCACACTGGGCAGCTCAGCACACCTCTGGAGATCGAGTTGCTCAACGTTTTGGGAAGCAGGATCCCCCAAACCCTGCTCTGCCCGTGGTCTTTCCCCACAAAACAAATCCCACCATCCCACTCATCTGCTTTGCCCTGCAGAGGAATCAGTGACGCTCCTCCTGCAGCACAAGATGCTCGTCTGTGCAGAGGCAGTGAGACAAAACTCCCTCTAAGGAGGGATGAGAATCTTCATGTTTACTCAGCCCAGCATGTGAGAGATGATAATGTCACTGGTCATGTTAGTAAACACTGACAAATGTGACACAACGTGCAGTTGATCCTTGGAGCCTGCTGAAACCAAATATTCTGTCTGATTCGGTAACAAGAACAGAGAGAAACATGCTCTGTGCCCTCCGTGGAGTCATATTAAATATTTAAAGTTACTTACTGAATACACACAGGGTCTGAACTTCCAGCTGATCACTGGAACACACGGATTCTGGGGGAGAATGTGGAAAGGCAGGCATGCCAGCAGCTCCAACTGGGTGTGAACGACTGGAAGCTATCCTTCAGCTGGGAAGTAAGACAAATGAGTCTGTATTAAAGCATCAGATAAGAAAAGATGTTCCCTTTATTAAAAAATAGCAGTACATTCTTTACATTTAGCATAAAATCTGCTGTAATTACCTAGCAGTTGGAAAGCAATTTGCAACAGGCTTTATTGTTCAGCATCTGTACCAAATTCTCAGGGAAACATCCACCAGGGAATAAAGGAAAATGAGATGTGCCACAGTAACTACAACATTTAAACGCTGGCACAATGGAAATTTCAGGGAGGTTTAAACGAGCTCCAGTGCAATTCTACTTCTGTGTTGCTGTTTTTGTTTTGTTACTTAAAGGGCTCTGGGTTTGACTTCAGCTTCTTTCTCTCCTGTGTACACACACCCACCAGGAATGCTATAATCCACACTAAACTAGTAGGGTTGTGTTACAAAAGAAATATAATTGTCAAAATTAAAACTAAGTCTATTGAAGCCACAGAACAAGAAACATTCTGGCAGGTGCCACCACCAGGACTCGACTGTTAATCAAGCCTGTGCCTCTTTGGCTTTAATTTCTACAATAAAGGGAAAAAGTAGTGACTAAAGGCTTGCAAATTCATCCCAGCATCCCAGGAATAACTGTTTCATCCAGTGGAGGAAACTGGAGCTCACACAAGGTTTTGTGGATGAAGGAAGGTACATTTTACTCCTGCTTAGCCTGGTATAAATTCAGCACGAGCGAGACAGGCAGCTGAGCTGGGATGGGAATAAATCACTACAAGTTTGTACCAGTTTTTTTTAAAAAAAAAAAAAAGACAGGAAGAGTTCTAGTTCTGCTCTCCCCGAGGCCATCCAGGAGTTCTGAAACCTGTGCCATGCAGGAAGAGAACACAATCCTGATGCTCTCCAAGCAGTTCCAAACTTCCCAGGGGACCTCACGTGTCACACAGTGAGAACCAGGAATTTATCGGATGCCTGTTTATTCCTCGTTTCTTTCCCTTTTCCCTGATCAAATAACATCCCTCCTGATCTAATTTTAGACCATCAAATAAAACAGGAATGGAAGGAAATTCAAGGAATTGCAAGGAAACATATACTCTGCTCTGCTCCAGCCCCAAGCTGAACAGCACAAACAAATCCATTCCTTTTGGCAACGAGGATGTGACTGTGAGAGGGCTTGGAATTAAGGAATATTAACAAATTCTTTATGTCCTTCTCCCAGCACAGGGTGACGTTTCAGAACCCTGCCTCTTTGCTCCCCTGCATCGCCCTGCCCAGGGTGCCCTGGAGCCTCCAGGCAGGTTATTAGTCTTACAAAATGCACAGGATTAGGAGCACGTCTTTAAGCTCCACAGGCTGAGTTCTGCTCAGCGTGATTGCGTGGATACAAATGAGAGCAGAGCCTGAATCTGGATATTTACAGCACCCTGCAATTTGCTTTAACACGCTGACTTCTGAGGGGAGGCGAGTTCCACGCCGAGGAAGTTAATGGCTGTGTCCTCTCTCAGATCACAGCAAAGCACACTCCAAGAGGGAAATCAAAGTTGTATTATTAGGCAAAAAAAAAAAATAATTCCCCTTGTTCGAGAGGAAAAGGAAAAATTCAACTAATGTTCAAAGAGGCAACGGAGATGTGATGACAAGAGGGATGGGACTGTGCTCCACGGGCTGGGAGGAAAGGCAGGAATAATAGAGAGCAAGGAGAATCAGACAGACATTTACAGAAATCCTAGACTTTATTCAATGAATTATTTAAAGTCTATTTCTGATCTGGCACAGGAGGTCACTCGATCTCCAGAAGGGAGCAACGGGAGCCCCATCACTGCTGCCATTCAAAACTCCAGCGAGCAAAGGGATGGGAAATACACGGCCCAGATCCATCACCTGTGGCTCAGGGAAAGGGCTGTTCAACCTCAGCAGACTTCTTTTCATCCTAGTATTACAGAATCATAAAATCGTAGAATGGTTTGGGTTGAAAGGGACCTTAAGATCATCTCATTCCACCCCCTGCCACGGGCAGGGACACCTTCCACTAGCCCAGGTTGCTCCAAGACTCATCCAACCTGGCCTTGGACACTTCCAAAGATCCAGGGGCAGCCACAGCTTCTCTGGGCAACCTGTGCCAGGGCCTCACCACCCTCACAGGGAGGAATTTCTTCCCAATATCCCATCTAAACCTACCCTCTGTCAGTTGGAAGCCATTCCTCCTTCTCCCTTACAGGCTCCTTTCAGGCTACAATCAGGTCACCCCGAAGCTTCTCTTCTCCAGGCTGAACAATCCCAATTCTCTGTGCTGTTTGCAGCCCTGAACTGGTTTCACTGGGTGAATCCTGACACCCCTGTACCCATCACATGGGGCCCAAAGCTGGGCTCAGCTGCTTCGTGTCTGCTGGCTTAGCTGTGCCAGCACAAACTGAAAGCATCGAGCTGGATGAGGCCTTTCAGACCTCCCAAAATAACAACCTGGTCCTGGAAGACTCATCTTAAACAGACAATACTACATATTGAAGAGGAAGGCTTGGTGTTAACCAAAACCTCGGGAGTTTATCCCAGTGTACAAACATTGTGACAGACAAACTGTTTATTGCAGCCTTGTCAAAGAGTTGGAAAAAAGGGTGGAAATACGAGCTGAGAGTGATGAACTACATCACATGAAGGTTAATGACTTTAATGACTTAGCCAAGGTCTCACACAGTGTAGCACAGCAGTAATTTGGGAGCACTGGTGTCCCACCCCAGCTCCACCATGGTAAGATCATCCTTCCTGCTTTGCTCCAGCGAGCACAGACAGATTAATGGGAGACACATCTCCCCCCACACACACCCTGAGAGCTGCTGCAGACCTGACAGCTCCAGCAAGAGCCCTGTTCCCAGCATCTGAGGGGGTGCAGTGCCTTTGTAGGAAATGGAAAATATATTTTAGGACCGAGGTTAGGACCAACAGCCCAGTTTTCCAGGTCTGCTGGGTGAGGAGAGGTTGAAGTCATTCCTCATTTGCCAAACAGCCTCTCTGTCCCCCCCCCTTTCCCAAAGTCAGGCAGGTGTTTAGTCACTCTCTCTCCAGACTCCCTCTGCTTTTCTGTCCTACAAACATCCTTGACTGCTAAGAGAGGACTCTCAAAGCCTGTGCTTGGTTTACCTTGTTCAGCACATTCTCAGTGGCTGGGTCTGCCCATAAATAACCAAACTGCCAAAGGTGAACGTGGGCAGCCTGAGATGTGGGGAGACAGAGGGGGAGAGCAAGTCCTGGGCAAGGCTGAGGCACACAAGCTTCTCTCACTCTTATTCAATCACAGCAATTTCACCTCTCTGGGAAGAAGGGAAAAAGCTTCAAGCATGAGATTATTACATTTTGTACATTACACCCTGATAGGAGCTAAAAATAGGCTCTGGCGGTTGCTAAGTGCGTTTCAAATGGCTTTCCTTGGAGGTAAAAATGGGATTTTATTTGAAAAAGCAGAAGGTGGGATTTATAACATCTTGGGAAAGAGCTGAACAGAAAACCTCCAGTTGTCAGAATGGAAGGAGCAGGGAGTTTTGCTGTTCCTTTTCTTCTCGGGAGAGAAGGCAAGAGGTGTTTACTGGAAGACTGTTTAGGGCTTCCAGTGCACCTGCAAGCTCCTGGCCCCTTCCTTTACACAAAACCACAATGTTTCTACAGCTCCTACCACACCATGGGACGCATCTGCCTCGAGGGACAAATAAAAATAGCTGTACAGCCTCCAGGGGTTGCACTTAGGGGAGTGAAAGGAAAGCAGAGAGGTCTTTCCTTTCTTCACAGGGTACAGGCTGAGTGTGCAGGGCTCTGGGACAGGAAAATCCACCACTTTAGCCCAGTAATCGTGGTTGGAGCCTGAACCACTGCCCCACTACCAGGGCACCTTCACCAAACCAGGGATGTGAACAGCTCTGAGGCTTCCACACAAACTCCACTCTCTGGCACTAAGCTGGGGGGGAGTGTTGATCAGCTGGAAGGCAGGAGGGCTCTGCAGAGGGACCTGGACAGGTTGGAGAGTTGGGCTGATTCCAAGGGGATGAGGTTCAACCAGGCCAAGGGCCGGGTCCTGCCCTTTGGCCACAACAACCCCCGGCAGCTCCAGGCTGGGCCAGAGGGGCTGGAGAGCAGCCAGGCAGGAAGGGAGCTGGGAGTGGGGATGGACAGGGAGCTGAACAGGAGCCAGAGTGTGCCCAGGGGGACAAGAAGGCCAATGGATCCTGGCCTGGCTCAGGAACAGGGTGGCCAACAGGTCCAAGGAAGTGATTCTGCCCCTGGACTCAGCGCTGGTGAGGCCACCCCTGGAGTGCTGTGTCCAGTTCTGGGCCCTCAGCTCAGGAAGGACATGGAGGGGCTGGAGCAGGGCCAGAGGAGAGCAACGAGGCTGGGGAAGGGACTGGAGCACAAGTGCTGTGAGGAGAGGCTGAGGGAGCTGGGGGGGCTCAGCCTGGAGAGGAGGAGGCTCAGGGGAGACCTCCTGACTCTGCAACTCCCTGACAGGAGGGGGGAGCCGGAGGGGGGGTTGGTCTCTTCTCCCAGGCAACTCTCAGCAAGACAAGAGGGCTGGGTCTTGAGCTGTGCCAGGGGAGGGTTAGGTTGGATATCAGGAAGAATTTCTTTGCAGAGAGGGTGCTCAGCCATTGGAATGGGCTGCCCAGGGAAGGGGTGGATTCTCCATCCCTGGAGGTTTTTAAGAAGAGACTGGATGTGGCATCAGTGCCACGGGCTGGGAACCACAGTGGGGTTGGATCAAGGGTTGGACTTGATGATCTCAGAGGTCCCTTCCAACCCAGCTGATTCTGTGATTCTATGATTCTATGATTCTATGATTCTGTGATTCTATGTTTGACCCCGTGGCATCACATGTCAAACCCACCCACTGCAGCTGGGACAGCTCGCTGAAGGTGAAGCCTCTCTGCCTTTCTCCAGGGGTCTGAAATGCTGGAGCATTTCAGAGTTCTGCCGTTCTCATTAAGAGCACTGCGGTTATCATTTGGTAATTAGGAAAATGAACTGTTATTATAAAGATTAAGAGTCGTAATTGAAAGACATCTGATGTCAGAACAATTTTTGGAGACACACTGCAGGTATTAGGAGAGCATTTCCTGCAGTAGGCACTTGTTAACAAACATACTTGGAGGAAAATAGCCTCGAGATAATTACAATTAGGGCCATTCAAATGGCATGAACACACTACTCACAATGTTTAGATGCTGTTAAAGCTTGTGCAGGAACAGTCAGGAGCAGACAGGGAGGGGTGAGGTGGGGAAGGACAGTAACCAGAAGCTCGAGCATCCCAGGCACAGTTTGGAGCAGCAGGTATCTCTGAGACCCAACAGCTCTCCAGAAATGAGATTACTAATCCAAGGGGGACATTAAAATAAGGAGAAAAGTAAAATAATGGTTCAAAGGAAACAGGTGTTAAATTAGAGTATACTTATGAATGGGTGTCAAATGGAAATTGAGAGGAAAAACAAAAATAGATTAGAAACCTCATTTATTTTCTTGAACAAGTTTTTCATTACAAACTCACTGTGTCCTTATCAAGATAACATGAAAAGAAAGAAAAAAAAGCTGAGAAAGAAAGGCTATTTTTAAACAATTCTGACAAGGGAGATAAACTTAGATCTATTTTTTTTTTGCATGCATTGTCAGACCACAGATCTGGGCTGGACACATCTGTGGGCAGTAATTGTATCATCACAGATCAGTGTCCTGGGCTGACTCTGAACACTCAGGGTGGTTTCTTTATTCCACATTTCAAACAATGTCCATTAGTGGAGTGCTGATATTCAGACTGGCACCTGTGGCTGAGAGGAAAATATTTTGTAGGAATTTTACAGGAAAATGATGTGGATGTGAATGAACTGAGTGGAATTTTGGGGGATAGCTGGATGCACACATGGCACCTGCCTGTGGGGTACTGGTTCCTCATTAGTGATGTTCATTGGCATAATTAGATGGACTTGGAGAGTGCAGAGGGAGGTGACAGGTTTTTTTTCTGTTCAGGAACTTGCCCTGTGCCCCCCAGGAGTAAAAGAGTTCCCTTTTCAGCTCCCTCCACACTCACTGTGATTTCAGCTCAATCCCCCTCCCGTTGGATCCAGAATACAATGGAAAAGAGTGGAGAAAAATCTATTGCAACGAAACGAATTTGCCTCCAAATCTTCCATTATCAGATCAGATTTGTAAAAGAAAAGCAGGCAATTAAACCCAAACGGGAGCGTTTCACAAACAAAGTCACCCGGGTTCAGAATCTGCATTAAAATGACAAAACCCAGGAAATTACAAACCTGTGACTGACAATTTACCTCGACCACCTCTGCACAAAGGCCTCGGAAAGTTGTTAATGACCCACTTTGTCTGCAACTTCCTTAACTTTAACACACTTTTCCTCTTTTGCTGGAGAATTTGGGGCGTTTTTTATCAAGTACTAGATGAGTCTTAATCGTGATGAAGGTTATAATGTTCACAGTGAAAGCAGCGAGGTTGGTCTGGTGTGCTGGGTAATAACCTGCTGACAGGTCCTTCTCCTCAACAGACACGATGAAAACCTCATTACAGCAAAGCCCAGGTAGCTGGAGAACTGTCTGCTTTTATTTATTTATATTTTTTTTTAAATTTAAGATGAAAAGGGCTGTTGCTTTTCACTCCTGACAGAATTCTCCATTTCCTGTGCAAGTCAGCGTGTGATAAAATAGCAGAATATTCACCAGTGTCAAACAGGATTTCAGCAATGAGCTTCAGTGCAATGTGAAATATTGGAACGATTATTCCTTGTGATCAGGATGTTTAATCTTCCTTTTTCAAATAAAATCTGAGGTTATCAGTACGATCTTGCTGGGAATTCTCAAAAAAATTCCGATTTTGTGAGTCCCTGGGCTCACTGTGATCAAGAATCAGTGACATCATTTAACTCAGAGCCTCCCATTTCCACTCTGTGTGGCTTTTGGACTGCACAAAATCTAAATTTGTGAGTGTTTAAAGATGCTCCAAGTAACATACACACATATGTATATGTATTTGTGTCTATATAGAATGCTTTGGGTTGGAAGGGACCTCAAAGCTCCTCTCATTCCGTACCCTGAGATGGGCAGGGACATCTTCCACTAGCCCATAAATATAAAATTCATTTTAAAATGTCGTGGAAAACATCCCTAGCTCTAGTTACCTACACTGCAGGTACATGAGAGACAATGAAAAGTCTCCTGAGTGCACCCAAAGCAGTAAGAAAAATCGAAATGTTTAAAACATGGCCAGAAATAAGGACAGGTGGAGAATCTTTTCCCTGATAACGCCCTGTGTATCTGGATTTAAGAGCCTGGGTAATGTGATGAATTATTAACAGGGATGTAAATGTAATCAAATCTCATGACTCAAGTGTACATGGATCACCACAGGGAAATAAATAATGAAATGTTGCATTTTCCCTGCTCTCAAGTGCCCCGTTCTGCTGATGGGAGAGGGGATCAGGTGGGAAGGGCATGAGCCATGGGCACAAGCTGGGAGAAGGAGACATGGGAAGAGAAACTAAGGTGCTCAGCCTTGCTTTTCCACACTGAAAATATTGCTGAGTCCTATGTAGAGGAGAGAAAATAATCATAGAATCATAGAATCAGCTGGGTTGGAAGGGACCTCTGAGATCATCAAGTCCAACCCTTGATCCAACCCCGCTGTGGTTCCCAGCCCATGGCACTGATGCCACATCCAGTCTCTTCTTAAAAACCTCCAGGGATGGAGAATCCACCCCCTCCCTGGGCAGCCCATTCCAATGGCTGAGCACCCTCTCTGGAAAGAAATTCTTCCTAATATCCAACCTAAACCTCCCCTGGCACAGCTCAAGACCCAGCCCTCTTGTTTTCACTTCAGTGCACAGCAGCAGCAGAGCAGTAGAAGCCACGAGCTTGGTGTGCCAAAGCAACTCAAGTAATTTAAAGTAATTTAAAGCTAAACCCTCCCCTTTGGTGCAAGCCCCTGCTCTCAGGTGTCCCACAGACAAGACTCTTTTACCCTTGCCTTTTCCCTCCTTAACTTCCTTTTTTAATTAACTTTTCCATCTTCAACCACAGCAGTTCCCACGACTTGTGTGCTGGCACAAAAAGCAGAATCCCATCCAATAATATCAAACAGTGTTTTGCAAATGAACCTAATCCTTTTAGGGCCTTTCAGCACATGAACACACAGTTTTTCTTGCTGGCCAGTGGTTGGTTTTTATACCTGAATTCTGAGGCAACTCAGAATCACGGCAGAAAATTTCATGCTGCACAAAGCTGCTTATCAGCATCAAAAGGAATGAATTAAAATGCTTGGGAGAGGCAATAAAAAAAAAAAAAGGAAAAAAGAGAGATTTTTCAAGTAATGCTTGTGTTCCACTAAGAGAGCACAGAAGGTGGGTTTGCTTTTTTAATTTCAGGAGAAACTGTTCCCCCCTTTTCTTGTCCCTTTGAAGTGCATCTGACTCTCGAAAGCTGTGGAAGAATAACTGGCTGTTTGTGCATAAAGAACTGACAGGGAAACTTTAGAGCAGTAATCACCAGCTCTCCATCCCACAGCCTCCTCAGCAAAGGAACATTAATAAACATTAAAGAGGAGTGTAAGCTTGGCATCTTTCTAATTAAGAGTGGAACAGGCTGCCAGATGAGGTCAGTCCCCAGATGGGGTTGAAGGGCAGTGTAAGCATGAGAGAATAAATTCAACGTAAAAGGTCATCTATATGGATTAAATGATCTGAACAGTCAATTCCAGAGCCATCTCCTGCAATTAATATTTAATTAAAAATAGAAACACTATAAAGTTTAGCTTTTAACCAGCAAAATTATTTCATGTCCCATAAAACCTTTCAGTACAAGACCAGGCATCCTTTCTCTCTCCCTGTACAAAGTAGGCTGGTGTGGTTGTGACTCACCCAGCAAAGGGCATTCCAAGGGCAGGCACCCTTTGCACCTTAAAAAACACTTGAAATCTGTTTCTAGTGACCAGAGACAGCATTTAACAGCTCAAGGG
>NW_021940585.1:2721752-2768574 GCF_001715985.3 Manacus vitellinus
CGTCCCTGGAGGTTTTTAAGAAGAGACTGGATGTGGCATCAGTGCCATGGGCTGGGAACCACAGCGGGGTTGGATCAAGGGTTGGACTTGATGATCTTGGAGGTCCCTTCCAGCCCAGCTGATTCTGTGATTCTGTGATTCTATGATTCTATGAAAGGCAAGGAAAACTCTGTTTATGGCGGATGTTTTTCCCTGAACTTTGAGCACTGCCAGCACTGGTGACTGTGGCATGTTGTGGGGCTGCAGAGGACTCGTGCGATGGTCCTGACCCCGAAAAGGTTGGTTCATGTGTTATGTTTTGGTATCAGAGCCCTGGGTCTGTCCTCATTGCACAGACAGTGAGTTGAGGAAGGAGGGAGTGCTCTTAGTGAGACTTTTTCTAAAGCAAAAGCTGTAGTTGGGTCCTAAGATAAGAGATGCATGGGGTTTTTTTAGGGTCAAAGAAGTTGCATCCATGAGCAACAGGAGGAATTCAGCCCAGGAATTTTAGAGCTAAAGGCTTCACCTGAAGTCCTGCAGGAAGGAACTTTTCCTGCTGGGTTCCAGCAAGGCCGGAGGCAGCAGGAACGTCAGGGTTCAAATCAGGTATCCAAGAGATTTCACATCTCTCAGTAAATCCCTGGCTGAAGGAGCAATATCCGACTCCTGTGTCCTTCCCCATCATGTCAGCAGTTTGTGGTGCTTGCCAGGCACGGGAGGGAACAAGCTGGAAGCAGCTGAGTTTTCACCAGTCCCCCCCCCAGCCCCAGAGTTAACTGGGGACCAACAGTCCTGGCCACAGGGAGCACTGGGCAAGGAGTGGGAAGCAGAGACTCGACTCCCAGCCCTCAGACAGGGCACTGGGGGGCTTTTCAGTGCCCCCCTCCAAGCAGAAGCTTTCTCAGCCATATGATGCTGATCAGAGCCAGCATTTTCTCACCTCAGACAGGGACTAGGAGACTAATGTGACTAATGTCTGAAAAGAGCTTTGAGGCAGCTGGATGGGAGTGCTGGCATTATGATTAATTCCATAGACTCATGTGGATTATAATAAGCATGAAACTAAACCATGGCACAGAGGACATATGATATTATACTGCAGTTATCTTGGTGGGGTGTGAGCCTTTCAGCCTCGGCTCATAAGCAGCCAGGGAGGGCTGAGTGTCACCTGTCTGGGACACTCAGCAGCTCTTCCATGGGGAGGGGATTAACAGGAATGAACAGGAAACCTGAGAGAAGTCAGCAGTGCAAGTCACTACAAGGCCTGACCAAGGCAAGAGTGCAGATCACACCAAGAGGGCTGTGCCAGCACTCACAGGGAAATAACAGGGGAATTGCTGGGATGGGAAGTGTCCCACAAGTGAGAAACCCTCCCCACATGCACTAGCTCAGCTGTGCTCTGCTGGATTCAGGCTCCTGCTCCCACAGCCAGGATGGTCCAGTCTGGCAGGGACCTCAAGTGGGAATTCTTCCCTCCCCAAGCCCACATTCCTGCTGGGACAAGCTCTCCTGTCTCCCAGGTACAGCCCCACCACACAGCAGGAAGGGTCACCAGCCCCATTCCACCAGGATGAAGAGACAGGAAAGTCTCTTCTGCTCTGTTCCTAGGCAGAGGGGAGATATAGATTTGTCCAAGGTCACACAACAAGTAATTAGAGTCTCAACTAAAATGCAGCAAACACAGGTACCAACCTGCCTTTCCAGTCCCTGCCAGGGCTGACTGTGCCAAGCAGCACCTCGAGGGCATCAAAGCAGTGTCACAACACACAGTGGGAATCAGGGAAGGGAATCTCTGGCAGAATGATCTCAGAATGGGCTGTTTCAGTCACAGAGGGATCTCCAGCACTTGGGAAACTGTTCCTTGAACATAATATGTTACACTGAGCTGTCAGCTTTCCTCTGACACTGAGCAAAATAAGTCTCTTTTGCTCACATCTAACCCTCCTCGGGGAAGGATGTAGTAAGTGCAGACTTTCACTAAGAAATTCGTGCTTATTTGGTTTTTTTAATTAAAATAAGAATGTTCAAGGCCAGGCTGGATGGGTCTGTGGAAGGTGGCCCTGCCCATGGCAGGGGGATTGGAATGAGAGGAGCTTTAAGGTCCCTTCCAACACGAGCCATTCTGGGATTCTTTGTTATGTGAGATTATTTTTAAATGCAATCTCACTCTGTGACTGAGAAACAATTTGTCTACAACCACCCCTGTGGTCACAGGTGCCGCTGCCTCTGAGCATGCCCTTCACAGCAAAATCAAACTGCAACCATCAGGAAGATTAGAAGATTATGAAAACACACACATGCACAGACAAAAATACAGTATTTTCAACATCCTCAAGTAATCCCACTCTCCTGCCTGGCCACAAGCTCAGTGAAATGTGGCCAGAACACACACTCTCATCAGGATTGCTTCCTCCCCGGGAAGGATGGAGATTTGGTGCACCTCGCCAGGGAGGAGCAGCAGAGCTTTAAATAACCACTTACAAACTTTCCCTCCAAAGAAAATTACAAGTCAGTTAATGCCAAGAAATCCCAGGCTCAGATTGATAAACTAGGACTGCTTTCTGCAATTGTGTGAAAGGAGCTAAGGAGTCGTGGAAGTTTTTGGCACAGCAGCCAGGAGAGGGAATTCTCACTCCTGCTTTTAATGAGGCTGTTTCTAAAGCAAAAGCTGTAGTTGGGCCCTAAAATAAGAGATGCATGGGATTTTTTTAGGGTCAAAGGAGTTGCATCCATGAGCAACAGGAGGAATTCAGCCCAGGAATTTTAGAGCTAAAGGCTTCACCTGAAGCAGGAAGGAACTTTTCCTGCTGGGTTCCAGCAAGGCTGGAGGCAGCAGGAACGTCAGGGTTCAAATCAGGTATCCACAGGCTGGTAAGACATTTCACCTCTCTTTGGCCAGTTAATTTAAAACAGGATTAATAATTCCTGCATGATTAGAATTTTATGAAGCTTAATTAATTAAAGGTCATAAAACGCAATGAGACCCGCGAGTGACAGAGACCAGATAAATTCAGACTCTTGGCACAGAAGTCACGCTGGGTTTGAGAGGTATAAGCAGCTCTGCTGGGCTGGAATGGGGCTGGGGCTCAACCAGGAGCACAGAAACCCCAAAATAATCTAGAGGGAAATGTAGATTCCCAGTGGGAATGAGCACAAAACACCCGGTGACCAGTTTGACTCCTGAGGACTCGCCCAGCACCGCGCGTGGATGTGGCACTTGGGGACAGGATTTAGGGGTGGACGTGTCATTGCTGGGTTAATGGTTGGATTTGATGATCTTAGAGGGCTTTTCCAACCTTAATGAATCCATGATTCTGTAAGTGTTTGGGCACAAAAAGCTGTGCACACCCAGGCCTGAGCATGGGCACATATTCCATTCAAAGGAGCTCACTGTTCTCTGGGACCTTTAATTGCTAAAAATGCAGCAAATCCCCTTAAATATGCCAAATTGGGGTGGGCAGAAGGGGCTGTTCAGGATTGAAGTAGGATAAAGAGAATAAAATGCAAATCTCCCTGCAGTTTATACTTATGACTAATACCTATCACAACAGATTCATTTGGAAACACGCTTGTGACGTTAAACTTGTCAATCCTCCCCACCTCTCAAAGCCTCTGCTCGGTGACGTGCCTGTGCCAGCTTCTCTAGGCCTGCCCAGCTCAGAAAAGCTGCCCAGCTTTGGACCCTGCTGTTGGGAGCCGTAGAATTATAAAATTCTAGAATTATAAAATCATTTAGGTTGGAAAAGACCATCGAGTCCGACCGTCAACCACCACGTTCACCACTACACCACGTCCCCAAGTGCCACATCCATATGTTTTATGGGCACTCCCAGGGATGGTGACTCCACCCCTGCCCAGGGCAGCCTGTTCCAATGCTTTACAACCCTTTCTTTGAAGAATTTTTTCCTAATATGTGATCTAAACCTCCCCTGGCAGAGCTTGAGGCCGTTTCCTCTTGTCTGTCACTTGAAAAGCAGCAGCTGCAGCCAGAGGGCAGTTTTCAGTGTAGGAGTTGATGGCATCCTGAGGAAAGAATCCAAGCCATGCCAGGGTTTAGGGATAAGCAGGAGGCACCTATAAACTACAAGGCACACTCAGGGATCCCAGGGAACCACGCTGGAGCTCCCAAAACCACGTTGCTGTGTGGCACCAGTGCTGCACAGAGCACTGGATGCCCACCCTGGCAACTAAGCCAGACATCCAGGTGAGAAGGAACACGTGGAAAAGGCTCCAACGTGGCCAAAAATAGAGGAGAAACTGCCTGAAACTGGTCTGATGGGATGGCATGCAGGGCCATGGCACTGAGCTGGATAACCCCAGAGCACAGAGCATGGGGAACTGGGGGAAACAACCTCAGGGAGAAGGTGGAGTATTCACGGAAAGAAAAGGTAAAGCCACACTCCAAAAGCAGATATTAACATAGGAGTGGCCCATTTGCAGTTCTTAAAGAACTAGGCAAGCCAGTTAAAAAAAGAAAGTGCTACACAAGGAGCTGAGGGACCTCAGCACCTTCCTAAAGTGCCCTCAGGAGCTGCACATTTGGTTGAGCTTTTAGGAAATCCTGTGTCGTATCAAACAGTGGGAGGCAGGACATAGCTTGGCCAGGGCTGTGCAAGACACCCCAGTTAAATTAAGCCCCTTTGAGGGGAAATTACAACTACCTAAGAATAGTTTCTGCCCTCAATGAGCAGCCAGAAGGACCTTCTATAAAACTGGGGTCAGGATGGTGAATGCCTCTCCTGGGGTCCCAGAAACTGGTGGGATCCAGGAGGTGCCAATCTGTCCTTCCCTCTCTAAGGATCCAGCCCACACTTCCCAGTAGTTACACAAAATGATTTGAGAGCTGCCAGCCTATGGATTTTTCATAGGGAATTAGAGTCCTAAACCCAGTGTGTAACACCACCAGCCATCCCACTGGGTGATGGACACATGACAGCACGAGGTCCTGCTTTGCCTCCACCTCCACAGAGGAGCTCCAACCCTGGCTCTGCCTGGATCCTGTTTAAAGAAGCTGGTTGGTTGGGAAAGGCTCCAAACCTCTTAACAGACCACTTCTGTCTCAGTGAAATTATCAGGAAGGATCAGAGTGCAATTTATAACTATAAAAAATAAACCCCCCTGGCCTGTGTTTGAATAAAGCCAAGCCAAATCCTTGGATGTCTGGATTCACTTCCCCAGGCTGGGTAGCAATGGTCATTTGGGCATCCTGCTGCACTAACAACCCCCTCCAAAAAAGCTTCTATCCTCTGAATCTATATAAATACATTAGACAGAGAATGAAAACCTCATTGGGATTAGATTTCCATCTCTTAACATCCACGTACACGACAGATGGGATTAGTAAATGAACAGACCACTGAAGGAAGGAGGGAGGATTAACAATGGAAAATAAAAAAAAGGTCGATAATCAGTGGCAGCTCTTTGGGAAAGAGACTTAGGACAAATGGCACAGGCAGCTTCAATTCATTTACTTGGGCGAATGGGAGCTGCAGAATATGAAAATGGAAGAACAATCTTCCTCTAATCTGGGGGGGAAGGGCCGGCCCAGGCAGGACATCATCGCCGCTAACGAGGAGAGAGTTCTCCGGGAACATGCTCTGACAACTCTAATCATCCCGTGGCCCGGGAAGCTTAGAATCCAATTTCAGCCCCAGCTATTATTGCAGAAGTTTTAATCTCCATTCTTATGCAAACAATTTGAGGGAATGATGGATAGATAAATAAACGAACAAATGAATAAAAATCAGGCTCGCCCGCTGACGCAAAGGAGCCGTTTCACATTGAGATGAGCATCACATGCCTGTGTGGGGCTCTGAGTGACAGTCATATGGAGAGGAACATGACAGGCAGAGGTTATCCTCCTGCTCAGGCTGGCTTTAGATCAACTCCAAATTTGATATTCCAGATGCAGCAACACAGCAGAAATGACTGCTGTAACGTTGAGCACAAATGCCAAAAAAAAAACCCCCAAGCCCCAAAGAATGCTGTCTTCATTTGTGTCCAGACAAAGAAGGTCTGACCTATGAAGTCAAAATTTATGACTGAGATAAATAAGCTGGTGGAGGCTGATTCGACTAGACCAGGCAATGTCAGATAAAACCACACTCACTGTACAGAATCACAGGATCATTAGGTTGGAAAATCCCTCCGGGATCATCGAGTCCACCCTGTGCCCCATCCCCACCTTGTCCCCCAGCCCAGAGCACTGAGTGCCATGTCCAGTCCTTCCTCAGACACCTCCAGGGATGGGGACTCCAAACCTCCCTGGGCAGCCCCTTCCAATGCCTGACCACCCTTTCCAGGCAGAAATTTTCTCAGAAGTTCACCCAAGCACCTGTCTGGGCTCCAGCACTAACCTACAACAGATGCTCAAAGAGCTGGTTTTTTTAACCCACAATTTGTGAGCTTGTGGATCCTCAACTCCTGCAGCCAAAGGGACCACAGGGCTGTTATGCACTGAATAACAGAGCACTTTGCATTGCTTCTAGTTTGAGGTTGCTTTGGTGAAGCAAAAGGGGTTTGGATACTCACTGCTCTCAGTACTTCTTGTTTGGGAAGATTTTGAGAGGGGGAAGGAGATTCCCACCACAGCTCCTGCCCTGGAGGTGGTGGCCAAGAGGTCATGGAGGCAAAGTCCACCTGTGCCCCAAGTCACTGGGAGAGGGACTGAACTCCAGTGTCCATATTCAGTCTCCCACCTCCCAGACTTGTGCTTAGGAGAGTATTTCTTCTGGATATACTAATCTGAATTCTGTTGGAAGGAGATCCATGTTTTTCCCACTCTCAAAATACCCACTGACAGTCTCTTTTGGAACACCCCCCTCCCCTTAAATTGCCACAAAACTGAAATAGAATATTCTGATAGAACAGAAATGGCTTGGTTAGCTAAAGGTGCTTCCAGGCTGTCAAAGTGGTACCTTTACTGATATTAAATCATTTCAATGCACCAAAAAAGAAATTAAAGATTATTTTATGCTTTAGCTTTTAGTCCATTTACAACTTTCAACATTAATATTAAGATATACAATCTCAGTTTTGTCCAGGCTGTAAAATCCACATGAATACAAGATATTTGGAAATTATTTAAGACTTGTGCCCTCTGAGCACCTCCCTCTGAAGGTGAGCCATGAGGTCGTGGCCTCCCATTTGGAGCCCACTCTAAAACACATTTGCTGCTTGTTAGCAGATTAACAGATGAGACAGAGGGGAGTTAAACATAGCCAAGGTGTGAAAACTAATTATAGGCTGCTGCAGCAGGCTGGGAATAAGAAAAGCCAGTGTTAAGTGTCTGCCCTGAGAGGTGATATCTATCTTTACTGGAAGGAGAACAAGGCAGAGCTGAACCTGTTTGTGTCTCCAGGAGTTGATCTGAATCTCGTTCTGTATCTCCGGGTGAGCAGCGTTCAGACTGCCTGTGCTCAGATAAACTTCACTGTCCTCGAAATCTCCCTTTTTGGAGTCAGAATCCGCAGCTGACTCCAGCAAAGGGCACTGCTGGAAGCAAGGGCTGCATCCCAAGCCTGGGAAAAACAGCAGCAAGGGACCAGGAAACTTCGTGGAGAAAACTGGGGGGATGGTTTGGGGTTTTTTTGGAAAGCAATGAAGAGACAAATGCGGCTGCTTCCCTTGAGAAGGACCAATATTCTCCCAAATTTGTGTCTGTGACAGCCAGCCTGATCTGCCTGACTTGACAAAATATGTAACAAACTTATATAAGTTAATATAATAACTAAGAAACCCCTCCAATTTACAATCCAAGAGTGAAGTCACCCCGCTCTCTAAGTGATATGAAGCCAAAAATCCCATTAACCTGGAGCTTTGAAACTTCAGAATAGTTCTTAGCAAGAGGAGGGAGCCCGTGGCTGTTGCACACTCAGGGACAGGCCAGCAGGATTTTATTGGGAATCTTGAAAAAAATCCTTTGTGGGAAGCAGGCTCAGCCTTCCCCTTGAGCCACCTTTTAATCTCGACTGTCCCAGTGTTTTTCCTCGCTTCTCATGTTGTATCACTGGTTGCACTTTGCTTATACTGTGCTTGTAAACTCTTGGAGGTGGCATTTATAGGTCTGGGTGAGTGAAATCCAGATGCCATCAAAGTCAGGGCTGATTTGTCACTTCTCACCCCCTGTGATTGCACAGTGCCCATCACACCCAAGCCAGGGCACCTTCCACTGCTCTCACACAAATAACAGTCAGTGATGGAATATTTTGTGCCCTAGTACTGTTATTGTCTGTATTATTTACTGATTGGGTCAAAATTTTGTTGTTGTGAACCTTCTGCATCTTGTTGCAAATTCACATCAAGAGTGGGAGTGAGGCTATATCAGAAAGTAATATTTTACACCAGTTTTTCATCTATTTTAAACCCGTAAAAATAACTGCACAAACTGCAGGGTAATGGAATATCATTCCCTCTGGGCTTGTATTTCTTTCTCTAAGCCACTCCTCTGGTTCCTCAGAGGCAAAGCTCTAATGTGGGAAAACTGTAGAGCAAAGAAGAGCAAAACCAGATGAAAATAGGGTATTTTTATTTCTTTTTAACACCCAAACCTCGGCAGCATCTCAATGACTGGAGAAGCACTCCTGCAGTGGAATGGGACTAGTTTAGCACCAATCATTCCATCAGTCAGAGGTTGTGACTTCTGCATTTTTGGAGTTCCTGGCTGATTCCTTTTGCCTGCACAGGAGCTAATTGCATCCAAGAGACTTCTGTGCCTGTTGGTCTGGAGGTGTATTGCCATATGTTTGGTGTACACTTAATTAACACAGTGCAGCTGCACTGCTTTCCATCTGTATTATGAATTAGATTTCTATTACATGGCCAGGCAGGGGTCCCACAATTCATATTTATTAAAATAATTACCCCAAGATTTAGGTGGTTGGGAGTGCTCAGTCAAGCAGCCCAACATTAGGAATATTATCCAGCCAGGAAGCAAAACTGAGTAGCTGGATCAGAACATCAACCTTTGCAGCCAGAGGTTAAAACAGAGCCTGCTGAGCATTTCTTCCAGGGACTGGTTCTTAAGCTATGAAGCTTATTGAAGCTGTGAAGCTTAGTGAAGTGTGACTTGCCAGTATATTCATATTCACCAGCAGATCTGGATCTCTTTTTTTAGGCCCCTGCAATCTTTTTCTCTGGGTGTGGGGGATCTAATTGTAAAATTCGATTTGTGTCGGTCTTTGGGATCTGTTTCTGAGGCCCCTGTGGCTCAAAACTCAAGTGCCTGGGCAGGTTTGTCCCAGGGGGAGAAGCTGAGTGAGGGTGCAAACTGCACACATGGATTTCAGTCAGGTTGCACTGCCAGTGTCTCTCTCTTCCTGCTGCACAAACCCAGCTTTGCAAACACACCGAGGAGCAAACACAGAACACAAACACCCCAATTAAGTGTGGCCCAATTGCAGTGTTTAGATCCAGGATCTAACTCCAACCTCCAAGACCTTTCAAGAGACAAGTACAAGGACAAGCAGAGCTGTGGTTTGGGTTTGATAAGAAGGGGACACTGAGCTTTTTATGTCAATGTTATTGTCTTGTCCCACTCTGGGCCGAGGAAACAACTTGACTAATTAAAGTCCAAAATCTGTGCAATTACAGACGGCAACGCATGGCTGAGAAATAATCAAACTTACTCTTCTTATCCATTCCTAAAGTCAGCAGTATAATTTTGTAGGCTGGTTAAGACCTGCAGGGGAAGATTTCCAATCACCTGGAGAGCACAAAGGGCACGGCCCAGCAGCTGGGGCTGCTCACACGCTGCACATCCCTGCCTGTCCCAAACCAGTGTTCTGACCCCAGGCCAGGCAGGGTTGGGCTCTGCTTGAAGCAGAACCAAGATTTACAACCTCTTCAGCCAGGCTGACAGATAGAAATCACCTGGCACCTGACAAATATTGTGGCAAAAGGCACTGATGTGGAAGACCTTGTGAGTTAAGTTGCCCAGTTAAGTGATCAGTACGTATTTATTCTTTCAATTAAGCTGGATTTTTAGATCTCTTAAATTTTGGGGTCCAAAAGTGCTCTGTACATGCTCAATATAGGTTTTGTACACAGAAAAGGTAAATCAGAGAATCATAGAATATCCTGAGTTGGAAGGGACCCATGAGGATCACAGGGTCCAACTCCTGGCCCTGCAAAGGAAAACCTCAACAACCCCACATGAACCTGAGAGTGTTGCAAAAAGGCCCCTTGAGCTCTGGCAGCCTTGGGGCCTGAAATCATAACCCAGTGCATGGTTATACACAGCAAAGGAGCCACGGCTGGTCCTGGGCCAGGGATTCCACAGGGATTTCCATGGAGAGTGCAAGGAAAAAGCTGGAGATAAAGGGGTAAGAGGGTGGGGAGACCCTGGCACAGGTTGCCCAGAGAAGCTGTGGCTGCCCCTGGATCCTTGGAAGTGTCCAAGGCCAGGTTGGACAGGGCTTGGAGCAACCTGGGCTAGTGGGAGGTGTCCCTGCCCATGGGGCTGGGAAAATGTGAGCTTTAAGGTCCCTCCCAACCCAAATAATTCTCTGCTCTATTACACCAGGCATTTTAATGGCATGATTTAGGGTAAATGCAGGGTTTCTGCTATTAGCCAGTCTATTGATTCCCCAACAGAGAAGAGACAGCAAAAAATGCCCATTTCCAATTTTCCCATGCCCCATCCTCCATGCCATTGCCCTGAGAAAAGAATGCCAAGATGTTGAGGTCTCTGAAAACTGCAACAGGTCCCCAAAGGGGAAGGTGTCGACCATGTCTAGACAGTGTTCAAACCAGATCAATAATATCCAGAGCCATTCCTGTGTTTAGAACAGATAAATGACCTGCTTGGCTTGGTGTTCCTTGGGTGGCTGTACCTGCCTGGGAGGTGGGGGGGATTTCCTTTAGTCTTTGGCTAAACCAAGAACCCAGTTTTGGGGGGAATCAAACCTATCTGTGACTTGAGCACCAGGTGATAGGTTGGAACAAAAGTTGACAGAGCTGTAAATCTGGGAGAGTGGGGGAAATATTGGGTCACTTTGAAAGAGCTACTGCCACAGCCCTTGTGTTTGGCTCATTAGCATAGAAATGTCTGACTTTCCAGCTGAAGAATTTTGGCTGTTTTATGTTTAGATTTGAATTATAATAGACTTGATGTAACTGGAGGGCAGAGATAGGGAGAGGTTTAGGAAATACACCTAAAGAGCTCGATGCTTTCTTTTCTTGGAGATTTTTGCCCTCTTTGAGGGGGCTGTTGTCTGAAAACAACAACGAGAGCAACAGCAGCCTTATTAAATATTAAATAGAAATTCCAGGAGAGGATGCAAGAAAAAGGAACATGGCAGATTTTGCTTGAGAAGTTAAATGCAGCTTCATTGATCCATCCAGCAGCCACAGCTCAGGGGCTGCTCTGTGCATTTGAGCTTTACAAAAATCTCCAAATCCTCCAGAGCAGGCTTAAGGGACTTGATCCATGTGTCAAATCCCCAGACTGAAGCAACATACTGATAGGCCTCAGTTATCCTAAACAGCACAGAGGGTGGTTACTGTCACCCCAAGGGGGTAAAAACCAGACTTTCAAGGAATAACTTTGAAGTTTTTGTTTGTGTGCCCTCCTCTGCTCCCTGTGATGACATCAGCCAGAGCAGCATCATGATTTTTGGGAGCATGAGTGATTGCTGCTCTCTAGACAAGTGAGCTGTGGCAAAGGATCTGCTGGGAACATCCAAACCAGCACATTCTTCAGCCCTGAGCCAAACCAGGCTCTGAAAACTCCTCTGCAGGAGATCATCTCACACACTCCACCAGCCAGAATGCTTTTAGGCTCCCTGCCACTAAGTCTCTTGGTCCTTTGAAGTAACTTTTTAGGGGTTTGGGGTGGGTTTTTTAGGTTTTTTTACTTTCATAGAATCACAGAATCAGCTGGGTTGGAAGGGACCTCCGAGATCATCAAGTCCAACCCTTGATCCAACCCCGCTGTGGTTCCCAGCCCATGGCACTGATGCCACATCCAGTCTCTTCTTAAAAACCTCCAGGGATGGAGAATCCACCCCCTCCCTGGGCAGCCCATTCCAATGGCTGAGCACCCTCTCTGGAAAGAAATTCTTCCTAATATCCAACCTAAACCTCCCCTGGCACAGCTCAAGACCCAGCCCTCTTGTTTTCACTTCAGTGCACAGCAGCAGCAGAGCAGTAGAAGCCACGAGCTTGGTGTGCCAAAGCAACTCAAGTAATTTAAAGTAATTTAAAGCTAAACCCTCCCCTTTGGTGCAAGCCCCTGCTCTCAGGTGTCCCACAGACAAGACTCTTTTACCCTTGCCTTTTCCCTCCTTAACTTCCTTTTTTAATTAACTTTTCCATCTTCAACCACAGCAGTTCCCACGACTTGTGTGCTGGCACAAAAAGCAGAATCCCATCCAATAATATCAAACAGTGTTTTGCAAATGAACCTAATCCTTTTAGGGCCTTTCAGCACATGAACACACAGTTTTTCTTGCTGGCCAGTGGTTGGTTTTTATACCTGAATTCTGAGGCAACTCAGAATCACGGCAGAAAATTTCATGCTGCACAAAGCTGCTTATCAGCATCAAAAGGAATGAATTAAAATGCTTGGGAGAGGCAATAAAAAAAAAAAAAAGGAAAAAAGAGAGATTTTTCAAGTAATGCTTGTGTTCCACTAAGAGAGCACAGAAGGTGGGTTTGCTTTTTTAATTTCAGGAGAAACTGTTCCCCCCTTTTCTTGTCCCTTTGAAGTGCATCTGACTCTCGAAAGCTGTGGAAGAATAACTGGCTGTTTGTGCATAAAGAACTGACAGGGAAACTTTAGAGCAGTAATCACCAGCTCTCCATCCCACAGCCTCCTCAGCAAAGGAACATTAATAAACATTAAAGAGGAGTGTAAGCTTGGCATCTTTCTAATTAAGAGTGGAACAGGCTGCCAGATGAGGTCAGTCCCCAGATGGGGTTGAAGGGCAGTGTAAGCATGAGAGAATAAATTCAACGTAAAAGGTCATCTATATGGATTAAATGATCTGAACAGTCAATTCCAGAGCCATCTCCTGCAATTAATATTTAATTAAAAATAGAAACACTATAAAGTTTAGCTTTTAACCAGCAAAATTATTTCATGTCCCATAAAACCTTTCAGTACAAGACCAGGCATCCTTTCTCTCTCCCTGTACAAAGTAGGCTGGTGTGGTTGTGACTCACCCAGCAAAGGGCATTCCAAGGGCAGGCAGCCTTTGCACCTTAAAAAACACTTGAAATCTGTTTCTAGTGACCAGAGACAGCATTTAACAGCTCAAGGGGTTTTTTTTTCCCTTTTCATTCAATTGGGCATTAAATGCAATTTCTAATCAAGTATTCATCCAAATACATAATGAATTTCAAGAGCTGGGTTAACCCGTGGTCAGCAGTAACACAAGGGTAGAAGGTGATGGACAAAAGGCACTTGAGGATGGTTCAAGTGCAATCTGCTGGTCTCCAGCCCCAGAGGGAGCTGCTTGGCACATCCTGACCCTGCTGCCCTCCTGCTCCTCTCCTCCAGGGACCTGTTAAACACTTCAGAACCAGCAGTTCCTAAAGAACTCACAGTATCTTTTCACTTTCCTTTGCATATCTCCCTGGACCTCTCCCTAAAAGTGCCTCCAGCGTTTGTTTGGTGTGATTTGAAGTGTTCTGTCCCCTCTGACTTTGCTGCCCAAGAACTAGGCCAGCACCAAGTCACCAGAGGAATATTTGATCTTCAGCACTCGAGTCCTTTGTAACCTACTTCCAAGTTTTTAACCTACACCACTGGAAAGGAGCTGGAAAAGGACTCAGTTCAGACTCATCACACGAATTCTCACGTTTGGAAAAGGCGACAAAGAGTGGCTTTGTTTCCATGACATGGGCTGAAGTTTGAGAAATTCAGGTCTGGGTCCCAGCTCTGTCTGACCTCCCAAAGGCTCACACCCTCCAAGCTTCAGTGCCCTGGCAGTGGAGATAATCCTGACTTGTTTCCATAGGAGCTGGAGGTGTTTTCCACAGCGATATGAAAATAAGAAGTAATCCAGTTCAAAGACTTGGTTTTGCCTCCCTCAAAGTCAACCGTAAAATTCCCTTCCCTTCAGCAGTGCAGGACCAGTGTTGTTCTCCTTTAAATGCTTGAGAGAGCTTCCTCACTTTATTCTTGGAACTTGGGGTCTTACTGTTTGCTTTGACTTATTACACCAGATTTGTCTTTGTTTTCAAGGGTGTTTTAAGTTTGCTTTTCTCATTGGTTTTAAACCACGTTTTTGGGAGACGTGACCTTCCCTGGTCGGTTTTTTCTGGTTCTCCCATATCTTTGCTCAGGGAAATTTCTCAGGAGAGTCTTTCCCACTCCACTGCTTATCTCCTTGCTCTGGAAAGCTGCTGTTAAACCTCTCTGAACCTGCAGCAGAGCTCACAGGAGCAGCCTGGCTAATCCCCCATGGAAGGAGGGAGAATCCTCAGCATTCACAGGAGCATTCATCCCTCAGGAAGTGAGAACAGGCAAGGAAAGACAATCAGCTTTTCCAAAATTCTCATAAGAAGGCACAATTAATCTCTTCATTTCTTAATCAACCCCTGCTGCATATATAAATTAAATTAGCAACCATATATATATACACACACTCATATATGAAATACCTTTGATGTAAATGGCATTTTTAACTTGGGGAAAGAAGGCAAGAGGTAAAACTGTTGAAGATCTCAAAAGGCAGCACAAGCACTATCATTTCTACCATGACCCAAGAGGCCCAGGGATGATTCTCATGTGATTACATATAAAAAAAAGAAAACAAACCCTTTTGAAGTATCTCATATTATTTGTTACTAATTCTGGTTTGCAAACAACTGCCTGGTGTTACTGTTGAAATATGTCAGAGCTGTTAAATGCTTGTATAAATAATAAATGGGAAGGGCATGTACTAAGACTAAGGTCTCTCTGCACCAAGACGTAGACAGTGCTATGTTTTATTAATAACAATTTGAAAACCACGATGAAGTAGGAAAATGGCTCCTGTGCCAGGCTTTTAAATCCCCAGTTCACAACCAAGCACAGCCCAGGGGGTAACAGTTCTAACTCTATCACAGTGATTTAGACTTGTACATATAGATTTAAGAGCTGTAATTATCTTTGGCAGTGCAAGTTGTCTCTCAGTTCTCTGTGCACACTGATTAACAGGCCCAGCACTGGTGATGAATCCACTGCTGCTGAGTGGAGCAGAGCAACAGGTTACCTGTAACCCCTGGTTGTAACACCCAGAACTCCTCCTAAGGCATTTCTAGACGTGGAAATAATTTTTCTAGGAATCAGAGAAGCACAGGATCACTGAGGTTGGGAAAGACCTCCAAGACCATCGAGTCCAACTGGTGACCAAACACCACCTTGTCCCCCAGCCCAGAGCACTGAGGGCTATGGCCAGGCCTTCCTTGTACACCTCCAGGGGTGGGGACTCCAACACCTCCCTGGGCAGCCTCTTCCAAGGTCTGACCACCCTTTCCAGGCAGAAATTCCTCCTGATGTCCAACCTGACCCTCCCCTGGCACAGCCTGAGGCTGTTGCCTCTCCTCCTGTCCCTTGTTCCCTGGGAGCAGAGCCCAACTCCCCATGGCTCCCCCCTCCTGTCAGGGAGTTGAAGAGAGAGATAAGGTCTCCTCTGAGGTGCTGTCACAGTTTACTGACCCTTTAAAAACAGGGAAGGGGAAAAATGCAATTTTAAAAAAGCTTTTCCATGTCTAGCTTTGTTACTTTGCGTGGTCCTTCTGTTTGTTCTCTTCGTGATCTTTGCTTTTTGCCTTGAAACCACTTCCATGGGGTTCTCTCCTTCAGCAGATGGTGCAATCCCTACCTGGGAAGCAGCATCCTGATGATGCCAATGGCCACTGCCCTTCCCTGGGGTTTTGCCACCTTAACCAGGTCATTGGCCTGAGCTGGCACGTCCATCCCACATAAATATTCTCTCGGCAGTGAAACACTTCAGAACTGCCTTTAAAACGCAAACTATTCCGTAATATCCTTGGGACAGCTGTAAAAATCCTCCTCTGATTTCCATCCACGGGGAAATTGTGCCACAATTATGGAAAAAAACCCTGCCAGTGCTGTGCGTGCGCCGGTTATTTCCGCACAAACAGCCTCGTGCATTCCCAAAAAAAACCCTCCTTTTCCCAACCCCTTTACGTACAATAGGCAGTGACAGACGGGGCCCCATTTGCATAAAATGACACAAGCATCAAGTTCTTTTTCAAGTCACTCAAAGATGCCAAAATAGCTCCATGAAATCCTCCCAGCCTCGGGGTGCCTGCGTGTTATACTTGCGAAAATCTCTGGTGCTGGTTATGATCCTTTTCTGCTTCTGCACTTCCAAAAATTACTTGTTTTTTTAGAGCCCACAGCCCTCCACAGATGGTTTTGAAGAACAATCAAGTGGCTTTTTTTAAAACAAGAACTGGAGTGTAATCAGCTAAAAGACGTACCACTTGGGTAGAGTGGTTGGGGTGGGTTGTTTTTTTTTTTTTGCAACTTCAGAATTCAAAGGTTCCCTCAGAAATAACATAAATCTTCAGCAGAGCAGCTGAAAGAACAGATTTTACAGCTCCTTTATTTCATGGAGTTGTTGTTCTTTGCTTTCACGTAAGAAGAGCTCCAGAAGGGTTTATCTCCGATTTCAATGCCCAAAAAATGCTGAGATATCAGGAATAGGTATCGTGAGAGTGCAACCAAGGAGTGGGTATCACACCCCATGTGTCCCACACCAGTGTCCGTGGCAGACAAAGCAGTAAAAACCACAATAATAAAGCAAAAATCCTTGATCTGACAGAGGAATTTTCCCCACTAACTGCTCACTTCTTCACCTACAACTGTCTCAGACACAGCCAGTCTCATCCGCATCCTGTTCCCGTAAAAAGAGAAGGAAACACAACCTGTTGTCTCAGCTGAAGAACAGACACGTAACATGAATTTGCATTTCAGAATCTCACACACAGACACTCCTGTACAGCCAGAAATTCCTCCCTGGGAGGGTGGGAGGTCCTGGCAGGGTGACACAGAGAAGCTGTGGCTGCCCCATCCCTGGAAGTGTCCCAGGCCAGGTTGGACAGGGCTTGGGGCAACCTGGGCTAGTGGAAGGTGTCCCTGCCCATGGAGGGGGTGGAATGAGATGAGCTTTAAGGTCCCTTCCAACCCAAACCATTCTGGGATTCTATGAAACTTCAGTCAACACACAGGCCAAGAACAGTTTTCCCTTTAAAATATTTAGCTGAGAAGCTTTTGGGAAGGTGTGATGTGTGCTGGGCACGGCTCTGTGTTTGACACAGCACAGCTGCCAGCAGAGAGGAAATGGAGAGCTCTCCTTTTTATACAATTAGTGTTTTAAATCCAGAACAATTCAGGTTAACTTTGGCCTCACACTTTCCTTACAACTGGAAAGAGCATCTCAGCTGGGAACTTAAACTTTTGAAAAGAAAAGCTGCTTCTAAAAGCACATTTATATGGCATTAGGCCAAATTGCAGTTTAGGGCCAGAACTCTCGAGCCTTGCCCTGCCATCCTGCACTGCAGCTCTGCCCAAAAGTGCATCTTCACATTCCAGGGCCAAAGTGCTGGAAAACCACAAGGATAAAGCTGGAGCAGAGTGAACCCTGAGCATTCACAGCCAAACAAACAACACCTTGGTACAAAACATCCCAAGGATGCTTTGCACAGAAATACGACTTGTAAGAACACTGAGGCCAAAAATCTGAGCACAGCTCCAGATGTGTCCCCTCCTTTTCTAAATCCAAGCACCATCCTGTGGTTGTGAAATAGTGGCTGCTGGATAACTCATGAATACAAATGCACTTTTAAAATTACCCAGCTGAAGGCCAAACTTGACTTATCTACAGGGTTTGTTATGTATGAAAAATCACTGCAAGTCAAACTAGTCCATTTACTCGCCCAGAGGACCTTGTAGGAACCTCCATCTGAAACAGCAGTGAACTAATACCTTATGAATATTAAAGAACTCCCCAAGCAACTTATTCTGCCCCTGGTGCAAATTGGAGAAGTGAAACATCAAAGCAGTCTCCAAGGAATGAATTTTGTTGACATTTTACTGGGATAAAAAACTGATCTTTGTTAAGCCACACCTAATGTTGAAATACCAGCAAGTCCAGAGGCAGAGCACGTAAAAAAAATATGAAAGAATAAATAAAAAACGAGGTCTGAAAAAGCATCACAGAGATTTGAGCTCGATTTAATATCCCACAGAGCTCCCAGGAAGGGAAGCCACACTCCTCCAAGGCAGGAATCAGAGCCTGGGGGGTCAGGGAGCAAACCTGTGTGCTCTGAGCTCTTGTCACCCCCCCAGGTTTCCACCATAAAATCCACCAAAATACACATTTGTTTTTGCATCTCAGCCAAACAGATGGCTTGGGACAACTGAGGGGATATTAAATTAAGCAAAGGTGAACCTTCTGGGGAAATTCAAAGGAACTTAATTGTGCAGGATTAACTTTTACCTGTTTCTCCCTTTTTATTTGGCAAATACTTGTGAGCAATCCCCGTGTTTAATGAGGAAGAAAGTGATGATGAAAGGGTAGATTTTTTAAAAAATCTTTAATCTGAATTCCTGTTGGTGCTGCATATTTTCCCACTAGATTTCTTCCAGGTGATAAGGTTACCTTGCAATTTTTTGCTGATTACTCCTCAGACTAAAATAGATACAGGAGATATATATATATATATATATATATATATATAACATATGTATGGATGTATAAAAACTTAAAGATAAACATTTTAAGGTCAGCAAACAGAGCTTTAATCCCTTGCAATTCCAAAGTGCAAATGTTATGTATCATGCCCAATATATCCAGATTTATCACAGGACAAAGAGAGATGCACAGAGAGCTTGGTTTTCCATGGCATTGATCACTTGACATCTGAGCTCTGGCTCTAAATTTGTCCAGGATACACTGAGGTGTCATTTCCAGCAGGGAAAGTCATCTCAGGACTGGGAATAGAATCAAGGCTCTCTCCCTGACCCAGCTCTGTCTAACAGATAGAGTTATATTCTGAACAGACCCACTCCAGCAGGGAATTGCTCAGTCACCTTGAGCCGTGTGGGACTGAGGAGGAACAACCCTTTCTAGTTAACAGAGTGTCCTGGGCAAGGGCTGCAGTTGGAGGACAAAGTAATTCTGTTCTTGGGAGATGGGGCCTTTCACCTCTTCTGTTTTAGACCTAAAAATTACAGAGATCACTTCAAACCTTGCTGCAGACTAAAAGTCACCCACTCCTGACAGGTGACTGAGAAACACATCACCTAATTCTGCACAAGCCATGAACAGCCAGGTAACCACAGCTGAGATCAGCACTGATAAATATAGATATTCTTATATAAGAACGGACGTTGGGGTCACTAATTTTTTAGGAAGATGTTCTCATTGATTTCCAATAGGAAATCCTGATCTTAAATATTGTATAAAGTGGCATTTTGATATTATTAATGCCACCCACTGGCTAATATGAATGCTTAATCTAAGTGTAAATAGTGATTATGAAAATACCTACTGGCCACTGTCAGTGCAAAGAGCAAAGCCCCTTATATAAAGAGCAAAAGGAAACACTGGGGATTAGAGGGGAGGAAATAAGAGCTCCTCACTTTTAGGCAGGGGAGGGGAGGAGAAAAGAGCTGCTTAGGCTCTCCAAGGTCACATAAAGACCCAAAAGTCACATTTCTTAGAGCCTCTTGCTTTAACATCCTGCAGGTGACATCTCTGAGCCTCCTGTGCCAACAAATCTCCAGGCAAAAGCAAAACTTGGGGTAGCAGAAGGAATAGAAAACTGGCTTTTTGGGCTAAACCCCTTGCTAGAAATGACAAATGAAGGACGAGCATGGGAAGTTTATCATCTAAATAAATCTTAAAATAAAAGGGTTTAGGGGCACTGCCATGATCTCAGTGCTTACATCAAGCACAAGCTGTGCAGATCTTGGTACTGTAGTTACTGTTACGAAAACATAAAGTGGATTACCAGGGCTTAGTGCCTAAGCAGTTTGTTTCACTAGGAAGGCAAGGAACTTTGGCTGTTCTGACATTACAGATGAGATTTAGGCGGGACAGGGAAAAGACAAGGCCCTGGATGTGTTTTCCTGTTGGAAGCACAGCGATTATGCTGAATAAATGAAATTAAAATCACAAAACCTCACCGGGCTCGTACACATCAGGCTAAGCTGCCTCATACCCAGGAGGATGAGTGTGAGGTCTGTGAAGTCATTTGGGGTTTTAACATCATTTTCCTGACGTCAGATAAAGGTCAGATAAACCCTGTCCCACTCTTACTGGCGGGCAGGGAAGTTTCACCACTGTTTTCAGGGGACACTGTTACTGTGTGGGGTACAATTATTAAGTGTAATGAGGGAAATAGGGGACACTGTTACTGTGTGAGGTACAATTATTAAGTGTAATGATGGGAATAGGGGACACTGTTACTGTGTGGGGTACAATGATGGGAATAAGGCTCATTTTACCCATAAAACTCTGGTTCCACCGAGCTCTAAAACCACCCGTTCTTTTCAACAGCCAAATGGTTTCGCTTTAAAAACAAAAAAAACCAGAAATAGCAAGAAGAATTCCCTCTCAACACCCCAGCAAGCAGTGGGAGGCACTGGCTGGGCACCTGCAGCAGCCAGAACTGAGCACAGAGAGTCATAAAGGTTGGAAAAGGCCTCCAAGATCATGGAGTCCAAGCTTTTTGAAACAAAGAGCTGTAGCTGCTCAAATCCTTGGTCCCACCCCCCTCTAGAATCCAGCTGGCATCGAGTGTCTGAGGAGGGCAGGATAAATCCCACTGTCCAGAGACCAAACCCACCCAGAGCTGGGACCAGCAAAGCTCTCTCCAAGGAGAGCTGAACACTGGAAGTCCCTCTAGGATGAAAACACAAGTGCTGGGGATTCAGGGAATTACAGTTAATTCCCACTGTGCTGGAAGGGTCTGCAGCAGTGCACAGGGAACAAATGCAAACCTTAAACACTGATTCCTTCAGATTTATCCCCAGATTTACTCCTTATTAGGCTTTCTCACACCCACACCTCCACTCAGGCAGGCTTTGCAGCCCGGCTTTATTTGCACAGCTTTAACTGTGGGGCTCTTCAGTTTGCTCTTCTCTGGGTCTGAAGTAAGACTAAAAATCTCATTTTCTGTGCTACAGCTGTGGCTGGATGGGGCTTGGAGCAACCTGGACTAGTGGAAGTGTCCCTGCCCATGGCAGGGGGTGGCACTGGCTGAGTTTTAAGGTCCCTTCCAACCCAAACCGTTCTGGGATTCCATGATTCTGTTTTGAACTTCAGCAGCTCCCCAGAGTGGGGAAGGGTGTCTTCCATTCCTCCTGTCTTCCTCAAAATGAAGCAGAAGTGACACCCCTAAGAACTGTTCAAATGCAAGATATTTTTAGAAGGTATTTTGGATCTAGCACTGGATAGAAAAGGGCTGAAATCTCACTGCTGCTGGGTTAGATTGGCAGGGGCTTAACTGCCCCGGGGATACAAAAGGAGCAAGATGTGCAGAAGCCACAGGAAATCCATGGGCTGAATGCAGCCAGCTTAAAGGTCAGCCACTGATTTTCCTAAATCAGGAGGAGTGAGAAATCTGGGTTGTTTCCCATTTATTCCCATTAATTTTTTTCTCCCAGGTAACAAGTCATAAAACGAGAGGAAATGGCCTCAAGTTGTGCCAGGGGAGGCTGAGGTTGGATATTAGAGAGAATTTCTTCTCAGAAAAGGTTGTCCAGCCCAGGGCAGAGGTTGGGTCACAGTCCCTGGAGGGATTTAAAAAGACATGTGGATGTGGCACTTGGGGACGTGGGTTAGGGTTGAGCATGGTGGGGGTTGAGAGTTGGACTTGATCTTGGAGTTGTTTTCAAACCCTAATGATTCCATGCTTTTATTCAAGATCTATAACAAAAGAACCCTAAATATCTAAAGAAACAAACCTCTGGCAGGCAGCTCTCCCTCCCCTGATTCCCTGGCCAGCCTGGGAAGGACTGTTTGTGCCTTGTTTCACTATTTAGGGCTCTTCCAGCTGCCTCAGGAATCTGCAGGGAGAAGGGACAGGAGCCTCCAAGCCCATCACAACATAAATCCTTGACAGATCCAAATGGTGAAGCTGCACAGCCTCTGCCAGGCACCTGAATCCTGACATCCTTCTTTTCTCTATGGGAAAGACAGGAATAAAAAAAAAAAAAACCTCCTGCTGCAGATCTGTCCCCCTGGTTGTTTGTTTGAGGGGTTTTATGTTGGGTTTTGGCTTGGGTTTTTGTTGGCTTGTTTATTCCCAAATCACCTGGGGGAACGAGGCTGCTGCACATCACTCCCAGAGATAAATTCCAATAATGTTATCTGTGGTGGTTGGTACCTGGAGGAAGGATGGGGAATCAGTAATTGCAAGGGAATGAATTCGTAGTCGGGTGTTTTATGAAGGCATCAAGTCAGACTCAGCATCCCAAGTGTTGTACATGCAGGGAAAAGCTCAACTTTTCAAGGTGCATAAGTAGCAACAGGAAGGAAAAAAATATCACAGCAATGCTCAGCTTTTCTCCCGTGAGACCTGAGAGAAAAATAAAGATTGAGGGGGGGGAAAGGGAAAATTCTTCACGGCAGACAGGGGAATGAAGTAAGAGATGATGGTTTGAATCTCAGATTTTGCAAGTAATGATGAAAAATCGTCTAAGACAGAAAGGGAATTAGAAAAATAAAATCTGCTGACGGGGAAGCAGTGAATTTCCCAGCTGTACAAGCAGTGATGGGAAGGGCTAGACAGAGGATTTAGGACTAGACAAAAGATTTACTGGTGGAAACTGCAAAATGGTAATTTCTCTGTGCAGTTGTGAGACCAGAAAATGGACCAGACAACTGAGTGGTTTGGTTTTTTTCTGAAGTACTGCTGAATGTGTATAAAGATCTGGCTGCTCAAATGCAAAAACATAAGGAGAAGGAGCTGAGGTATCTAGAGAGACAAGAACCATCAGTCAGCTCGTTCCCGAGGTGCAGATCACAAGTGATTTATTCTTATAATCTGTTCCTCTTCATGCAATACTTAAACACACTTAGGGAAACAAAGCAGGGTTTGATTTTGGTGATTGTCCCTTTGTGCACTAATTATTTTTATTAGCGAGTTAATTTTCATCACAAGCTCTCTGCTTTCTCATCTGGGAGAAACGTCTTTGGGAGGCCAAAAGTTCAAAAGCAACTTTCTGAGCATTGCCAGAGGAAGGGAATGCTGTGCACATTTACATAATCTCACAGTAAATAGATTGAAACACGATTCTGGAGCTCAGAGCTGAGCCAGATCAGCCAAGTCAGACCTTGGGTAGAGCACCCAGATGTGCCCACGCTCTGTGTGTGGCTGTCACAGCCTGCCTGGCACACAGGGGGGGCAGGAGGCTTCTGCACTGATGGATGGACAAATAAGGGGATGTTTCAGGAGGTTCTGCCCAGTCCCAGTTGGGTGGGATGGGCAGATTCCCACAAGGCTCCTTCCCTGGGAGCAGCCCCAGCTCGGGGGGGTTTTGCAGCTCAGGGTCACTCAGCCCAAAGCTTCCCTAAATGACATGTGGGATGACACCATTCCAGGTTCTCTGCTCCACTCTCACGAGACCCCCCCTGCAGAGCTGCCTCCAGCTCTGGGGTTCAACATCACAAGGATGTGGAGCTGCTGGAGAGAGTCCAGAGGAGGTCACAGAGCTGCTGCCAGGGCTGGAGCCCCTCTGCTCTGGAGCCAGGCTGGGAGAGCTGGGGGTGCTCCCCTGGACAAGAGAAGGCTCCAGGGAGACCTGAGAGCCCCTTCCAGAGCCTAAAGGGGCTCCAGGAGAGCTGGAGAGGGACTGGGGACAAGAGATGGAGGGACAGGACAAGAGAGAATGGTTTCCCACTGCCAGAGGGCAGGGAGAGATGGGATATTGGGAAGGAATTCTTCTCTGTGAGAGTGGTGAGGCCCTGGCATAGGTTGCCTACAGAAGCTGTGGCTGCCCCTGGATCCCTGGAAGTGTCCAAGGCCAGGTTGGACAGGGCTTGGAGCAACCTGGGCTAGTGGAAGGTGTCCCTGCCCATGACAGGGGGTGGAACTGGATAAGTTTTAAGGTCCCTTCCAACCCAAACCACTCTGGGATTCTGTTTTCACCACTGACCTGAGCTCTCCTGCAGCTCCAGGAACACCCTGCCTGTGTTTCTGGGCTGACCAACATCCTTCAGCACCTTCAGAGGCAGCTGAGGAGAGGAGAGTGTGTTCCCTGCTCTGCACCTCATCCCAGCCCTCATCCCAGCCCCATTCCCCCATCAGGGACTCCTGTCCTGGGCTGGGACCTGTCCCTGTTCCCTGAGCTGACGTTTGCAGCGAGAGCAGGGCCGCTGCTGCTGACTTTCCAACTTGCACCAAAAGGGAATTTTACACTTTGGCAAAGTGCCTACCTGAGTTCTGGAGGAGTGGAAAAAAAGGAGAAAACAAGTTCTGACTAGTAACATTTAAGGTGACACTATCAATCACTGGCAAACTTCGACAACTCCAGTTAATTTTTGCTGAGAATGATAAAATACTCCACCAGAGAAGAAAATAACAGGGACTTTCATGCAGGGCTATTTTTCTTCTTGTTTTTCTTTCTATTTGGGGAAAAAAAAAATCCTGTTAAATCTGCAGTGGCTTTAATCAAATGCAGCCAAAGGAAATTGAACCGTGCACAAAAGCAGCCTATATTTTCAATTGGCTTTTGTTACTTTAAAAGTTGGTGGTTTGGATTATTTTGTTTCCTAATAAAAAGCCCAAAACATTCCCAGAGAAGCTGGGAATTTGTGAGTGTGCTCCTTTAGTCCATCTTGGAAGAAAGAGAAGTCTGAAATAGAATATTCAACCAGCTCTAGACTCAGAGCACTTCCCTGGAGGCGTCGAGCTGGCAGCGTGTAGGTGAATTTGATTTCTTGCTCAGAAAAATTATCTGGGTGTTATTAATATTAACACAGGCTTAGAAGAGCAAATGGAGAAGATATTCTAAAACACAGATAAAAGTGGGGCCTAGAGCCTGAAGTCCAGGCACTCCAAGTAAAGAGGGCCAACCCTCGAGGGGCAGGGAAGGGGGAAAGGGGTCAGAGATTTTGGGATCAAGGGATCAGTCAGAGCAGGTTCAGAGCACTGAGATTCCACTTGGAAAAAAAAAAAGCAAAAAAAACCCCATGTGTAAGAAATAAAGATTCTCTGATTTGCTTGCCATACAATTATCAGAATAAATTTTGTGTGGCAGTGTGCTGTTTAAAGCTCACCTTTTATTACTGAAGCACTATTAAAACAATATAAAAGAAGATGAAAGAGTAGAGAGCACACGAAAAAGCTATTTGTTTTCACTGTCTTCTGTGACCACCTTTGCTGCCCTGCACTAAGCAGGTTTGCAGAGAGGCACCTGTATTTCTTGGGGGGTTATTATTTATCTTTATATTCTGCTATACATGAAATGAAGGGGGGGTGGAATTTATTTCAAAGCTTCCAAAACCTCAAATTTTATTCATGGAAAAGAAAGCAGGAGGAGCACAGCTCTGAGCAAGGAGTGCTCAAGTCATCCAGCTTGTCATAAAGTCTGTAGCTGAGTAGCCACAGGTGCTCCTTCCATCCCAGGAGCAAATGGGAATGAGATTGATAGGGATGGGATAATGGTTCTGCAACCATAACACAGCCTTTCTGGAGCCCAGGTTTGCACCTGCTCAAAGCCAAGGCATTAATATTTATTTAAACAGACCATTAGAAAGGAGGGGGGGGCACAGAGAAGGAAGCATTAAGTGTCTAACTCAGGGCAGAACAAAGCAAGCCCACGCCAACAGTGTCTTCTGCATTGCAGAGGGAGCAGCCTGGGCTGGTTGGAAGAGTTTAACACCTTCTGGGTGCCACCTCCCAGTTTTTCATGGTGTATAAAGCTCAGCCTGTGCCTCTTGCTGCAGCAGGAACCTGTGTCTCCTGGCTGGGTTTGATGTGAGCTGAAACCTGAGTGGATTTAGGAGCCCTGTGCAGTGTCTGTGGCCGGTTTTGCAAAGTTATTTAGGTGTGTAAAGATGCAAATAGCATTAGGCCTGCACCAGTGCTTCAGTGAGCCCTCTGAGGAGCTCAGTTAACTTTGGAAATGGAACCCTGCATCAGCTCTAATTCTGCTCACACACGAGGGGAGAGCAAAGCCACGAGGAGCTGGGCAGGGCCAGGCTGGAAGGAGGGAATCCAGCACCCTGTTCCAGGAGGGAGACAAGGAGTATGGAGAGGGACTTTTTACAAGAGCATGTAGTGACAGGACAAGGGGGAAGGGCTTCACACTGTAATCACACAGAGAATCCCAGAATGGTTTGGGTCAGAAAGGATCTTAAAGCCCATCTCATTCCACCCCCTGCCATGGGCAGGGACACCTTCCACCAGCCCAGGTGGCTCCAAGCCCCGTCCAACCTGGTCTTGGACACTTCCAGGGATCCAGGGGCAACCACAGCTTCTCTGGGCAACCTGTGCCAGGGCCTGCCCACCCTCACAGGTGAGGATCCCTGAGCTGCTTTGGAACCTTCAAAAGACACATCCACACAGAGAGCAGGGTCAGGTGGGATATTGGGAAGAAATTCCTCCCTGTGAGGGTGGGGAGGCCCTGGCACAGGTTGCCCAGAGAAGCTGTGGCTGCTCCTGGATCCCTGGAAGTATCCAAGGCCAGGTTGGACAGGGTTTGGAGCAACCTGTGGAAGGTGTCCCTGCCCATGGAAGGGGTGGCACTGGATAATCTTTCAGGTCCCTTCCGACCCAAGCCAGTCTGGGATTCTGTGGCAGTGCCTGTGAAATCATGGCTACATGGATCATGGGTATCATGGATACACACCCTGACCTTCCCAAAGCCCCCTGGTCCTGCTCTGCTCAAAGTGAAGGCTGGCACACCCTGCACACAAATCCTCTAAAAGACAGAGCCAGAATCCTGTGCTGCCTTCCCACCCCCCAGCACTTGCAATGTTATTTGTGACTGTGCTGAAGGGCAGTGAAGCAAACTCCTTCCAGATCTTCCTCATCTCACTCATATCCTCTACACACAAAGCCAGCCCTCAAGCACCACATTTGAATTTCCAAACTTCCTTTCAACCCATTATTAGAAGGATTTGGTCCTTACATTTCCAGGGCTTGAGGAGTCTGCACTCAAGTAGTTTCTGTAAAGCTCATAAGTACCCTGTGCAAAATGAGCACTTGGATGCTCATGCAATTCCTGTATCACTGGAATATATCTTTTATTTGCAATCTATGCCTGATCCAAGTCAATTCTCCATTCCTTTCCTGGCACTATTTGATGTCAAATGTCAGGTTATTACATCACTTTCCCGTGGAAGAGACAGAAATGTGTATTTAAGGAATATCAAGCCCTGAAATGGCAGGAAAGGGAAGCTTTAATCAGATCAGGAATTTGCTTGAGACTGCCCATTGCCTTGAATGAAGTGAGTTTCCAACATCATGATTTAAAAAATTATGGTGGAGGGAACTGGCCAGGGACAGAGGGACAATGATTTTGTCCCTCTCTGATCAACCCATTAGAAAGGCTACAGAGACTTTCCACAGGATCCAGGAACAGCATGACATTCCTCTGCATAATAATGGCATTTATTGTAGGTATAGATATTATATATTCAACTTCCAGTGCATTTCTGACCAGCACAGAGATGCCTGGGATGTGTAATACTCCATCTCAACTTACTCCCTTTCCTTCTCCTCACTTCTCCAACTTCTTTGAAACTCCTTCCAAGTTCCACTTTTCCAGAATCCGAGGCTTTCAAAAAGCCAATTCTTAAAAAGTTAATTAGTTCCCCATAGGCTTTTTTTTTTTTTTTTTTTTTGCTTTTTGACTCAGTAAATATTTCTGAGATTGCTTTTTGTATAATCAGTGTTAGCAGCTCATTAAAATGCACAGTGTGGGGATCATTTGGAATGTGACACGGCTCAGCATGGACACTCAAGCTGCTTAAAAAGACAGAAAAGAAAAAGATGAGGATAAAATGAAAGAGAACACCCAGCATTTCCTTTAAGCTGACACCACAGCTAAGGATTTAAGACAGGGCAGGGAGCCTTCAACCCTGCTATTAGGTGAGAAATCTAATTGCTCAATGCACTGACTGCCCTCTCCAGCCCGTGTGTTTTCCAAAAAGGTTCCTTTTACAGACAACTTGAAGATGCTCAAAAAAAAAAAATGGATCCTATGAGCAGATAATCGTGTAAGGTTTTCACTCTGAGTAATATGAGGATTCTTCTTGAATTAATCATGAACAAAGTAATTTAAAAGGCCTTTAGTGTATGCAGCCAGAAATAAATAATGCCTTAATCTGGGACATTTTATTTTCCATTAAAACAAACACTTTTTAAAAAGTGGGTATTACTGAGGAGGGCAGCACTCAGTGGCTCCCATGCCAGATGCCTGTATCAGATGAGACTCAAATGGACAATAATACTCAGAACTCCTTCCTAATATTCCCTGAGTATTCCTAACATTTAATGGCTGTAGAAAACATGAAGGTTAAAAGTATTACTTTGGGTCACAATGAGAAATTCAAGATGAAGAACTCACTGAGCTGCAAAGCTGCTGTTTCATGGAATCCCAGAATGGTTTGGGTCAGAAGGGACCTTAAAGCTCACCCAGTCCCACCCCCTGCCATGGGCAGGGACACCTTCCACCAGCCCAGGTTGCTCCAAGCCCTGTCCAACCTGGCCTTGGACACTTCCAGGGATCCGGGGCCAGCCACAGCTTCTGTGGGCAACCTGTGCCAGGGTCTCCCCACCCTCACAGGGGAGAATTTCTTCCCAATATCTAATCTAAATTTACCCTCTATCAGTTTGAAGCCATTCCCCCTTGTGCTGTCACTCCAGGCTCTTGCAAACACTCTCCATCTTTCTTGTAGCTCCTTCAGGTACTGAAAGGCCACAGTTAAGTCACCCCAAAGTTTCTCCTCTCCAGGCTGAACAATCCCAATTCTCCAGCCTTTCCTCCCAGCAGAGCTGCTCCAGCCCTCTGATCTTCTTGGTGCCTCCTCTGGACTGGCTCCAGCAGCTCCACATCCTTCCTGTGCTGGGATCCAGAGCTGGAGGCAGCTCTGCAGGGGGGGGTCTCACCTTAGAGGGGCAGAATCCCCTAATTTTCACTTTCCCTGGCCTTATTTCGCTTGGTGGGTGCTCTGTGTTGGATAAAATACATCTCTGCTCACTTGCAGACAAATTAGGATGACTGACATCCTGGCAAAATGATAACAAAGCTAAATCATAAATTAATTATAACTGTGTGTACAGTGACTTCTTCAGGCGTGTTATCACCATGAGCTGCTAGGGAAGACACCCCTGAGCATCAGAGCTCACACACCACAGACCTGCCCTCACTTAAATGAAATAAAACACATTAAAATAACCACCAAGATCAGCCCATGGAGCCTCATCACAGCTTGTGCCACAGCTCTGCTTTAAGGGCCAAAGAGGAGCCCTGGGGTGTGACTGCCCTGTGCCACCACGAGGGCTAATTCTTGTAAATGGATTTGAGTCTTAGTACCCACATCAGAATTTAAATTAAATTAAATATTGACCTAGAATAACTTGCTGTCAGGTTCGGGGTGAAAAGCTTTCATTACCAAGGAAGCTGGAGTCCTTGAAAATAATATCCTACTTTCACCTTTAAAGGGGGAAAAAAAAATTATATAGAAAGACAGAGCCAGGGTGGGCTTTGTCAGCAAAGAGAGAGAGAATCAAATAGATTCTTCTTTTTTGCTCATGTATGACAATAAATCCCTACTATTATGGTAAAGCAGTGAGATTTTTCTCAAGGGATAACGGTGAGTTGAAGGACTGAGCAGGAACTTGTTGGGAACATTTATGCATTTTTTAATTGTGCTGACAATAAATTCCCTCGGAGACCCCCAGATCCCCACGCTGCCATCAGCAGAACTCTGGCAATCAGCAGTTTAGAATAAGGGAAAAAAGACCAACTTTCCTCATTCAGGGAACCAAGGACCTTCACAATTTGCAAAATTTGAGTGTCTAGAGATGTCCAAGGACAACCTGGACGGGGCTTGGAGCAACCTGGGCTAGTGGAAGGTGTCCCTGGGGTGGGATGAGATGAGCTTTAAGGTCTCTTCCAACACAATAAAATCTGGAATTCTAAGTGTGGGAAATGGGTTCTGCCTCCTTTTTTTTTGTTCTGCATTGTCCTGCAACACACACACACAAACTTCCAGCATGTGATCATTGCTGCATCAACAAGTAGCAGCTGCTCTTCACTCGAATTCTCCTGTGCAGAGAACTTCAGAATGGAATTAAATGTCCACCCCCACACTTGTACTGGAGTCCACTGAAATGTTTCCTCTTCACAGTCATCATCTGGTCAGAAAAATCACAGCCCAAACACCAAAAACATTAAGTCTTCTGAACAAAGTTAAAATCATGAGTAACTGTCAATTGGAAAAAAAACCCCCTGACTAACCAAAACTGCTGTTCAGTTCAGCAGGGGGACCAAAACAAACAAAAAAAATCTTAAAAAGCTTTTTCTGATCCATCTGTCACAGTCAAAACTGAGATCTGAGGATCAAAAACTCAGATGACATGAAGCAAAAAACCCCTGAGATTACTTTTTGCTAGATATCTCAGCTTTGCAAGAACTAAAAGGAGCAGAGCTTCTTCTGAAAAGCTGAATGAATAAACATCAGGAATACAAGGTGTGGAAGTTAAGACTGGAGGTATTTTCTCCAAAGTGAAATTCAGCTTCTCTTATGTTGATTCTACATTGAACTAAATTTCACTTTTTCTCTGAAAACTGTTAAATCAACAGTTTAAACATTCCTTTTTTTTTTTCATTAAAAAATAGTCAATGTTTTAACAAGTAGTCATGGAAATAGCTGAGCTATCATAAAAAAGAAGACATCATCTCTTCTCCTTTAGTGAGATGTGTATGACATAGTAAAGTGCTATTTCTGGTTCTGTTAAGCAGCAAATTTCCCTGCACACCATTGCTGAGTTATTCAAACCAATGGGATGATCCAGATTTGAGTTCCTGCTTTTGTTACCTGCCACAGTCACAGTGATGGCTGAGGAGCAAGGCAGATGGTCAACATCTACCATTAAGGGAGAGCAAACAGGACATCTCTGACATTATCTCTGAAAATGCGTTTGCTGGCAGGGCTGAAATGCCAGCAATTCTCCATCCAGAGGAGTGTAATTTCCAGCAGTTGTCTGAGGGGAAAGGGGGAGGAATAATGACAGTGCATCAGCTTGGCTTTGCCAAATGCAAGGAGTAAACAGTCACCTTGGTACCAGTTCAAAAGCATCTTTGAATGAGCACGAGCAGGAATTAGGTTGGTGCTGTTAATCAAGAGCTGGAAGGAGGAGTGAACTGGGACCACTGTGTGAGCTGGTACAGGTTCCCCATTTGCTTTGAATAATTCCTGTCAGCTCCAAGGAAGAGAGAGCCTTTAGCAGCTGGCACACATTTGAAAATGATGGAGAGCAAAAGAAACCAGTGCCTGAAAGGCCCAGAGCTGCTGCAAGTCACACTTTGCAGAGCCCACGGAATGACAGACCCTGAGTCAGGGCTTTGACAGCGGCAGCGTGGAAGGGATGATTAGTGGGAGAGGTATTAATAGAGGATGTGCAGAGAGGCTCCTCTCAGCACTCCTGGGACTGAAGCAGAAGATGAAGTTGTTTGTGTTGCCACCAAGAAAACCAGCCCCATCCTGCTGTGGCTCCAGTCCAGCCTGCAGGACTCTGGGAATGGACCAGCTCACACCCAAAGAGGTTTGCAAGTGGCCAGGTCTCCTTGCAGGAAGGAGGATGCTCATGATCCCACCGTAATCCCTTTTGCCAAGGTCTCTAATAATACTCCTTCCCCTGCTCTGTTTAATGAATGGTAATAGGGAAGGCTTGATTAGAAGCCTTTCATCATTTTAGGACTAGGGGCTTTAGCTTTCTGACCTACTTTCCTTGCCAATGAAATTCCATTTTTAGCTCCAACTCAAGGTCTGAATGTTACCCAAATTCAGACCATCTGTTTTAACTGCCTACAGGCTGAGAAGTTTATCCAAGCCAGGAAGAATAAATGGAACCAGGGTGTTCATATATTAAGTATTCTCCACCCTCTGTGTATTAAATAACCTACTCAGTTTATTCCCAAGTCTACATAAACATTCCCATTTCTTTGGGCAGCACCTGCTGTTGTTGTAAGGAATATTTATGCCACCAGTTGCTCTCAGAGACCTTCAGCTGGGTCACCTTTTCTGTTCAAGCTACAGCTGACCCCAAGTCCATCTTATCCCTGGATTTGGTGAGGGTTGGTACAAGTTATCCAGTTCAGAGGCACCCTGGGAAAGCCACCAGGGAATAATCTGCCTCTCTTCCTAATTAGAGAAGCAACAGAACTTGCATCTCCTCAGAGGAGGACAATTTTAGATACATCTCTCAGTCCTTTTGTTACACAATACTCAGTAAGAAATATGAATTTATAAACCAGGACAAAATCAAAAAGGCAACTTTACCTGGAAAATCCCTACTAAGTAACAGCTGACCAGAGCTTTACATAAAATCAAAATGAATCCACGTCCTGAAGATAAGCTGCTGCTGCTAAAGCTGATCTCCATCTCCAGCCCTCATCCCTCACAGCTTGGCTGATGGGTGGAATTTCAGCTGAATATCTAGAGCATCCAAGAAAACATTCCCAAATAAAATATGCCAGGAAAAAAAGAAAACAGTGGCGTAAAACCAAGCCAGATGTGGTCGAAGTTGAATCCCCAGCTGGGGAGCTGCCCAGCTCAAAACAAGGTAGAAAATAAGTATATTTAATGTAAAAGAATCCTAGCATGAAATAGGCTCTGTGCTTCCCCAGCCACAGCTGATTTGCTGTTCCAGCCTGTTGTTTGACAGCCTGTTTATAGATTCTCCTGCTTCAAAGCCATCAGGGCTCTGTTTACAGCTCAACTCTTTGAGGAGGCACCACGAGCCCCCTCAGGCTTCCAGCAGCACATCCTGCTCCTTCCAGGATGGGCTGGTTTGAAAAGCTGACATTAACATCCCACCCCATCCTCGTGGGTTACAGAGTCCAGGCTGCAAAACACTTCCAAGACACTTCTAGAGTTTAAAAAATTCAAGCCAGCCTTCACTAATTAATCCTCACAACATTTGTCCAGGACAGCTCTGGAAATATCTTGATCTCTTATGGAAATGGAAAAAAAAAATCAGATAAAGAGTGGATTTGTCTTTCCTGAGGCCATGACAGGGTTTGGTTTCAGGCTCCAGGAGTGCTGCTGTGCCACCTTCAATCCATCAGGTCCTATCACTGGCCCAGCATCTCCAGAGCCCTTCTCCCACCTGCCCAGTGCCCAGGGATTTATTACAACACAGCTGAACGTTTCCATGGCTCTGCTGAAAAAGGCAACAGCATCTTTGCATGCTTGGAGGAATGAAGAGGTGACAGGATTAGGGGATTTGGATTAGATATTAGGGAGAAATCCTTCCCTGGGAGGGTGGGGAGGCCCTGGCACAGGTTGCCCAGAGAAGCTGTGGCTGCCCCATCCCTGGAAGTGTCCAAGGCCAGGTTGGACGGGGCTTGGGGCAACCTGGGCTAGTGGAAGGTGTCCCTGCCCATGGCAGGGGGTTGGAATGAGCTGAGCTTTAAGGTCCCTTCCAGTCCAAACCATTCTGGGATTCTACAAAACCCAACCAGACTTCCCTGGAAATGTTCAAGGTTAGGTTGGACAGAGCTCTGAGCAACCTGATCTAGTTGAAAATGTCCCTGTTCTTCACAGGAGTTTGGACCAGATGGCCTTTAAAAGGTCCCTTCCAACTCAAACTACTCAATGATTCCATGGTCACAACAGCAGGCAAACAGCAATTCCCTGTGCTCCAGAGGGCTGTGGGTTTTGAGGGCTAATTCCAGGCAGATGAAACAGGTAATGTGGCAGAGAAGTGATGAATTAAACCCTAAACAAAAGACCTAACTACCCCCAGCCCTCGTAGCAGAGCTGTTAATTCCCTGCTCATTTGTCATGTGCAAAAGGAATGAGTAATGCTTGGGTTGGTTTCCTTTGGATCATTACAAGTGACACGATCATTATTTCACTGGGGGTTCAAAGCAGCATTAACAAGATTACATTGGACTTGCACCTATGAAATGGAGGGACAGGAGCTCCTCTGAGCTGTCAGATACAACACACACAGTCTGCCAGTGCAACTGAAACGTTCTTGATGAATTTTAGCCATTTTTCCCTCTCCTTTGTGCAAATCCCAACATTGCCTCGTGATTTACTTACAGTATAAAAAAGGATCTCTTGCACCTGGAAAGCTACATGCTAATTCCATGCTTTATTCCAGCCCTTTCATGCAAAAGGCTTTCAAAATCATGGTCTATTGTAAAGTACATAATGTTATTATTCTGTCCTTATTGTCCTAAAAGCAGACACTTACAGGCTGGAGTGAAATCTTCTTTTGACTCTTCCGTGCTGGGCAAAAGGTTAGGGAGATAAAGCAGCTCTCCCAGAGCTGTTAATGCCAGGATGAGGCAGAAATACTAAATCAGGGGAAGGAGCATTGTTTCTGTTTCCAGCTCCATCAGATATTTCAGCTTTCAGAGGCTCTGGGGAGGTGAAAACCACACGGTTTTTCACCACCAGGCCTGGTGACTCTTGAGCAGTTAAAATTGGCAATCAGGACAAGCACCATCCTGGGGTGTGGGTGCACAGCTTGGGTGTCCCCTGAGTCCTTGTGGTGGCTCTGTGACCCAAACCAAGTCACCTGGGGGCACCTGGATGTGCTGAGCTCTGTGGGAGCCTCACCTCCCTCCCTCCCTCCCTGGAGGCAGCTCTGCAGAGCAGGGACGGGTGTTGAATGATGTCCAAAACCAGGTTTGCTGGTAAGAAGGAAGGTGTTGTCCCCTCTACTCTGCTCTGGTGAGACCTCACCTGCAGTGCTGCCTCCAGCTCTGTGGGATCCCCAACACCAGAAAGATGTGGAGCTGTTGGAAGGAGTCCAAAGACCAAGCCCATGGAGCCAGGCTGAGGGAATTGGGGATGTTCACCTGGAGAAAGGAAGGCTCCAGGGAGACCTGAGAGCCCCTTCCAGGGCCTAAAGAGGCTCCAGGAGAGCTGGAGAGGGACTGGGGACAAGGGGGAATGCCCCCAGAGGGCAGGGTTAGATGGGATATTGGGAAGAAATTCTTCCCTGTGAGGGTGGGGAGGCCCTGGCACAGGTTGCCCATAGAAGCTGTGGCTGCCCCATCCCTGGAAGTGCCCAAGGGCCAGTTGGATGAAGCTCTGAGCAACCTGGGCTAGTGGAAAGTGTCCTGCCTGTGGCAGGGGGTGGGTTGAGATGATTTTTAAGGTCCCTTCCAACCCAAACCATTCTAGAATTCTGCACAGGCTCAGCGATTTTCAGTGGCACTGTTGCCTCCTCTGCATCCAGTGGAACCCAGGGAGACACCAGCAGACAAATGGTCCTTTATGAGCCAGAAGCCCCTTCCCAGCTCTGCCTTCCCCAGGCAGAAGAGGTGGTACCAAAAAGCTTCTGGGAAAGAGCATCCTCTGTAAAGCTGTCCCACTGTCCCCCCAGAGCTGTCACTGCCATTCCACCTTCCCATGGCCCTGCAGCACGGGATATTCCAGCTGTTTTCCTGCAATTCCCTATTTCTAGGGCTGTGAACATTGCACAGAGACACAGGATCACCAGAGATGCTGTGAGAGGCTATTTTTGGAGTGAGTCATTTGATGAGCTGTTCAGCACCTTATTTATTGCTGTCTCCAGCTGGGGACCTGAGCAACGTCCAGACACCTCTGTGGCTAAAAGCAGGACTTGGAAGCAGTGACCTCTATTTGGTAACACCTTCTCTGCTGACAGAGAGACAAACAACAGCACATTATGTTGTCAAGACTAATAGCTGCTAATTAGGGCGAGTGACATATGACCCCCATTTTATATCCAAAGAACGTAGAAGTCACACTACAAATTAAAAAGAAAAAAAACCCAACAAACTTGTTTGAAATTCTGCATTCAATGTTTTGCAGTCTGAAGAGTGACCAATTTTTTAATTAATTTAATTTAATTTAAATTTTTTAAATTAAATTTAATTTTTAACTTAATTTAAAATTTAATTTTAAATTTTTAATTTAAAAACAGCTAAAAGTAATGTTTTTAAAATTTTTTTTTGAACACAAAACACCCCCCCCAGGGCTGTCTGGGTGCATCTCACCTGGCACAGCCAGAGAGCAGAGCAATGAATCCTAAAATGGTTCAGGTTCAAAGGGACTTTTAAGATCATCTCATTCCACCCCCTGCCAGGGGCAAGGAACCTTCCACTCCCATTGAATTCAGCAGCTGCAAACCAGCAGGATCTGTTGCCATCTAACTGGATTCCTGGCCAAATAAGCAGAGAGTGTGTTTTTCTCCAGGCATGTTCCACGTCTGGGCTGATGCTCAGCTCCAGCTGATGCTCTGGACCCTCAGCCTGTCCCAGGGAATGAGCCTGGAGCCACGTGCAGGCTGTGTTTATCCCAGATTTCCCTACAACTGCTCTGCATTATTAATATTTGTGATGCAGCAGCACTAAGGAGTCACCACTGGGTATATTCAGAATATGGGGCAGCTCCTGCTCTGAAGAACCAACACCTACTTAACCAAGCAGGCAAAGAATAAGTAATTAATTGCCCTTTTTCTTAAGTGGGGAACCGAGGTGCAGAAAGTTGAAATGATTTACTAGAGGTCACATTAAAAGCCTACTGAATTTGCAGCCTCCTGTTGTTTTCTTGCAGGCTCAAACATCCTGTTAGACCCCCTGAATGTTAATCATTACCCAGCTCCTCTATCTTCTTGCTTCTCTAATGAGATTATTGATGAATTACTTAAAATGCACTTTTCAGTAGAAGTTTTTTAGATGACAACTTGCCTTTTTTACTAAACAAATTAATGGGAAAGTTGAGTCTTCTCATTCCAGTCTGGGGAAAAGAAGTTTTTGGGGTTTGAAATGCCTAATTAGTGCTAACTGAAATCCAATAGCTGAGTTTATTTGGCACTGTACCTGTTATAAATATGCCATGGGGCCATTAGTACCTTATGGTACCATCAGGACAGAAATAGTCACTCCAGCAATTAATATTGCAGGAGCTGTGGGTGTGTCAATAGGGGAGCAGAACAATTGCAACTGTAGAGGTTCAAAGTCAAAAGGAGGCCTCTCATGAAGTGCAAAGAGATCTGGATCGAGCTCCAGCCGGGTTTTATTGTGATATTCCCAAACATCAGGTCTGGGATTTCCAGCCTAGGTCAGCCAACCCCTCCCAAGGGCCTGAGGTGCCATTCCAGCCCTGGGGGGAGAATCCAGCAGAGTCCTCCCCGTGGGTGACTCTGTGGTACATCCACGAGTCAGAGTGACAAGGTTTAGGTCTTCTTTCTGTGCAGTTTGCTCCAGCCAGAGCCAAGTCCCTCATTCCAGTCTCCCTCATAATAGTTTTGCAAGTGAAGTTCTCCATCTCCCAGGCAAAACCTTCCCTTGCTCCAGGAGTTTGATCTTTGGTGGTGTTTGAAAGCACCCCTTCTGAAGCCCCAAGTAATGAGGTAACTCTCAGTCTGCATGGAAGAACAAAACTCCACAAGACAGACTGTGAGCCAGACACTTATCATTATACTTCCTCCAAATGCACAGAAGGGCTTTCTCTCCGTGCTCTGGGTCACTGAGATCATGTTTGAGGCATATGATTAATTTGCAGCCTTATTGTGTTAAGGGCTGGCAGGAGAAAAGTAGGATTTTATTTTTTTTTAGGCCAGTGTTAAATGAGGTAGAAGACCTTGCCACTTAGCAAAGAGCTTTGAAACTATCTTTGCATAAAGCAGAAGCTAAAAAGTTAATAGACATGAAGAGCAATTATCGATTCGAGGTATTCTGAGGGTTTTAACGTGGGTGAAGGTGGAGAAGGATCGTGCTTGGGATAAATAAGCCTTAGCTAATGAAGCCTGAAGTATTTAACATGTAATGACTTCTGCTTTTATTCAGACCCTCAGACCAACAAGTTCTTGGATGGGGGCAAGAAGTTCAGCCGATAAAAAAAGGTACTTTGAAATATTTGGTTTTCCTCTTGGATGTCAATTATTCTCGGCTCAACTCTGTTCCCCATCAAAGCTCTTTGCTGGTCATATGCTGACATCAAAGGTAAAAATAAAGCCTCAGCTGTAAATAAAGCATTTTGCTTTTCAATATTTCCTGCATCAAACACTAGAATATCTCAGAGAAGACCACAGAAATTCCAAACAACAGATAAGGGCTTCTCCAGATTTCCATTGTCAGGTTTTCTCCAGAGCTGAGGGGCTGAGCATCTCTGTGACACCCTCTGGACCTGCAGGTCCAGGTCCCTACTCTGTAACTCAAATTACAAATGAAGATTGTTGGGTCAAACCCAGTGCAGAGGTTTCTCTGAACATTTTTCAGCTGGTCTCCCGTCCCTGAGAATTCACCTTTCACTGAGCACAGACTCTGAACAACCCCCAAATTTCTCACTGTGCAGATGGCCAGGCAACTGCTGGGCTTTGAAATGGAAGTGTAAATCAGTCTTCATTTGCACCTGGATACAGGGGAATGAAAATATATGACAGAGTTTAAGGTTTGCCAGAGCTCATCTGCGTGGAGAGGTGGGCACAGAACAGCGGGGACAGGAATTTAAATACTCAGCAGCTGCCTGAACCAGCAACAAAAGTGCTTTTCTTTAGTTTAGCCCCGTTCCCAGTCAAAGTGTGGTTGTCAGTGGTCATTTCAGGGTGACAGCACCCCAAATTATCCCTTGCATGGTGGATATCTAAGCTTTTAGTGTCCAACGTGGACACGCCGTTCGCTGCGCGCTCTGAAAAAAACCCGAGAAGGCTTTTTTTTTGTCTGAAGGAGGGGCTTCCCTTTTTTTGTTTGTTTGTTTGTTTTTTTCCCCCTAGTTATGGTGACATGGTGCCCAAGACAATCGCTGGGAAGATCTTTGGCTCCATTTGCTCCCTGAGCGGGGTGCTGGTCATTGCTCTGCCCGTTCCAGTCATTGTTTCCAACTTCAGCCGGATTTACCACCAGAACCAGCGAGCTGACAAGAGGAGGGCACAGAAGGTAAGTCATCCTCAGCTCCTGGGGGGGTCACCACGGGCTGGGGAGACACCAGGCATGGTTCTGAGCACTCCCTGCACCTACACCCACATCTGTTGGATCCGAAAAATCAGCCCAAAGGACTGCTCAGAGATGGGTTTTTTATCTTTAAGCAGCAAGGTATTTGTTTATCCAACGTTGGGAGCAAGCCAGCTCACCCTGGACAAACTTGCTCGACTTGCAAGTGCAAAACTGAGCCATTTTATACACTTTAGATCCGTGGTTACATCATTTATTAGACATATTAATAAGCAGGCTGGTCTCTGGGCAGAGTCTTTCCAGACATGTGCAATCTTCTGCTGTGGGGGTCTTCTCCTCAAGCCTTCATCCCTCTGGTGGTTGCCATGGACGTCTTCCTCAATTTGACCTCTTCAATGAGGTGACCTGAATTCTTCAAGCTTGCAAAATCCTGGCTCTGGGCCTTCTAGATCTCATTCAAACACCTAGTTTACCTAATTTATTACTCTGTGTGTGTGCTACTCCTATTCTTTCTATAATAAGGCCTTTGGTCCAGCGAGCAGAACAGAACATGATATTAACCAGTGCTCCTAAAAGGTTTTTCTAGCAAAACAGGTATTGGGGTTTCTTAACTGGCCAAGATATCTCAGTTAACTGTTTTAGGCCTGGCTCCTGTTTCACTGTACAGACACAACCTCATTTTTTGCACACACTGAACTGGTTTATTTTCAACATCAGAAGCACTGGGGCTCTTATTGCTCACCTTTCCTACACCCCTGTCTGAAAATAATATATATATGTACACAGAAAGTCTTAAATCATCACCAGGAGCTGTTTATCCTTCTGGCTGCTTCATTCCTCTTGTAGTTTTGAAAACACCCATCCAGCAACATGCAAACATGCACTTATCAGCACACATACCCCTCAAAGCTGTAGCTGTGACACTGAGAGGACACGAAAGCCCCTGGAAATGCGAGGGGATTACTGAATATTCCAAAAATCTGAACAGTTTTGAACCAGTAAAAGCTTCCTGAGTCGCTCAGAGATTTATTCTATCTCCCTTTCAATCTGCTAAATTACACCAAAACCAGAATCGGGTTTTTTACAACAACTGCAAACTAAAGGCCTGAGGTTCTTTTGCTCCCCATGGAATGCTGTCTGCCAGAAATCCACGGCTCAGGGGACCTGATGGGGAATAGTAGTAGAAAGCTGTGCTATTTCTGCTCCAGGCGAGCATCTGGGCCGTGCCTGCTTCTTGCATCTCAGGGAGTTGACAGCAGAGAGCTGAGATACAAGACCTACAAAACCACACAGTTTGGCAGTCAAAACAACAAAAAGGAGAAGGAGCAGAGAGACAGGATCGTGCAGGGATCACTTGCAGCCTCTGCAAGTCACTGCTGGGTTTGACACGTCCCTGCCCGAGGTCTGACACTGCTCATGTGAAACAGGGGAGGTGTCCTTGAGGGAGAGCTGCTGTTTGGATCAGTCATACAGCAGAATAAAGATAAAAAAAAGTATCAAGATATCATTGTGAAAGTCCACTCTGCACCACATGCTGTTCCATCAGCAGCTGGACAGTGGGAGACCAGGACGGATCATTACATTCATTTAATGAGTTGAAGTGATTTGCAGAGTGAGCTCCCTAATGTGAGGCTGCACCCAGGCAGAAGGAATTGGGATTTAACCTGCAGCAGGAACAGGGGAGGTGTCAAAGCACTGGGGAACTCAGGCAGGGTTTGAGGGGACACTGTGCAATAGCCCTTTACAAGAAATGAAGATTGAGAGAAAGCTCCTCTACTGAATCAGCACAAACACAGACAGAACCTTCTCTGCAGCCCAGATTTGTGCATGAGCACGGATCACAACCAAAGAAGCTCCAGAACTCACTCCAGCTCTGTGCTTTTGCCTCTCTCCAGGCAGCAAAGCAAGGTTTCTTCTCCTGATTAACCTTTTCCTTTATTCATTGGACTTGGTGACAGGGAAAAGTACCAGCACCTTTGATGCCAGTGTGATTGATTGCAGCCTTTATGAGGTTTGCTGTATTGACACACACAGTGTATAATTTCCCCCCATTTGAATTTCTAATTCCCTCCAATATTGGTTGGATTTCTCGGCTAAGAAAGTTTTCTCAAGTCAGAAGTGTGAGTAATTTTCACATGATCATCACTGCATGAATACTAAAGAGAAGGAAAGAGAGAGGCACATTAATGACAGTCCCTCTGGAGATGGTCAGGATGTACCCAGGGGTGTCAAGGATCTGCTTGGACAGCAGACTTGCTCCAGCATCATCCCCCAATGAATCCCATCCTCAGAAACATCCCCTGGCCCCATCCAATTAAAGATATAAATAATTTTGCGTGGCTTTTTCAAGCAGGTTGGAAAAAGCTCTTTGCACTCTCAGCCCTTGAATATGAAGAATCCACCAGCAGAAGCTCCTTATAGACAGAATTTAGAAGACACAGATGTTCAGTTAGCACTCTAGAAACCCAGTAAATCCTTTTTCTTGTTTAATTGAAGAGTAGTTTGTTGAGTGTGTATTAGGACAATTGCTTTAGAATTTCTATTTAATTTAAGAATCATAACTCTTATAATGTCTTTGTCTCTTGACTGCTGAGGAGGCACTGGTCTAGCAGGAAGAGGTATTTAAATAGCACAAATAAAGGACTGGGAGGTGGCTGTTACTCATCAGCATCTATTCTTCAACTAACTGAGGAGAAACATTCCTCAAAAAGGAAAAAAAAAAAACCAACAACAAAAAAGAACCCAAAACCAAACTACCAGTGATTTAATCCCTTTGAATTATTCTTTGCCAAACCTGGGCTGCAAGACAATTAATTACAAGGAGATCTGGCAATCTTAATTTATTGTGCCATGTCAACAAATTCTGTCCTCTGGCACGCAGCAAGGACCAGGTCAGCCTGAATGGAGGGTGAATTGATCATTTCTGACAAGGTTCATTTTGGTAAAATTGTTGTAGTTTTTTTTCCCCCCCCAAAGACATTTTTTTCCCCCCTCCTTTTTTGACTGAAGTGCTAAGAATAGCCCTCCCTGACTTTGAAACGAGCTGTTCTTCAGTGAATATCACAGCCTTGGGTTTTGAAAGAGAATGTGACACTTCAAGGCTTGACAATAGAATGGTTTTGTAATTCAGATGATGCTGGAGCCTCTCTCCCTGTGTTCAGTTTACAGCAGGGATGCAAAGGAGAGGGAGGCAAGGATCTGGTGCTGGTTTGGGGGCTACACCTCCCACACCCACTTCTCAACCCTGGCAAGAGAAAGCAGAGGCAGCTGCTGACAGCTACTGGAATGCTGCTCCTTTAGCAGTGGAAAAAGGAGAACAGTTCATTTTTTAGAAGCTGGAGACTGAGCCAATACAGTCCCAAGTTACTCCCACCAGAGCAGGGCTGGAAGACACAATAGTGGGGTGCAGCAAAGATCCCAGAAGGGCAGGTTGCTCTCCCAAGGTTTACAGGAATGCTGGACTCAGCCACTGCTCAAAATCCTGCAAAGATGATTCTTCTTGAGCAAACTCTAGAGGCTGACAGGCAAATTTATTCCCACGTCTTTTAGTGGAGAACCAATATTAAAATTAAAGGCACCGTGTTAGCGAGAACAGTAAAAAAAAACAACCCAAAAAAAAAAACCAAAAAAGAAAGGAAGAAAAGAGAGAAACAAAAATGAGACCTCTTAGTGACAATACTTCCAGAAAGGTGTTTTTCAAAGTATTATAGGAGCCTTTGTTGGTCCTTAATCTCCCAGGTCCAATGATAGTTCTCTTTGTCCAGCTTTAAAATCACCAAGTCAGGTCCCTCAGCTGGAAAGATTGTGCTCAGGGCAAAATTAGTTTGTTCTGGGAGGGGTTTTTTGTTCCCAAAATGATGCTGCAGAAAAAGACAACTAGAGATCCCTTTGATATCTCCCCAAACTGCTCCCAACTAATTCCAGCAGCACAATCCCCACAGAGCCAATGTCCTGTCCTGTGGGGAAAGAGGAGCTGGCAATAAATGCTGCAGGAGTTCTCAGAACTGTGAGTTTGCTGAGGTGAGCCAATGATTGGCACATAGTCACCTGCACTGGGGGCTTTTCAGGGAGAAAAAGTGGTAAGACAGAAAAATAAAAGCTATAACAAAGGTAATAAAGAACTCATAGAATGCCAGAATGGCTTGGGTTGGAAGGGACCTTAAAGCCCATCTCATTCCACCCCCTGCCCATGGCAGGGACACCTTCCACTAGCCCAGATTGCTCCAAACCCTGTCCAACCTGGCCTTGGACACTTCCAGGGATGGGGCAACCTGTGTCAGGGCCTCCTCACCCTCCCAGGGAAGAATTTCTTCCCAATATCCAATCTAAAATACTCCTTCAGTTTGAATCCATCCCCCTTGTCCTGTCACTACAGTTCCTGATGAAATGACAGCCCCAACTCCCTCACACGTGAACACACGTGCAGATGAAGACACCAAGCCCTCAAAAGCACATTTAAAGCAGTTTTGGGCAGGCTCAGGAAGCACACAGAGGTAGAGGGGCTGCTGAAGAGTTTGGAAATAGCAAAACCAGCCTAAAGCAAATGGTCTCTAGACCAGCCCCCCGAGGGCTAAAATTTAACTGAGTTGTTCTAGATCTCAGTTTGGGGGAAAACAGTGGTCCCTTACAAAATGAGGTAGGAACAACAGGAGGAGAAATGTAATTGCTCAGATGCTGTGGGGGGGAAAAAAAGAAAAAGGAAAAAAGAAAAAAACCTGTTTGAAGTGCATTTATCCTTTAATGGTTAGATTTGCTAAATGAGCCGAGATCCTGGAATGGCTGATAATCTCAGGAGGATTGGCATTGGTTTTAGTGGTGCATTTCACAGGGGCTAAACTGGATCTGTCTGCAAATATAAAACTTCAGTAATCACAGTGCTTGGTTTCAAGCCTGCAGTAAATATGCTTTTGACGACCGCAGCCTCTTAGTCTGTTCAATTCATTTCATTTATTATCTGCTGGCCTTTGACTCCCTGAGAACAAGCAGTGCACTGCAAAAGCCTCGAGACAAGCTTCTCATTTCATCCTCCAGGTTGTAAAGCTCCCAAGAAAGGGTCAAACACAGATTTAGGCAAGGCAAGGACTACGCTGGGCAAAATGGTTTTGTAGAGCTGCTCTCACACAGAACTGTAATATCAGACTGAAAGCTGTCTCACAGGCTATCAGAGGGCAGCTGGGATGAATTAGGTGAAGCAGAGAAGTGGACACATTGCCTGGTGGATGAATCAAAGCATTCAGTCACCAGAGGGAAAAGCTGCATCCTTTCATAGGAGGAAGTAGATGGAGGAAGGTTGTTCCAGACAGCGAGAGCTCCTCGTGATGAGATGGTTGCACACAGGCAGCTCTGACTGTGCAGCCTGAGGAAGAGGTAACTATGGAGATGCTTAAAAGGGGCCTGAGCCAAAAGGAAGGAAGAGTAAGGACACAAGTGTGTGATTGTTCCTTGAGAGGCACGTCAGAAACAGGCAGTTGCAGAGCTGGAGGCACAGCAAGCAGGGCTGGAGGGAGCAGGGGGCATGGAGAGGGGAGCTGGTGATGAGGAGAACGCTGAACACTGGATTTGTGTCATCCCTGCACCCAGGAGAAAGACATCCCACACACCTGCCAATAACCAGGCCGTTGGAATAATTGATTTGCTCCCAAGCAGGGGAGTCAGCTTTGAAATGTTCTGTTTTCCAGCTGACACCCTAAATTTTGGAGGTGGGTTTAGTGAACTTCAGAGCGTGGAGAACAGAAGGGCCAGAAAAAGCGACTGGAGCAGAGCTGTGAGCTGTCTGAGGAGAGCTCACAACAGAACATGAGTCAGTCCCCAGCAGGGGATGGGGTTGGGAACTTAAGGAGAGGGAGAAACAATAAGGTTAAAACTGGAGCTGGCTGACATTTTAAAAACATGGGTTTTTTTTCAACCACAACGAATCTGTGTGGAACATGTTTTTGTTGTTGTTGATATTTAACAGTCTTTGACAGGGGGGGAAAAAAAGCTCTTTTATTATTTTTTTTAAAGATATTTCAACTTTGCTGGGGTAGGTACCTCTTTCTCTTCCTCCTCTGTTTGCTGTTTGTCACATCCTTTAGTAGAGTTCAAGGTGGGGGGGAGAAAAAAACCACCAAAGAAACAAAGAAGCCAACCAGGAATCCTGCCTCTCTTCTTTCATATCAACGAGGAAAGCAAAATGACATTTTCCATCAGTTCAGCTTGTTCAAATTCCCTGAGCCCCAAATTGCATAAGACAAGAAGAGATCTCCTCTGAAAGGAAGGGCTCACATCCCTGAGCTACAGCTTATAGGTTCAGCCTCCAAAGCCATCCCATACATCCAAATATTAAAGCCTGTTGTCAATAGTGGCCCAGTGCCCAGCTGAAATTACTTCCACACACGTCCAGAAGCTGCTCTACATTTATTTCATGCCTTGAGGCCCTTTCACATCACGTCTCCCTCACCAGATAACAGCTTACAACACACAAGGACCCAACTAATCCATCCCCAGGGTCTGTCCTTGGTCACCTCAGCACGAGGGTGTCTCTCTCCTCAGCCTTTGGAAGCCCAGGTTTGTGTGGCAGCCTCTGTCCAGATGGCTCCATTATGTAGCACAGTTGGTAGGATTTGTTATGGATAATGTTGCCCACTCCATCCCAGATGTCTGAATAAATGCAGGCTTGAAATCGCCTCGTCAAGGAGACCTGGATGCAAAACATTCAGCCAAAAAACATTGGGAAGCCCTATCCTGCTCTTTGGAATTGGCTTCTGGTGATCAGGTTCTTTGCTGTTACCTTTAGCACCTAGTTAATATTTTACCACCCTGCCTAAATAACCACAATGGAGTGGGCTGGGCACAGTTTAGCCCCCAGCAGTTCCCAAGCTCCACAATGAACACAGCTCAGCCCCAGCACATGGTTGTGTCTGGATTAATGGATATGGATACATCCACTGGGCCAGGAAAAAAACATCACTGAAGTGGGTGGAATTGGTAGTAGAGCTTATTGTGGTTAGTAATTCGTAGCCTGGCAGCAATAAGCAAATGCAGGATGGCACTCGTGGCTGGCACAGGCGGTGCTGGGATGGCAGCACAGGGGTCTCTGATCACCTCTCAGGTCCATGGGAACACTCAGTGGGCAACCAGCACATCCCCAAGGGCCACTGCAGCCCTTCCCTGCTCACACACTGCCACGTCTCACACAGCCCCCCTCGAGGAGCCCGAAGAATCTTATTCCTGCGCTCCTCCCACTCCACCCAGCAGCAGTGGCCGGCAAAGTCTGACTCAGAACGAGCCTCTGCAGTTTGAAGGTCGTGAATATCCCATCAAACAGTAACTGCTGGTGACTTCTACATCACATCAGGCTTTAAACCAGCACGAGGCAGGTGCTCTCCAGGCACGAGCCCTCCTCTTTCATCTCCCTATTACACCCTATTTAGTCGAACTCTGACACCACGGCAGCATCGCCCTTCCATACTTCCCTCTGTGACTCCTTTATTCGTGCCTAAAACTGGGATAAATCCACTTCCTTCCCCGGCTCAGTGCATTCTTGCAGAGGCCATAAAGTGAAACCATCTTATGGCCGTAACAATCACACCCAGGGTTTTTAATTTGCCCATCAGAGCTTTCTGTGCTCGCAGCTCTCCCTCTCTCACCACCCAAGGCGGCAGAAATGACAGCGTGAGCTTTCCTGACCGGCCACAGAGAGCAGGAAACGCTGGCAGAGAATGGTTAACGAGCAGGCAGGGGAATCCAGAGCGTGCATAAAACTCGCACAGATAACAAACA
>NW_021940585.1:2769550-2812993 GCF_001715985.3 Manacus vitellinus
CTGGAGAAAAGGAGGCTCAGGGGGGACCTTCTGGCTCTGCAACTCCCTGACAGGAGGGGAGATCCAAGGAGGTCAGGCTCTGCTCCAGGGAACAAGGGACAGGAGGAGAGGACACGGCCTCAAGCTGTGCCAGGGGAGGGTCAGGTTGGACATCAGGAGGAATTTCTCCCTGGAAAGGATGGTCAGGCCTTGGAAGGGGCTGCCCAGGGAGGTGTTGGAGTCCCCATGCCTGGAGGTGTCCAAGGCAGGACTGACCGTGGCCCTCAGTGCTCTGGGCTGGGGGACAAGGAGGGGATGGTCACAGGTTGAACTCAATGACCTTGGAGGTCTTCCCCAACCTAAAGGATTCTGTAGCTGCCAGGGAGCAGGACAACAGCCCCACCATCATCTCTTTCCCTGGGGCTTCATTCCGGGGGGGAGAACAAAGAACACAAATTTTACAGACTTGCTTATTTTTTCTCCCATTTCAAGGCTTTTTGGTCACTGCCCCCATCCCACCCCCCCAGGTTTTCACCACCTCCTTGGGCAGGTGTGAGCAGCACTATGTGAGCAGTTCCCTTCCTCTTCTGCAGCTAACACAGGCCTCCACATCATTAATTAGGTTCATCTATCAGGCCCAGTGAGTTGGCATGTGACACCAGATCAAATTCTCTTAATTTCTCCATCCCCTGAATACTTTATAGCCATTAATTAGGGGTGTGAGCTCTGTGAAAGATGTTACAAGAGTGAGATCTGGAAACATAGATTAAAAAAAAGACAGACAGATAAATCACAGGCAGACAGATGCTCATCACACTCAGCTTCCAGTGAAACACAGAACCTTATTTTAGATTAATAGAGAGCAGCAACATCTCTATTAATGAGGCAGAAAAACATCAGGGTCTTCTCTTGATACTTTTATTAAGTAATACAGTTCTGGACAAATTCTGACCCTGATTTAAACCCCATAACAACTCTACCTGTACCAGATTATTCCCATTGCAACTGGGCACCTCTTTAACCACCATTCCTCAGAGCAATTTTGACCCAAGCTCTAAAAATCTCTTATAGCACTAAAAATATTTTTAAAAAAGCCCATGTAGGGATTTCTTTTATCATTATTTCAGGAAGGGGAAAAGAAGGGAAGAGAGGTGGCTTTGTCAGTCAGCTGGACTGGTAGCGTGGGAACTTCAGCACAGAGGAAGCTTTGAATTCCAGCCAAGATGCAGCAACTGTGTAACACATAATTCCATCAAGGAAAAACTGTCCCTAAGGTCAGTTCTTATAGAGATCAAGGTCTGACTGTAACCCATATTGGGTGGATGAATACATAGATAACTTGAAAAAGGTATTAAAAATAAGCAGGGCATCTTCAGAGGATAAAAATATGAAATGGCCTCCAAAAAAGCCTACTACTTAAATGTCAAAGAAAGGGATAAAGTGAGAATGGTCAAACTATAAAAAAAAAGTGAGGTTTATTTTGTTCTTCCCTGAAAAATGCAGAAAACACCAGAAAGGGGATGGTCTGTGTGAAAAGAAAATGACAGTACAATGGCAACTGAGTAAAACTGGCAATGAATAAACAGAGGCTGGAAATCAGAAGTTTTCTAAACAGAAGAATAAATTTCTGAAATAAACGCCCTGTAGGAGTAAGAGCTTCACTAAGTTTGAGCCAGAGCTTGTAAGTCTCAGGATGAAAATGTACAAAAAGTAGTTTACAATAGAGAGGGACCAGTCCTGGTGCTCCAGGGGCTTCCTGCGTTTCTCTGTGAATTTTGCATATTATGATAATTTTAAAATTCTCTGTTTAATCAGCCAGGATATCTGTGACTGGTAGAGAAGCCCAGATCCATTAAACTCCATATTCTGTGCATTGTTCTATAAATAGTTTGAACATCGTGTTCTTCGGTGTTGGAAAAGATTAAACGATAAAGTTCATTTGAAATGATGTTCTGTTGCTTTAATGGTGCCAAGGGTAAGGTAGGATTAAAAGGAGAGATACAGAGGAGAAGAGGGGAATCTTTCATCTCTGGAAAGTAATGAAGAGGCCCAAAATAAGATCAAGGTCTGACTGTAAGTGGTTCTATCAAATTATATAGGAATATAATGAGTTCTACACTATCTAATTTCCATATGCAGCTCTATAACGTCTCCCCCCAAAGCAGAAGTGACAGGATATTTAAACTCAACTCAAAAGCTGTTTAATGTAAAGATTGGAGAGGAAGGAAATTTTAAATGTGCATACTTTTGTTTCTTAGGGGGGGGAAAAAGGTTAAAAGGAGGAAAAAAAAAAATGTAGTTTTCGAGCATGTAACAGTTCTGTGCCTCCACTGCCTGCCCATTACCACGGCCAGATGGACCATGGCAAGCAGAATAACAACTAGTTCTTATTATATGGACCATTTGCTTTTTAAACAGCCATGATTCCACTCAGCATTCAAACACGTGTAACAACCCCCAGCCCTGATTTCCCTCTCCAACCTGCTCTGTCAGAGATGGCAAAGCAGCTTCTGGGTGTCAGGAGCAGGACAGATGATCAGTGGTGCCTCATTAGACTGAGGAAAGCACTCCACAGGCACTAGATCCATTTAATGTCTTCTCCACTCCATTATTTTTTAAAAATGAAGGTTTTTCCACGTTCTGCTCGGCAAGGAAGGGCTCCCACAATAGGCTGGGGAGCTGGGCTGGTTCCCACCAGGTGAAGGGTCCATCCATCCCCTTCCCAAGTCACATTTGGGCACCGAGTTCCCACTCAGAAGCACAGACTGAAGCCTCTGCTGAATTCCTCTCTGAGTTTTATGCTATAATTAGTCGAAGGTACCACAGACAGGATCATTTTAGGGAGGTGAGAACACAACTACAAGAAGATCCTTTTTTGTCACTCCATACTCCAAGCCCTGGTGTTAAGCCTGCACAAACTCCTGTTTAACTCTACAATCTGCTTGTTGCCCTTTCCATATCCTAAAATCAACCACGGTTCTTTCCATCCAGAATTAAAGCCCAAACCCCAACCTAGCAACAGATGCAGAAAAACGCAAAGACTTGCTGTGATGTTTCACCTTGAGAATAAAAATCAGATATTCTCTTGATTACTTCTGAGAGCAGCTTCATTTCAGCCTTAAAAGAACCGGGCGGTGCACCCAAACTGCAGCAGCCACCAATAGGTCTATTCAAATTCAAACTACTAATTGTTTGGGAATTAGCATGTGAAACACCGTTAATTATCTCGTGTGGCTGCGTTTTTCTGCCAGGAATCCTCTTAGTGTGGTTTTAGCAGATAAAAGTAGAAGGGATGTGGATGGAGCACCTCCAACACCAGGAAAGGCTGAGGGAGCTGGGATTGTTTAGATTAAAAAAGAGAAAGCTCAGAGGGATCTTATTGATGTATATATGTTAAGATATATAAATATATACCTGAATATATATTAAATATATATATACAGCAATATTTATATACAATGTGTCTATTCAGGTTTCCATCTTTGGAGATCCTCAAAAGCCACCTGGACACAGGTCTGGGCAACTGGGTGTAGGTGGCCCTGTTTGAGAAGGAAAGTTGGACCAGATGCCCCATGACATGACTCCCAGAGGTCCCTTCCAACCTCAACCATCCTGTGAAGGTTAATTTTAATAACAGCTCCAGTCCCAAGAGGGAGAGGTGGGTGCAGGACCTGTGCACATATCACTGACACACAGGTACTGCAGTCACTCCTCGCTCAGGTACTGAGGGTCTGCAAAGCTCAAGATGTCTGGCAAATATGAAACTATGTCACAGGCTGTAGCTTAATAGTTTATTAGACCACATAAATCAAGAGTGAACTTTATCTCCATAAGAACTAGATGAAAATCATTAATAAATAATAATTAGTTGTTTCCTGAGCCTGCCATCTGGTAAGCAGTTTTCCCAGCCAGCAGCTCCTGCTCCTTGCACTTCTCCCAAAAGCTAGAAGATGAACTCAGGCTATTTTTTTTTCCTCCTCTACCAGTCCCCTTGGGAAGTGCAGATCCCCAGGATGCTGAAATCCTCCCCACTGCACCTCAGCTCTCCACCTGTACAGGTCTTCACTCCTTATCCCAAGCCTCCAGTTTCCCAAAAAACAGTAAAACCCCAGAAGTTGTTGAGCCCTGCCTTCCATCCTGCCCTCAGAAACACGTGGGCTCCAAGATAACCAAATTAATCATTCTAACCTGTAAGTGGCTGTCATTAGTATTATTATTTTCATCATATAAATTATCTTCCAGATTAGGTCATATGCATTTTGAGATCCTGTGGTTTCCTAGCAACTCCTCTCCCCACTCTCCATGCAGACACAGTGTGCTGCTTTCTTTTCCTTTTTTAGACTCTCTGTGCAGGGGTTATATTCAGCAACAGTAATCTCAGGCCTGGCCCTGATGACCTTTAGTCTGTCACATTTTGGGGGATAAGATGCAAAAGGCACCTGTTCCCCTCCAGCTCCCTCAAAAAAAAAAAAAAAAAAAAAAGACATTTGCAGCACAAAGGCAGAAAACCACAGTCCTCCAATTGTCCAGCTCTGTCCTCAGACCAGGAACACTGAGCTCTGCAGGGCAGGGAGGACAAAAACATAGCCACAGGTGGTAAAAACAGGCAGAATTTGGAGGATCTCAAAACCCTTTTTCACTGTCAGGCTTGACCAAAGTAGCACATCCCACATAAACAGACAACAGGTACCTAAATACACAAAGCTTGTGGTGCTTGAGCGAGAAGCTTCCCCAAATAATTCCCATTTAACACAGACTTTCACCTAAAAACCTGAACTGTTGTTTCAGAGTTGTTTCTAGTCCAGTGCAGGAAACTGTCTGGAGGGCCAAACCAATTTTAGGCACCCATTTTAATTAACTTCTCTAGCTGAGTTAATCAAGATATCTCCCAAATTTAATCACAATGGGGACACGGAGCTGGGATATGTGATGATCCCAGACAATCCTTTGTGTGAGGAGAATGGGATTAACTTCTGTCCTGCCCCACTGACATTTTTTAAAATAACAACGTCTGTTCTAAACTACAAAAGCTGTGGGGCTTAATTATTTAGATAGCTGGTGGCCCTGTTTCAAAAAGAAAAAGAGAACAGACCTCAGAAATGAACCAGCTTCAGTCCACATGGAGTACAGCTATTAATATTTGATCCCCTGCTAGCCTGGAGGCAAAGGGAATAATGTTCATTACAACAGCCTGAGACTGAATCCACTTGAACAATTGACTGAACTGGAGGTGAGGAGGAAACCTTTCCTGCTACAGGTGAGCTGAGCTGGGCTACTCTGGCAATTCCTCCAGCAAAGGAGCTGATGTTTGGTCAAGCACAGAAAAAAAAAAGGGGATTTTCAGAGGTGGCCCTCAGAGCCTCCCTGTAAAGATCATTACTGCATCCAAAATCCAGTCTTAAGATCATTGAGAAAAGTAAGGATCAGAGCTACAAAGGCATATACCTGCATATAGAAGAAATAATTACATTTCTATTAAATTACCAGGAACAGACAGGCAATGGTACTTCACTGGAAAATGGAATATCCTTCAGTCCCTTATCCCCTGCTCTCTCCCCCTAATCCATAGGAGTCCCTATGGATTTTTGGATTACAGCCTCAGGCCAGTCTTACTCGGGGCCTAAAGCAACACAGCAGGGTGGGAAAGTTTTCAGAGAAAACTGAAGCTCCAATTTCACTTTCTTGTTGTATTCCCAGTCTAAATCTTGCAAATACAACCCGTGCCCCTTTCTCAGGGTGACCAGATTGGACCTTGGCCCCAGCACAGAGATTTCACTCTCAGATGCTGATTAGGAGCCTCAGCATTAAAATGGGACAGTGAAATCTAGGTGAAGTGTAGAAAATAAAGTCAATTTGGGATGTCCCCATTTTGGGGGGGGGTCAAAAGATGACCTATTTTTCAGACTGGTCAGAGCCTGTGTCACCCAGTTAAAGCTGCAAACTGGTCCCCTGGGCATGTCTTTGCCTGGGAAATTGTCTGTTTGAGCAGAAGGTCTTGAGGTTAAAGAAATCTTTCAACTATTGAAGGCCAGAGTCACTCACACACTCCCAGGAATAAAGCTCCTGGAATGACAGTGCTCCCTGGACCCACTGCAGATACTTTATTCTTCCTACAGTGTCTACCCATTAGCACCTCTAATTAGAAGGCAAAATCACGAGCTCCATGTTATTTAAGGGATTATGCAGCATTTTAAAACTACAGCACAATGTAATTATTTTTTAATAGCCGCAGCTATTTCATGTATTTACTTTTAATGGTGTTTGAGTCATAAATTAACTGTAGAAAAAGGCAAATCAGCACTTGACAGAGGAGCAGGCAGCAATTGGGGAAAAAAAAAATGAAATGCTAAAAGGAATGATCAAAAATTATCAAAAAGGAAGAGGGCATTAATTTTTCTTGTTTGCTTTGTTCTGGGCTGCCTTTTATCATCTAACTTGTCCCCCTGGAGATCTAAAAGGTCAGGGATGAATAAACACAAGGAGATTTGAATGCCTGTGTTGTTGCAGAGTGACTTCTGTCAGTTGTTAAGAAATGTGTATTTTTGGGCAGTTTTATATTATCAGACAGTAAAGTTAATAAACTAACACTGCCAAGTGACAACAGAGATGCAAGAGAACAGAGCTGGAAGATGAAGAAAGGACTAAACAACCAAGCACGTTAGAGGGAAGGTGAGCCAGGAAAAAAACATATGCCTGGTGCTAAACCACCCAAAATCATCCTTGTCCAAGACCTGTGCCCCTTTCTCAGGGTGACCAGATTGGACCTCGGCCCCAGCACAGAGATTTCGCTCTCAGGTGCTGATTAGGAGCCTCAGCATTAAAATGGGACAGTGAAATCTGGGTGAAGTATAGAAAATAAAGTCAAAATCATCCTTGTCCAAGACAAAGCTCACCCCAAAAAATTACAGTGAACTTTTGAAAGGGTAAAAAAACCCTCTGAAGCAGCTCATTTGTCATCTCTGGAGAGGTTTTTAACCCTCTGTGGCAGCTGAAGTGCTTCGGGTCCCGCAGACAGGCCCGTGCCGGCTGTTCCAGCAGCACCTCGGCCCCTCTGCCCACCCCAGGCAGAGCAAGAACCTGACATTTCCTTCCTCCTGCTCCTGTCCTGGCAATGCCCATCCCTCAGTGTGTCCCAGGCCCTAACTCTGCTGTCTCCCTCCCCCACAGAAAGCCCGGCTCGCCCGGATCCGCGTGGCCAAGACCGGCAGCTCCAACGCGTACCTGCACAGCAAACGCAACGGCCTCCTCAACGAAGCCCTGGAGCTCACGGTGAGTGGGGACGTGCCACCTCCTGCCACAGACTTCCCTAAAGTTCCCTGTTCCCACTCCTCTCCCTGGGATCCCTTCCCCTTCTCTCTCTCTCTCGTTGCCGCTTAATTGCTCGTTATCCAGCGTGGTGGCCTCGCACATGGAATGGTGCTGGTGAGGCCACCCCTGGAGTGCTGTGTCCAGCTCTGGGCCCTCAGCTCAGGAAGGACATGGAGGGGCTGGAGCAGGTCCAGAGGAGAGCAACGAGGCTGGGGAAGGGACTGGAGCACAAGTGCTGTGAGGAGAGGCTGAGGGAGCTGGGGCTGTTCAGCCTGGAGAAGAGGAGGCTCAGGGGAGACCTCCTCACTCTCTGCAACTCCCTGACAGGAGGGGGGAGCCAGGGGGGGTTGGTCTCTTTTCCCAGGCAACTCTCAGCAAGACAAGAGGGCTGGGTCTGCAGCTGTGCCAGGGGAGGTTTAGGTTGGATATTAGGAAGAATTTCTTTGCAGAGAGGGTGCTCAGCCATTGGAATGGGCTGCCCAGGGAAGTGGGGGATTCTCCATCCCTGGAGGTTTTTAAGAAGAGACTGGATGTGGCATCAGTGCCATGGGCTGGGAACCACAGCGGGGTTGGATCAAGGGTTGGACTTGATGATCTCAGAGGTCCCTTCTAACCCAACTGATTCTGTGGTTCTGTGGTGTGGAGGCACAGCTGGAATCAGCTGGATGGGAGGAAAAAGCTCCTGTGGGCTCCTCCTCAAGCTAGAAAAGAATCTGGCTTTCCAGCAGCGAGCACAGTTCCCTCTAATCCCTCTGTTGGTTTCCACAGCCCGGGCTCTGCCCACCCCACTCCCTTCCAGCACACAGTCATTTGTTTTCTAAGAGCACAACATGGGCTACCCGATCATCTCCAACAGAATAGGAGAACATTCCCTAGCTCCTGATTGAGGCAACTGGGTGGTGGGTTTATTTTTAAAGGCCCCTGGCTGTTCAGGAAGAGGGAAGCTCTGAGTGTGTCAGGTTGCTCAGCAGAACCAGTGAACACGAGGTGAGGTTATCACATTAAGCCTGATCCACACCAGAGCAGGTATTAGCACATTTCATGGATTTCATTCCAAATAAATCAGCCTTCCATGCGTGTGGGAAGCAGAGAGGAGATGAAGGATGTTTAATTGAACCACCTAGCACTTGTTCATGCATCCTTACTTGGGGTCTAATCCTTCATAAAATGTGATTTTCCCTGGCATGTCCTTGCATTTGTGTTCAGAGAAAGGGAATAGAGGTGGGGAAGGGGCTGGAGAGTAAGTTCTGCTGAGGGAGCTGAGGGGGCTCAGCCTGGAGAAAAGGAGGCTCAGGGGGGACCTTCTGGCTCTGCAACCCCCTGAGAGGAGGGGGGAGCCATGGGGAGTTGGGCTCTGCTCCAGGGAACAAGGGACAGGAGAGGAGGGAACGGCCTCAGGCTGTGCCAGGGGAGGGTCAGGTTGGACATTAGGAGGAATTTCTCCATGGAAAGGGTGGTCAGGCCTTGGAAGGGGCTGCCCAGGTGGAGTCTCCACCCCTGGAGGTGTCCAAGGAAGGGCTGGACATGGCCCTCAGTGCTCTGGGCTGGGGGACAAGGAGGGGATGAGTCAAATGTCAGACTCAGTCCTGGAGGTCTTTTCCAACCTTAACAGTTCCATAAAATCCAAGCTGAAAACCCTTTCCAGTTCATGGTTAAAGCTGCTCCCCAAAGCCCTGAGCCCACTCCCAGCCCAGTTTGGTGGGCACAGCACAGGGAAGTCGTGCAGCACCCTGTTTGCCACGTGGGAAGGTGCTCAGTGCACACTGGGATCCAGAAACCTGGCCCTTTACAACTGGAATCCTTTTTCAAGGGACTCTACAAAAGCCCTTCACACGAAGCACAGATTTGGAAGGTGGGGGGCCCAGATCAGTTGCTGTTCTCCCCTCCAAAACAAGTTTGATCCTTCTGGCTACACACCCAACGTTGTCTCCTGCTCTGTGAATGGCAGCAACACCCGAAAAAACCTGTTTCTTGAACCATATGTTGCTGTTGAGCAGCTCAAGAGAAGTTTCTTTATCAAGTAAAGACCAGGCAGGCAGGTCACACCTATTCCAGAACCTCATCCCCATCCAGGAAGGGCTCAGGGAAACCAACTCTGCTGGGATTCTGCTTTTTCACTACCCAGAAACAGGCAAAAAAATGTGACTAAAAATTGAAAATTTCCTTTTAAGCTTTAGATTTCTGGTTTTTTTAAAAAAAAAAACGCCAGGAGAGCTTAGCAGGGACACTTGGTTTGCACTTGATCTTCCAGCCTGTCATCCCACCAAGAATCTCCTCACTTCTCTTGTCAACCAAAACTCCCTGCCAAGACCACTCAGGGAAGAGCAGCTGACTCACCAATGCTTAAAGTCCAAAATGCAGGAGGTTGAGAGAAATATTTGGCTGAATGGGCTCATTTCTTGGCACCTGCCCAAAAATCAGCAGGAAAGGGATCGTTTTGTTGGCTACAAAGCTCCTGTAGACACAGGAACTAAAACAAAAACATTCCTAAAGAGGTTCTAGAGGATTTTTTTTTTTTACCCATTAATAACTAAATTTATATATATAGTAACACCTAGAGCAGGTTTTCTGGGTGCAACTTGCTTTCTGCTGGGTTTATAACTCTAAATCAGAGGCACAGGGTGATTTGGGTTGGAAGGGACCTAAAGATGCTCTGGTTTCAACCTCCTGCATTGGACAGGGAATCTGCCACTAGATGGAAGGTTGAAATGCTGATATGACTCCCCCACAGCCCAGTAAGAACCACAAATCCCACTCTGAAAAGCACTAAATACTGTGTACATTGGTATTAACACTCTGTAAGAAAATATCCCCACCTGAAGGAACTCCCTGTTGAAATAGTGAAAGAGTTATGTGACATGTTGGAATATAATTTTTTTAAATTCACTAAATTACTAAATTTTGATTAATTTATTAAAAGAAGAAACTTGCCAAAGCCATGCCTGGCACCTGCACAAGCACCAGGAAATGGTCTTTGACTACCTGAGGACCTGAATCAAAACCCAACATGTCTCTCCATCCCCAGGTAGTGGCATTAATTAATTACAGGACTGCAGAACATCCTCTCTTTACATGACCATTTTAACTCCACGAGGCAGGATTTCATGTCCTTTCATTTCATGGCAGGAGAACAAACTATTCTGAAGGGTACAAAATGTGAATGACAGCCTAGTCTAGACAGCCAAATTTTTTAAGCTGTAAAAATATGAAGGAATGTGACTCCTGCAGTTGCTATATTTAGGCACCAAAATATTATCTCCATACTGTGCATATTTGTCAGTCAAATTAGGATCAAACTGCTTCAGTGGTCAGGTGCACATCCCATTTTGACACCTTGCCCGGGATTCTTGCTCACAGTAATGGGCTGCACATGGCCAGATTGCCTTAGGGCTGGTGTGTCACCCAGCAGCAATTCCAACTGCAATTACTCCGTGGCCATGAGCAGATATTATCACTTCCATCAGCAGCAATCCCACATGTGTTATTGTTTTACAAGGGCCCAGCACATTGCCTGGCACTCTGACACTCAGAGGGGTCACAGAACAACTGCCCCACGACATAGCCTGGCTGTGGCTCTGCAGTCAAACTAATAAATTGGAAAATAAGGACTGTTCAGGATTCCAGAACGTGTGCCAGAATGTCCTTTCATTAGCAGCAGAATGAATGCACTGACACCATCCTCCCAGGGAACAGCACGTCTCCAGCCCGTGGCCTCCCATCAAAGCAGAGAAAGAGGGAAGAAAAGGATTCATCCAAGGACAGCAGCAGGAAGGAGATCTGCTTCCAGCAAGAATACGGGCTCTTGCTTCACAAACATGTGGATTTGTGGCATTTGCCATCTAGACACGAAGTACTCAGAACTGTTTGCTTCTCATTTAGAGATTTTATTTTTTTTTTCAGTGGGCTTTATGTCAAATGTGCTCAAGGGATGGGTGAGCTCCTTCCCATGGCAGCAGCCTACATATCCTCTTAGCACTAATCTCCTTGTACAGCCAGCTGAAATTCCCTTTTAGCTGAAATGCTGGGAGCTGTATATCCCGGGAACAGGAGGTTTGTGAGGTCTTGTGCCTTTTCACAAGCAGAACCTGCTTAGCCATAGATAAGCCTTGGAGCTGCTCCCCTGGGCAGGGACAGTCCAACCCCTGAACCAGCTCATCTGGGTTCACCAGGGCCCAATTCTATGTGATGGAGCACTTAAAGAGAGGCAGAGTGGAAGTATTTTGGATTTCAGTGTGTCTCAGCCTCCCTCCAGGCAACCAGCAGTTCACTGAATGTCTTCCAAGAACAAACTGAATGGCAGCTGGCATCAAATCCCTGCAAAACTGGCATCCCAGCTCCAAAAGCAAACCATCCCCTCTCCTCCCTCCTCCCCACTAGCTCCTCCATTCCAGCCAGCCTCTCCTAATGAAGACACAGATTTTGGTTGCCTGCAGTACCACTAGTGCAACCTCTGTAGGTTCATTTCCCTCAACAGAGCTGTCAAAATGCCCAGTTTCTGTGATGTTGGCACTGTCACTGTCCTAGGGCAGGACTTCCAGCAGATCTCATGCCTAATTTCCACTTAGGGTGGGCTCAGTGGTTGCCTGCTCTTTGTTTCTGGAAACACTGAGCTGACTGAAAAAAAACCCAAAAAAATCCAAAAGGAAGATAAGGAACAAGTCACAATCCCTGATATTCCACGTTCTTCCTGGTCACTGCCCTTGAGTGACACATCCCTTGAGCCATTTCCCTCAGTGACAAACCCAGCCTTGGGATGGAAGGCACAGGGAGAGGCTGAGCTGTGCTGCCAACATTCAACAATTGGCTTAACTCTCCTACCAGAGGTACCAAAGCTCTATCTTTGCTCTCAGATCCCATTTAGATTTCCTCCCGAGCAAATCCTCATAAAAAAGGATACTGTTTGCAATATATGCTCTTCCCCTCTCCTTTTCCAGTGTTTTAGTGCAGCATCCTATCTGCTTTAGGGCCTCCAAGGACCTCCATGGGAAACATTCCAGCCCAGCCTCCAGCAGAGTCAGTGCTCTCAGCAGGTACCAACAGGACCTGCTGGGTGTGTTACCTCACCAGGAGGATTGTTAAGAAGAAAAATGGAACTGATTTTTTTTGTTGTTTTCTTTTGGGCCACTTCTAAAAATACTTCTGGGAATGCTCATCCTCCAAAACAACAACAACAACCCAAAAAAAAAAAAATCCATAACCTGCCTAAGATGCATTCCCCCAGGAATCTATTAATTCTGTGTACAGTAAGTCAGCTTCCTTAATGCACCACTTCAGCTGTGTTTTGGCATCTGTCAGAGACAGAGTTATTCCTTCACTTAAGGATCACAGCACCAGCCTGGAAATGGCATCCAGGAGAAGCATTTGCAGTGAATCACCGGGACACAGGGGTGTGTTTAAATGCAGTGCTTCAACCAGAGATGGATTTGACCCCCTTGGGAGCTACAGGCAATGTCTTGGCACTTCTGACAAGATGTTCTGCCGTGTCTCCCATCCCACCCATTTCCTCTCTTGAGCAGCCAGATATTGCTGCTTCGTGTCTGAGCAGAGATTCCAGCCATGCACAGCCACTTCTGACTTCAGGATTTTGGCATCACACAAAACACCAGGCACCCTTTACTTGTGGAAAACATTTTACAACACCTAATTGCTATTTTCATGCACGTCATTGTCTTTGAAAACGCCAGTCCTCAAAGACACACACAGATTAAAGTGTGATGAAATCACAGGGAGCTTCAAGACCAGAAACTTAAGTAGTAGTAGTAGTAAGAGAATATCCTTAAAAATCTGCCACCTTACAATCTTAAATCTGCCAGCGCACAACAGAGAAAGGGAGAAAAATACTTCTGGCTCTCCCATAGCACAGAAACTCTGCAGGCAACCCCATTTGCTACTTTTCCATTAATTTCTGAGGTGTATCTGACCATCAGATCACAGGGGAAGTAACATGTTATACTTTGAGAAACATCTGATTCACTGATACAGTGCAGAAATCAGAAATACAGAGCCCTGGCTTTCTCCCCCCACACCAATTCTGTCAACTAAATTGGGCTATTGCTGTTTTGATGAGTGCTTGAGACAAAGCTTTCTGTGTGAGCTAAACACCACTGAACTCGAGCTCCCAACCTCTCATCCACTTCTATTCCAGAGCTGAGCTCAAGCCCCTCAGCTTAACAGGAGCAGAGAGACCAGGCTGAGACCTGGAGCTTATCCCAACCACTAAGAACTCTGCAAGCTGAGCTGTTCCTCCCCAAATCACCACAAACACACCTACCTGGTGCAGAAGCCACAGGCAGAACAGCAGAATTGCCCCAAAGAGTCCTTCCAACCCAGAGCCACACAAACCAAAAGCAGATTATTCTCCTCCAACTCTTCTTATGCTTTCCTGGGTGGAGCCACTCCTTTTAACAGCTTTTCAAGCTAAATGCTCTCAGCTGTGCCCAGTTGCGCCTCAAAAGGCACAGGCTGCCTAAACACACCTGCTTTGATTTAGCTTATAAATTTGTTGCCCCCATTTCAGCAGTTTGAGTGCACAGGTGAGGAGAGCTGGTTCCCACTTGTCCAGGATTCCTGTGCAGTGAGCCAAGGATGTGGATGGTGAGGCCTCTGGACCAGGCTCTCCTTGTCCTGGTTTTGTGCTAAATGATGCCCAGAGGGTTGCAGGTCAGTTTGCAGGACTCCTGAGTGCTGTGTTACTAAAACACAAATCACAGGCAGCCCTGCTGCTGAGGGCCATAATCCATCTAATCCATCAGAAACTAATGCAGATGGGACCTTTCCTTCTGCCAAGGAACTGCTGCCACATTTCAGGTGAACATCAACCCTCTGCCACTGCTGCACGAGGCTTCTTCATTGGAATTCTTCCCTCTGGTGACCAGTGACAGGCTGGAGCTGTGCCAGGGGAGGTTTAGGTTGGATCTCAGGAAAAAGTTCTTCCCCCAGAGGGTGGTTGGGCACTGAAGAGGCTCCCCAGGGCAGTGGGCACGGCACCAAGGCTGCCAGAGCTCAAGGGGTGTTTGGACAATGCTCTCAGGGACAGGGTGGGATTTTGGGGTGTCCTGTGCAAGGCCAGCAGTTGGACTGGATGATCCCTGTGGGTCCCTTCCAGCTCAGGATATTCTATGATTCTGTTTTAATAGGATAACTTGTATATATAAACTGTTCCACTCATAGTGTCTGCCTGTTCCTCCCTTCTCCCTCCCTGTCAGAGAAGGCTTGGCCACAGGAGGGGTTACACACATTCAGTTTGCACCAAAGCCAGTCCCAGGACCTGCTATAACCCCCCAACAAGAACCAGACACCCCAAAAACACACCCCCCCCTTTTAATACACTGTGTATTTGCCACTGTGTGGCAAACAACTGGTGATATGCACAAAGAGGGGAGACAGAGCAGGGGTTCCTGTTCTACAAACAGCATTAGGGTCCAAAACATGGAGCCCAGGTTCACATTTTCTGCTCCCACGTGCAGCTGTGGCTCAGGAGGGTTTGGCAAATAACACACCCAAGTTCCTGAAGGTCAGGCAGAGCCAGGCTTTAGCTCAGAGAAGGCAGGACAGCTTTTGTTTTGTCTCCTAACACAGCCCAGGGTTCAGGGTACATCTGCTGGCATTCAAAGGTCACGTCAAGCTTAGAAGCCTTAATGCATTTTGGAAAAATACAACAGCACAGGTTCTTCTTCTCTTGACATTCTGGCTCCTGAGCCTTGACATCCTATGCCAGCAGTCCTTCCCACATCTCCTCCCCAGCTATGGAATACCAGGAAACACACAGGTTTGGGATCCAACCTGAGCTCCTCACCTCAGTTTACAACCCAAATCATTAGGGCAAAAAAAAAAAAGAGGAAAACTCCTAAGAGCTGGGAAAAAAACCTGAGAACTGGCAACACTGCAAGTGTTATCTTTACCCCTCTGAAAGCTCGTGCTGGGACTGGTATTTCTGTTTGTTTTCGTGGTTTTACACCTGGTTTGGGTTTTGTTTCCCCCCCCCCCCTCTTTTCGTGGCTGTTCAGGGATCCACCGAAGAGGAACAGCACATGACTAAAGGCACCTCCTTAATCGAAAGCCAACACCACCATCTGCTGCACTGCCTGGAAAAAACAACCGTAAGTACCAACACGATCCCTCCACCCTGCCCAGGTCTGTGTGCCTGGCAAGGGCTCCCCATGGGTAAAGTGCCCACGGAAGGCTCTTGGTGGCCCTTGGTCAGACACATCCAGTACCTGGTGTGTGCCAGAGGGGCTGGTTCTAAAGCTCCTGATGTTCTAAAGCACTTCTATTTCCTTGTCTTCTTAAAATAATAAAAATGATCCCCGTGCAAAGGGATAAAGGTGGGATTATCTGCTGCTCCTCAGTCACCCACACCTGCACAAAGCCAGCAGCAGGTTGCTCAGTCGAGGTCGCCTGAAGGCAAAGAAGTTTTCAGCACAGAATTAGGGAGGTCCCAGAATCACAAGTTTCATTTCTTCGGCGTTTCTGAAAGAGAACTAAATTGCATTTGTCCTGTACTGTCAGTCACACATCATATCCACCCCTCATTTGTGCTAATTAGCAATAGAGGACGGTTCTGCTGCCTTAAAGAGGAAGAAGATGCTGGTGGTGACTCCAAACCCCAGCCTGGTCACCAGTGCCAAGAGGCTGGAAAGAAAATAACCTTTAGCCCATGAGATGGCTCAGAGCAGATGAACTCTGTCAGTGGGTTTAAAGGTTACACATATCTTTTCTCCTTTCAGCCTGGTTACAGGGGCAGGTAATTTATCTCAAAGCCAGCCAAGCAGTTTTTCTCCAGCATGACTTTTCTGTTTGCATCGTGCAAGGTGTTGGCAGTGAGAGCTTTGTTTTTTATTATTAAGTGATTGTGTATGCAGAAGTCTCTGGGAACGTTTCAGATGTTTATTTGATACATATGTTTCGCTTCCAGGTTTATATAAAAGGTTCTGCAGAAAAGGAACACATTATCTATCCCATGATTCATTCTAGAGAGAATGAAGCGAGGTTAACACTTGAAATATTCATGCCTTTTTCTATCTGCATCCATCATCAAATGTACTTTTGGCTTTTTTGACTTGCCAGAGCTTTCTTTTAGATAAATCACCTTCACTTCCATGGTTTGGTTTGTGCTGGAATAACACCACTTAGGCCTCAGAGATACACTGGAAGAAGATGCTGATTAATCACAGTGACCTCTGAGCCCAACGAGCTCTAAAGGTCACCGAGGGCAGTGAACTGATTCTTCCTGTGTCAATGACTATTGAATTTGTTTTCTAAGACTCATCTTGCCTTTAATTTCGACCAGAAATTTTTGGATGTTACATAACCAGCAGATATTTCACAGCCTGACTCTTCAGTTTAGAGCTTTCTGCTCAAAAACCTTCACTGCCACGACCCGTGTTCCACAAAAACCCTCCCACCTGAGAACCTGAACAAAAGTGGGTGAAGCAAACCAGAGCTGACAGCCCTGCCTGCAGGGTCTGCCCTTGCAAGGCCTGATTTGATAAAGGCTTTTGGAAATTCTGACCCCTGCACAGGCCAGGTGAACCTCTCTGGGCTTTGCAGGAGTTGCTCCATCACTAATGAGCCTGGAGAGTGATGGAAGCACTGTGGCCAAAGTGGACCCTAATTTGGGGATGCAGGGTAATTTGTACCCTAGTACCTGAATCAGCCTAACAAAGGTTTGATTGCCTCCAGCACACAAACCTGCTCAGGCATTGAAAACATTCCAAATGTTGCTCTTCTCAGCTGAGAATGGCAATAACAGCGATACTTGAATTTTGATTAAAACCCAGGGAGAGAATCTGCACAATGTTTAATGTGTTTTCCCCCCACATTTTTCAGCCAGTTATTACCATGATGCAGCACCAAAATCACACTGCAAGTTTGGGTTCTGGCCTGGAATTATCAATCCAAATAATTCAATGGCTTTGTGTGGAAATTCTGTAGCTCCCATAATCTATTAAAACACTGTGCAACAGTTCTCCTCCCCAAAATTGAAATCGTAGTGAAAGCATTTTTAAACGCTGAAGAGTCATTTTGTGACCAAGTTGCAGGAATGGAATGAGGAATGTACCATGGTTGCAAACTTGTTTCAATGGGCAATTCACCTTTCCTTAGACTAGAGAGGACTCTCAAAGTCGGTGATTTATTGACCTGGTGTCTGGGCTGTCACCAGCACACACTTACAGCTGAATGGCTGTGAATGGCTCACAAATCTGCTGTGTCAGATGACAAAGTGACCCTGGAGTACTTGTAGCTGCCACAACAGAGATTACTTTGTCATATTAACACAACAGATGGAGTTTGTTCAAACAAAAGGAGGTTTTTCCTCTCCTTCCAACTCCCAGATTGAGCATGGACATTCACAGGCCGTGTTTTCCTCCAAGTGCTGAGTGCCTGGAACCCAGTCCTTCAACCCAAACCTTTCTGCTGTGTTTTCACAGAGTGTGATCAAACCCCACACCCATTGGCAAAGCAATTCCAACTCTTGGCTTGCGAATCAGCAGCTGAAACTTTGTTTTCCTTCGCCTTCAGCTCTGAAAAGATCAAAGTCAAAACGTTGTGATGGGTTTTGTTCTGTTTCCAAGAACAGAACACTCAAAAGCTGGAGAAGGAAGGAACAAAAGGGGTCTGATTCAGGCGAGGTTTGGTGAAGAGAAGGTCCTGTTGCCCATTCAAACTTGAGTGAGCTGGAATGCTGAGGCAAGAGATGCAGTGCTGGGACTAAACTTCTGAATGCTGGAATGGACAATGAATTGTGTTTTTATCTTTTGTTGGCATGTTGTCCCGTAGGGATTGTCCTATCTTGTGGATGATCCCCTGTTATCTGTACGAACTTCCACCATCAAGGTATTTCCTTTTCAATTCGATCTGTTTTCTCTATGGTCTCTGTGACATGTCTGCAGAGTGTTTGCTGGTTTTCTTGTTCTTGGTCTTGTACTTGGGAGTTTGTGCACGTGGCTCCCTTTGGTTCTCCAGTGCTCTTGTTTCCTGTGAGAGTTGTTAGTTGTTCTGATGGAATCTGATGGCTGCCTTCAGCATGGTTGCTTTTGTCTCCTATCCTTTTTAGGGACTGGATAAAGTCTGTTCTCTAGAACTATGTGAGTGTTCATGTACACACATACGAGTTCTTTCTTCCAGGATTTCTTGTTCCTTAGCAAGATAACTCTTTCCAGAGTCAGCTTTCTGAATTTCCTTTCCCTACTCACTTCCCACTCTCACCTGCCATGTTTATTCCATTCATCCAAGGCACTGCAGGGATGCTTTGAACCCAACAGCCACATCCTGCAGTTAAGTTTTACATCCAGGTGGGCATCCAAATAAAACACAATCCTGCCCCAAGCATAAAAAAAAAAGGGGGGGGTATGAACTCCTCCGTGTGTCATTCCAGGATTTTTGAAGGCACTTCTGGAGTGCAGACACAAAAATGGAAGGAAATTCAACCACAAGAGATTAACCACCTCAGACTATGTAAGGCAGCACTGACAGACCCCTCCTGTTCCCCTGCTGGCACAGGAGAGCAAAATCTCCTTGTGGTTGCAGTGAGGACAGAATCATTTTAAGATCAGAATCGTTTTAAGATCTTTTTAAAGATCATTCAAAAATCTTTTTGAGATCTGCCCAGTGCAGATCTTTCCAGGTACAGAGGCAGAGGGCCCAGGGGCTGACACCCACCCCCAGCCCAGCCCGAGGTGCCATCACACACAAACTGCTGTTGGGCCCAAGCCGTCGGTGCCACCAGAGAGTGACGACCCTGTTCTTTCCCCCCTCCCCGCCAGAACCACGAGTTCATAGATGAGCAGATGTTCGAGCAGAACTGCATGGAGAGCTCGATGCAGAACTACCCTTCCTCTCGGAGCCCCTCCCTGTCCAGCCACCACGGACTGACCACCTCGTGCTGCTCCCGCCGCAACAAGAAGACCACTCACCTGCCCAACTCCAGCGTGCCGGCCACGCGCCTGCGGAGCATGCAGGAGCTCAGCACCATCCACATCCAGTGCAGCGAGCAGCCCTCCCTCACCACAAGGTACAGTGACAGCCTCGGGGGGGCATCACCCACCTGCAGGGTCCTGCAGGATTTTTCTCCAGCCAGGGACAGGGCGCTGGTGCTGGGAGCGGTTTTGTTTCCCTCCTGCTTTTGATAACCCTGGGAAAGCAGCTCCAAGCTGTTCCTGGATGAACCAGGTCTAAGCCAGGCTCTAGTGCAGCTCTTGGGCTGGATTTTAGGGACAGGTTTTTCCCCCAGAGGGTGGTTGGGCACTGACCAGGCTCCCCAGGGCAGTGGGCACGGCCCCAAGGCTGCCAGAGCTCAGGGAGTGTTTGGACAATGCCCTCAGGGACAGGGTGGGATTTTGGGGTGTCCTGTGCAGGGCCAGGAGTTGGACTGGATGATCCTTGTGGGTCCCTTCCAGCTCAGGATATCCTAAGTATGTTTGAATAGGGTAATTTGTATATATAAACTGTTCCATTCACAGTGTCTGCCTGTTCCTCCCTTCTCCTTCTCAGTGACAGGCTGGAGCTGTGTCAGGGGAGGTTTAGGTTGGATATTAGGGAAAAGTTCTTCCCCCAGAGGGTGGTTGGCACTGAACAGGCTCCTCAGGGCAGTGGGCACAGCCCCAAGGCTGCCAGAGCTCAAGGGGTGTTTGGACAACACTCCCAGGGACAGGGTGGGATTTTGGGGTGCCCTGTGCAGGGCCAGGAGTTGGACTCAATCCTTGTGGGTCCTTTCCAGCTCAGGATATTCTGTGATTCTTCTCTGGCCAGACTGGATGTAGAAATATGAATTCCAAGTGACACCCAGCACAGGCAGCAGCAGCTCCCAGGCGTGGGGCACTCACCAAAGCTGGCCCAGGACCAGCTCCCAGCCCCCCTCCCAGCTGGCCCAGCACTTCCAAACCTTTCCTGGGAGCAGGCAAACCCAATGGGCTAATAGTGCCTGTCAGCAAAAGCTGTTAGAGAGCTGCACACACTGACATGGCCCCCCGGGGACACTCACTCCACTGATTTTCATTGTCCAGCAGTCTAAATTGCAACTCTAAGCATCACTGGGAAACAAATAAGGAGGAATTTCACAGTGCTGTCTTAGCAGCCCCCACCTAAAAAGCCATAAATGACACAGGTGAATTGTCCCTGAATAGAAAACTTTGAAAATTCCATTTTATGCATAACTTGCTGGGAAAAAATCATTTATTCACCGTATCGTTCTTGCAAACATTAAATTACTTTCTAAATCCCTCTCAGCCCATTAGGTTTCTTGTGCACCAGAGCTGGTTTTGAACTTCCCATTCTTCTTCTCCCCACTCCTATCAAAGGGATGTAGGAACTGAAACAAAGCTGCCTTTAGGGCAGCAAGCGATTACTTTGTGCCAGAAGGGCATTTCAGAGCATGAATTATGAATGAATAAGCACAAAACAAGTCTCCAGCTATTTCACTTTCAATATGACAATATTTTAAACCAGCACCTGAAGCAGTAATTTCGTGGAATGTCAACTATTCTGCCTGTTTCAGTGGGTGCTAAATCAGACGCCTGTGATATTTTAAATGTCAACGCTTATTTCACTTGCTTACCAAACTGTGGAAGAACAGAGAGAGAGAGAGAGAGAGACAAAAAAAAAGCTTTTAAGTTGTTTTTCCTGTGGAATGCAACTAGCTGGGTGTACTGGTTAGCACGGGCAGAACCACCCAGGCCCTAAAAGTGCCCCACTCTCAGCTTGTGCCTGAAGCATCCAGGGAGCACAGAAAGGGTTCTGCTGTTCTTGGGATGCTTGAGAGATCAAAACCCGTCCTCTTGGTGAGTCAGTCTGAGATAACAACAGCAAGAGCTTTCCAACTGGGAGCTTTACATCCTGAAAGGACAGACCTTGTGTTTAAAATGAACACGTTGGGCTGGTAATAGCAGACTCCTGTAGCTGTGCAGATGCACAGAAACCAACCTATCATTTTCCCTCTGTAATTAATTATAGGATGCAATTGATGCAGATCTAATAAGAATGCTCCCAGCTGCCAGATCCTTGAAACTACTGCAGAGAGAGGGAGAAAAAAAAAATAGAAAAGATCAAGGGACAGTGAATTTGAAAGAGGTATTTGAAATGCAAGGAAGACAACATCTTCCTCAGAAAGAACTACCTGTGCTCTGAAAAGATGCAGTACACAGGACAGTGTATTTAGATGTCCTCTTAAATAAACTACAATTATGCAAGAAAGAAATGGAAACAGAACAATTTACCCTGTGAAAAGCCGTGTCCTAACCAAGGGGAATATTACCAAAGCTTAGTGTCATCTGGGCAGACATAAAGGGTTGCTTGCAGGATGGGGAGGGACCATTTCAGTGGAGTCTTCTGAGTATTCCATAGAATCACAGAATCAGCTGGGTTGGAAGGGACCTCTGAGATCATCAAGTCCAACCCTTGATCCAACCCCGCTGTGGTTCCCAGCCCATGGCACTGATGCCACATCCAGTCTCTTCTTAAAAACCTCCAGGGATGGAGAATCCACCCCTTCCCTGGGCAGCCCATTCCAGTGGCTGAGCACCCTCTCTGCAAAGAAATTCTTCCTAATATCCAACCTAAACCTCCCCGCCAGGATATTTCTCGTGGGGAGGGGGAAAAAACAAACAAACAAAAAACCAACAAGCCAAGCACTTGAATTTGTTTTCTAGTCGTTCCAGCCTCAACATGAAGTCAGACGACGGGCTGAGACCGAACTGCAAAGCTGCCCAGATCACCACAGCCATCATCAGCATCCCCACCCCGCCCGCCCTCACCCCCGAGGGCGAGAGCAGACCCCCCCCCGGCAGCCCCGGGCACTCCACGAACATTCCCACCCCCAGCACGGCCAACATCGTCAAGGTCTCCGCCTTGTAAGACCGTCTCCCGAGGCTGGAAGTCCCCCTGTCTCTCCGCCCCTCCGCCGCTCCTTTCGTGCTGCAAACTCGTGCCTGGATGGACCGACCGACGTGTTCTGTCCCCGGCCCCGCGGGGGAGGCACCTTCCTTCGGACGGGGACTGAGGAAGGATTCCTGCGAGAGGAGAAAAAAATACCCTCCCGGAGGGGAAGAACCATCGTGGCAACCGAAGAGAGTCGATAAAGCAAACGGGAATATAACACTGTGTATCGCAGCACCTTTTTAAAGGTTTTTAATGGATAATATTTATTCACGAGGAAATGACTGAAAAGGTGAAAAAAAAAACAATGGATTTTTGTGAATTATTTTTTTTCTTTTTTTCTCCGTTCGTTCGTTCGTTTCTTCTTCATGGAGCAAGAACCTTTAAACCGACCAAAATTTCACATTTCTCGTTTTCTTCTTTTTTTTTTTTTTTTTTCTTTTATAGGAAAAGATTTAGGCAAAAAGAAGCCACCTGTCACAGAGATCTCTCTCCATTCCTCTGTGTGTGTGTGTGTGTGAGTGTGTGCAGCAGGAAAACACTGAATTCCAAAGGGCAGGGCACGTTCCCATGATTGGGAAACACAAGCATGTGTCAGCACACACATGTGCACACACACACACCCCTCTCTCTCACCCTGGATGGCATTTCTTTATTTAGACAATTTTGTACCCGCCTTTTAAGTCAATACAGTGCAATTGCAAACAGTGTGTTTGTCTGCTAATTATTGTCTGTGAAAACATATTTGTGGAGGAAAAAAACTAAACGACAAAACAAACAAAAAGAAAAACCAACAAAAAAAAAAAAAGACAGGCTTTAGTAGAGTTTTAGTCCCACATGGGTATCTGCTTTCTATTTTTGTTATCACTTACTTGTAAGAGTGTGACTAGACTACGGTTCTGTATTTTTAAAAAGGAAAAAAAAAAAGGTAGGATTCTTTTTTAATACTGTGCACACAAATGGCAAAGAATGAAAGCACTGAACTCAACTGCATCAAGCATTCATAAGTCTAACAGAGGTTTCTTGTAATGTATGCCCATGCTTTTTAATTTTTGGGTTCTATGTAGAAATTTCTTTGCTAGCACTGGACGTACAACCCATTGTAAATAGTAGCCAAATAATGTCTGGATTTATACTTGATAATAATTAACCCCAGAGCCAAATATCTTGCATGGACAGAGAGGTATTTGGCTTTCTCACAGTCTTAGGGCTCCAGTTGTCTCAGCAGTGGCTTCTGGGTTGCACTGATTTTGGGGATAGATGAGCAGTTTTAGTTCTCCAGGCTCAGCACAGGATCTGATGAGAAGGGGGAGCAGTCCTGGAGTGTGGAAACCACCTGAGAACGTGTGCTACAGAGACAGCATTTCCTTTTCACAGCCCTACCCTTAGTCTGGGAAAAGTCTAATCCTGGACTTCTAAATCAGCCAAAAACTGAAGAGCACTGGGTGGTACTGCCAAGTGGCTCATCCTTCTGCCCAAGCTGTGGCCAGTCCTACCCCTGAGATCCTTCTAGGAATGACTTATTGTGAGGAAACACAGGGACCTGAAACACAACTGGTTTTCCCCCCCACATGAGCAACTCTTTTCTCCCATTCCAAGGGGGAGATCCACGGTGTGAGAGGAAGGGCAGGGTGAGGAACATCATCACCCACCTTCCCACTCGTTTGATCCCTGTGCTCGTGCCCAAACCTCTTCAGTGACCCCACGAAGGGGGAGGCACCACCCCCCAACAGCTTGTAGAGAACGAGGAAAGACAACAAGTGTCCTGTTCTGAGCAGGGGTTTCACCAACACCAGGGTTAAAAGAACAGCTCAAAGCACGTCTGAGGCTGATCCAGCAAAGGGATGACCTTTTTTTTAACATCTGCCCCAACCTGATGTAATATTTACAGCCACATCCACATCCACATCTAAATAACCCCAGACACACACACATGTATAGATAATTCATAGACCTCCATGCTGACTCACACATAGGAGCTGACAACCTGCTTTGGTAGCACTGCTGCTTGTCTGTAGAGTGGACTTGATGGCTGATGCATTAACCCACTGCCCTCCTTAGAATCCTACAACATCCCAGGAATACTAGAATTATGGCTAAGCCTCCAGTAGCTGCACCAGCTTCTACTCATTTATCCCAGTGCTGCAATATGTTCCCCAAAAACTATGTTTAGCCCTGTTTTTTAATGATTCAAATGCTCTGCCTTTTGCTGCTTCCTGTAGGAGGTTGTACTGCAGTTAATCTTACCATTATTGAGGTTTTTTCTCTCAGTGTTTTAATTTAATCTTTGCTTTAATTTCATTAACTGTCATCATCTGCACCCTCACCCTTGTAGATCAGAGGCCTTGCTCTCCACCAACCTCCCACCTTGCAACCTCATTTATGCTGGCACAGAGTGAGGGTGAGATGTGCTGACAGGGCACAGGAATGAAAAAAATCACAGAGAATCAGGGATTCAACACGGATTCTTGGTGCTGCCTTCCTTATTCCCGATTTATCATGGATTTGTCACCTCTCTGCACCCATCTCTCAGTCTGTAAATAGCAATTGTAGCAGCCCTTGGCCAAAGCACTCCTGGGGCTTTTAATTGCTATCCATCAAAAGGCTTTTTTGGGGAAAAAAATAATATATAAAATTCAACATTTTTAAAAGAAAAAAAATAAAAATAAGGAGGAAAGCCAGCCCTAGGGGTTTCTGGGTGGCTGCTTGGGCTCAGCTTGTCAAGGCAGCCACGGCCTCTGCTCTCTTCCATGGAAGAGGAATTGTTATCCTTGCTCAGAAATCCGTGGTTTGCCTCTTCTGCCATGAACTGGGCAGGTGCTGCCCCGCACAGCCAGACTCTCAGAGCATAAAACCAGGCAAAATTAAGGGAATCTGAGCCCAGAGGAACAGGGCTAAAAACATTTTTAGTGGAGGCAATAGCTCCCTTTATCCTGGAATTGAAGTAACGCTCCCGAAAGCGCTTGGAAATGTGCTCTGAAACCCCTCCTGCACTGCCCAAAACCAGCCCCATCCTTGGGGGGAAAGCACTGAAACAGCACAGACAGGGCTTGGAAGGGCACAACGGAGCATCCCTGGCAGGAAAACAGGGAAAAAGGGAAAGCCTTGGCAGAGCAGAGCCCGGGAATGGCACTGCAGCCACTTCTTCCCTCAATAAAGGGAGGCAAATCAGCCTCCCCAAACCACAGAGATCTTCACAATCTTCAAATAGCAACTTAGAAACCATTGCTGAGATAAGGCCAAGCCAATCCTGAAAATTCCTCAGCCAGGACTTTACCTGGAGGGTGTGGACTGTTCTCCCCAGTGGTCCCAGTGCTGCCCAGTGTGACCAGCACTGCCCTCCCGTCCCGGGGCCAGGCATGTCCATGGATCCCAACCCAAAAACCAGCACCTCCCCCAGCAATCCTGGTCATTCCTGAGGCTTCTCCAGCTCCCTCTGAGAGGAGAAGCATCCAGGAAAAGAGGCAGGTTCTAGAAAACAACCCCGTTGGTCAGACTGTCTACCAGGAGTGTGCTGGCAGATCATGTCCAAGCCTTTCCCCCTCCCCTAATTCCTTACTTTTTATAGTTTTAGAAAAGGTTCTTGGGGAAAAAAAAACAAAAAAAAAAAGATAAAAATAGGTTCTTTGTACAAAAAGCAATATCAAAAATATCAGATTTTCTGAGCATTTGATTTCCTTTCTGAAGTTTTTTTTCAGAGGGGAAAAAAAATATTTTCATGGACTTTCAGCACATTCTGTTCATAGATTTCCTCTCTTCCCACCTGGCATTGGGCTGCAAACAGGAGTCACACCCAAGTGGCAGAGAATGATGAGAAATATCTTTCACATGTAGGCTTTGACTTCCATCTACTCCATCCAAAATCCACCTTTTACTTTCGTTTTCCTTAAAAATCTTAAGGACACCCATAAAGAAGAGGCCACAGATAACACATCTTGGCACACAAAAATTCAAGGATTATAAAATTTAATCTCTCCTCTGCTAGCACAGGATCCTTCACTGTGATACATGGCACTGCTCTTTTAGACTTAATTACATTTAAAACTCTCCAAGGACTTCCTCTATTTCCCTGGGGAGCTTTTTCCAGAGTGACAGACCTCAATGCCAAGGATTTTTCTCCAGCTGTTCAGCCATAATTCTCTTCTTATTTTCTCCTCTCTTGTTGCCATTTGTACTCCCTTGCACCATTTAAATGATTCCCCTTTCCACAAGAGGAATATAAAACTTTCTACAGCAAATTCTTCTCCCAGAGACCACTTTTATCTGTTAAATAATTATCATTGTTAGAAGTTTCAGGGGAAAGATAACCTAAGTAACACACATGGCCTCAGTGTGGAATAAAGTTAATGGATAATTCAAAATACATCCTTCTTTAATTGGCCAGAAAGACTAAATTTAATCAGTGCCACTTGTTTAACCTAAAACTATTGATAATAAACTGCAACCCAGCATTTATCCTTCTAGTTTAGGCAGCTTGCACGAAAATCAGATTAATAACAGCTAAAGAAAGCAAAGTTTCTTCAAATATTTTGCTTCTTTAAGTAAAGAGGTTGCAAACATGTTGTGTCTTACATGCATTATAAAGAACATTCAGTAAATTACGAATTATGTTTCATTCCTGTGCTGAAACATCCCTTGGATCCTGTCATGTTTTTCCATGTTGGACTAATGCAGAGTTACAAAGCACTCATGGATGGCTGTGAATATCAGCAGATTTCATTCTGCTTTTGAATTTAGGTGAATTTTCCACATAATTTGCCCATCTAGTCTATCTTAATTGATTTTCTTTCCAATCACTTCTTTTTCTCCAACACTTTAGGCCAACTGCAGTAGATATGTGGCTTTAAAGCCTGGGTTTTTAGGCTTCTCACTTGCCATAAACTCTTCAATAATTTTATCCTGTAAGAGCAAGGGGAAGGCAGGGAGCACAAGGATCAGAGCCAGGAGACTGAGCACTGGGAATTCTGCTCCTGGTTGTCCTGATGAACCACTAAGAGATCCCAAAAAAAGTCATTTCATCTCTGCCAATTATCCCACCCGTAGGGAAACCAACCCCTCCTCGTGCAATAAGTGAAGCCCAATCCATGACACCCCCAAAAATCCCCCAGGGAATTCTGCAGCCACAGGGAATTCTGCAGCCAGTGCCCCAGAGCTGCTGCTGGTGTTGGGGAAGCAAAACCTGGGCCGGGAAGGCTTCGGGGGGAACGGGAGAAAGAGCAGGTGACAAAGAGCTCGTGAAAAACCCCTTCCTGTGTTCTCAGTCAGGTCTGTTCCCTTGTGTGTATCCGTGTGCACGTGTTCCTCTCCCTTTGGGGTTCAGTTAGTGCTAGTCCAGGACTCTCAGCTGGCAGGGGGGAAGGCACCACCCACACTGAGGGCTCCTCTCCCTTCTGGTGCCACTCCAACCAGGAGCTCCCTCCCCGGGCCAGTGGAGCATCTTCCACACTGGTGTGATGGTCTCTTTTTGATAAACCAGTCTGGCATTCCAGTGGTGTTTCCTTTAGGAGTTTTATGTTCTGAGAAGCTCTCAACCTCTATTATTTTCTATTTTCATACTCTAAGTGGGCTTTGCTTACAGAGGACAGGTCCGAACTGTACTGTACACAGCTGCAGGTAGCTTCATTTGAGAACAACTTTCTAGAAGAACCAAGTTTCCTGTTGTCTTCTTTTGGAATTGTAGTGCATATGTTGAAACTTGTATATCATTTACAGTATTGAGTCTTGTGCCACTGCTGTACCTGATGTATCCAATCCGGATTAAACAGAGTATGTGCCACAAATACCAACATGATGCTGGAGATTTCTTCTGAAAAAAAATAATAACCAAATCCTGGGAGGTTCTTTTGGAGAACTTTGGGTGTTTAACTAAGTCAAGTTGCATTTAAACACTAATAGCTCTTATTTAATGAAAACACTGAGCTGTCACAGGAGAGCAATAACACAGACACTGAAGTGAAACCCCTCCTTTTGGATGTCTAGGGTTGCAAAAAAATTCGTCTTGGAGACAAAATCATCAAACTCTGCAAACAAAATTGAGGTGAAACCCCTCCCTGGGATAATTTGTGACACAAAGGGAGTAAGGCAGGAAAAACAGAGAAGGAAAAATACTTCTAACAAGATCTATTAATATTAATAATAGCATGTATTATGCCTTTCTTTTCAAAGGCAACCTCAGTTGTTTAGGCCAGTCTTACATTCTGTGTTGCAGACATGGTCAAAACAAGCTGATCCTAAAACAAGGAGGGCTGCCAGAAAAAAAGCACTTGGAGGCATCACTAAAATCTACAAAATTATTTAAGCAGAAATCAAAAACTCTTATTAAGTGACTCCTAACAGCTTACACACACTTTCCTCTCTTGTAGTAAAGGCTGAGTCCCACTAGGAGCCCTCAGTGCCCCAGTGAGCTGCTCTCACACCAGCCCAGTACAGCCCCAGAGCCCATCCTGGGCTGCATTCCCACACCATTCCTGAGCTAAATCAGTGTTAGAAACCTCCTGCACGCTGAAAAACGAGTCTGGATCACACAGGTTAAAGTTTAGACCCACCACTCCACAAAAAAAAAGGTCAGAAAGACCGGGGACAGCACAGGATTTGCACAGGGAATTTCGTAAGAGTGACAGGAACACTCAGGTTTGTGTGAGCTGAGGGAAAACTGTGTGTTTCTAAAAATAAGAGTGGCTGAAGGTGAGCAATCCAACAGCCCTGGAGACCCCCAGAGCACCAATTTAAAGCAGCAAGTCTCCTGAGAAGGGCAGTTCATAGGCAGGATGCACTGCTAAGAAAATTCCAGCCTAAGTCTGCACAAGGAAAAGAAAACAACCAAAAGTAGACTGAAGGTGCTCTGGGGAACATTGGAACACTGAGAAATCAAGGGAAGTTGCTGAAGAAAATGTCTAATGATCTCAAACATACTAAAAGCTAAAAGATGAAGTTTCAAAATCAGTGCAGAGTCAGCCCAGGGTCAGCACCCTAAGCCAGCCAGCACTCCCATCTTTTCCTGCTTCAGGACAGCTCCATACAAGGCACTGCAAGCCAAACAGGAAACATCAATTAGTTTTAGCACTAATAGGTAATTTCAGTTCTAATTAAAGCTTTCCTGTAAGTGTGGCAAGTTTGATATTGTTGCACCCAGAGGGACAGAACAATTACGATTGCTGCACGTTCTCTCCATAATTAAACCATCCTTGGGCTGCACACCTTGCTTTAGAATGTTATTTATACAGTGGTAATTAACTGGATTTAAATTAGCAATACAGGCATTGAGATGCATGTTCACTCCCTCACTTAACCAGGATATAATCAGTGCCTGGTGTTTACCAAGAGAATTATGGAACATGGAATGATCACCAACTATAAACAGGCTGTGGAGTTACAGGGAATTCCTCTTCACCCAAAATCACAGGGAAGACAAGTCAAGCAAGAGGGTGGGGAGGCCCTGGCACAGGTTGCCCAGAGAAGCTGTGGCTGCCCCTGGATCCCTGGAAGTGGCCAAGGCCAGGTCAGAGCAACCTGGGCTAGTGGAAGGTGCCCCTGTCCACAGCAGGGGTTGGAATGAGATGAGCTTTAAGGTCCCTTCCAACCCAAACCATCCTGGGACTCCATGAACTACAACTGGGATTAGTTTGTGTTTTCTCCTTAGTGACATTTCTTAAATGTACATGGCTGCCTTTGATCATCCTTTGTTTACTTTGGATTGCAAAGATTCCAACAGAGCATCCAACTGCCTTTCTTTTCCTTTTATTACCAACTTGTAACACCGTCACTGAACTCGTGTAAAACATTTACCAAAACACAGCTGCTTACAAAAAGACAACATTTTTCTTTAATCCCCAACCAGGTCTGTCTGTCAACGTCCCTCAGACCAGCAGAGTTTTCATGGATCATGTCCATTGCTGGTCCCAACCAGCAGCATCAGGGCATCAATCCCCACTTTTCAGGAGCTCCTGGAGATACACAGAGTTGATGTGGTAGGCCCTCATCCAGCTGAACTGCCTGTAACTCTCCCTGTAGTGAGACACTGCTGCATAGTAGCTCTGCCAAGCTTCATTATAACATTTCCAATAGTCCTCATAACTCCAGTGCTCAGATGGAGCATCATCCCAGGAGCTGCAGGTCCAGTCCTCTTCAGTTTTCCTCGGGGAAGAACTCGAGAATTGATGGTTGTGGCTTTTCTTTTGTTTAGCATTTTGTTTCAGAACTTTCTTTTTCACTTCCTTTTGCTTTGGGACCTGGGATGGCTCCTGAGGCTTCTCTGGTGTAGGACAGAAGCCTGAACGACCCTGATGCCTTTTGGGGACAGCATTTCTCTCCTGTGTGTCTGAAAATCCTTCAAAGCATGAGTTGTTCTCCCTACTATTAGAGGAAGCCCTGGAAAATGCTTCAAAGCATGAGTTGTTCTCCCTGCCATTAGAGGAAGCCCTGGAAAATGCTTCAAAGCATGAATTATCCTCCCTACTACTAAAGGAATCCCTGGAAGTGTCTGAACCATCACTGTCACCAGAAATGTCACCGTTTGCTGCTGTCTCTGTGTGATGTCCCAGCTCTTCCCACTCCACATCCCCGTTCCTGGGGAGCTCACGTTGCTCTCCTGGGCCTGAATAGCTCCTCAAAATTTCCACCTGTCTCTCAGACCCTTCTTTCATGAAATACTCATAGTCCTCAACGAATTCTGAGAAGCTCCAGGGATTGTTGAGCTGGTTTTTGAAGGAAGACAAGCATGGAATTTTGGGAAGGTTTTTTTTTAAGGCCTCCTCATCTGGAGCCTGAGTGTTGTCATGTCCATCTGTCCTGGAGACAGTTTTCACTTGATTCCTCTGCTCTGTGTGACAACTGGGAGTTCGGGGGGTTCTACTATTTTTATTTGCAGGATTTGTGCACTTTTTTATCTGCTTTTGCTTCTGAGACTTTTTTGGCCTTTCTGCAGCAGAATTATCCCTTGGAAGAGTGGAGAGAGGCTGAGGTGCCTCTGGAAAACCATTCTGGACAGGCTGCAGCACTGGTTCCTCTGGTTTAAGACACACAGTGTCACAATTCACCAAAGGTCCTGGAAGTACAGCAGGTTTAACTTCCACCTCCCCATCTTCAAACTGATCCATCATTCCAGGAGGTATTGGCTCTGCACAGAAGGGAAACAAGCAGGCAATTAATTTTAAGTCTATCCTTCCCACTAGAACTTGAATGAGTACCCAAACAAAGCCCTGCAAAATTGCACAGTAAAATATTAACTTATGGCCACAAACCAACTCCTTCAATTCTTGGAAGAGCTCAAGGAGCCAGAACATTTCCTTCATGGAAGGCATCATGAGGCTGATGAGGACAAACAGCACTGCATTCCTTGTCATCTATTCTTCACTTATTTTGAACTTAGACAAGAAGGTAAATCCTCCCTTTCAGCAGAACAGCTTCTGGCAAAGCAAGGGAAGCAAATCTGCTGTTTTAATTACTCCTTCCTTGCACTGCTGTATCTTCACACTTGAGCAAGGTTTAATACCAGATTTCTGGAAATCCAGGTAGTTATGTGGTTGCTTAAGCACAGCTGGATGCAGAGTTCCTCTCCCTGAGCACTCAGTCCATTTTTACTGCTCCACACAACTGCAGCAGCCCCACAAGGAGTCATCAGCAGAGAGTATGACAAACCTGGCCTAAAAGTAATGCAGCTCCAGCAGAGAAGCCACATATCAGCTCCCTGTGGACTTGCCTGAAGCTCTGAATAGCACAAAACAACCAAATCCCAGCTGCATCCCAAGCCCAGAGCACACCTGGCAGAGGAAGGAGCTGCAGATTACACTTCTGAGCAATCTTCATCATCGTGTTCTCCTCCTCCCCACGGCAGCAGTAGGTCACAGACAAACCCAGAGTCCCTGTGACACACAAAAGAATTAATTAATCACCAAAGAGAGCCAGCAAAGCAAGGGAAAGCTCCACAAATCCATGGATTTGGCTCTCACCAAAGCGGCCAGCCCTGCCAATCCGGTGCATGTAGGTCTCCCAGTCCACAGGGACGTCCAGGTTGACAACCAGGTTCACTTTCTCAGCATCAATTCCACGGGATGTCTGGAGAAAATGGGAAGGAGAGAAGGGGAGTGAGAAGGGAATGTGCTGAACAGAGCTTTAAATAAACACAGGAGCACAGGGTGAGGCTGGAAGGGACCACAGTGGGGCCACCTGGTCCAACCTCCCTGGAGTTACTCCCACCAACTCAGATGAGAACTCTGAATTGTTATAACACACCATAAAGCACCTACAATTTTCCAACCATTTTACAGCATTACAGGTAAAACAGGCACGTTGCTTTGGGATATGAAAACTAGGAATCATTTTTCTTCTACCTTCCACTTATCAAATACAAGCCAGGATTATTTTTTTTCCCCCTCAGCATCAAAAAGTCCAAGCTGACAACACAGAGACATCTTCTCATGGCAGCACCTCAAACCATCAACCAAAAACCAAAATTCCACAACAATGAGAAGCTGAGAGTGTCCCAAACATAACCACTGCTCTGTTCAGCTGTTTGCAATGTCACTGTGGCACCAGAGAAACAAACTATTCCTCCCCACAGCTCCCATGCAAAGGAAACAATTCTAAAGTCCCTTGAACTTTAAAGCATCAACAAAGCAACACATAAATTAATTTATGAACCAAATCACAGACTGGTTTGTGTTGGATGAGATCTTAAAAGACCATCTCATCCCAACCAGATGAGGAATAGGAGGCAATTTTTAAGTTCCCAGTGACAATAAGTCATACAGTCTCACAGTGCTTGGTCAGCACATTTATGTTCAATTCCAAGTCAAATCTAATTCTCTGAGTAACTTTATGTGCAATACTCCTGCATGCTGCACCATGTGCACAGCAGGCAGTAAATTTGAAATAAAACCTGTCCAAAGCTTGTTCAAGAGCAGTAAAACCTCACCAAGTCTGTGGAGATCAGGACTCGACAGTGGAATTGCTTTAATTTGGCCATAGCATCGAGTCGTTGGTTTTGATTCATGTTGCCTGGAAAGATAAAAATTAGAAATAAAGTACATTCTTGCAGCTTTAGGCCCCTCAAAAATCTAAAAAAACACTGGTTTGTAAAATTTGTGGATGAGATCAAAGATAAGGTTGAGGAAAAACCTCTTCAAATATCAGTTTTAAATGAGTAAACAAGGAACAAACAGAACTTGAAAAATAAGGTAATTCGTTACAAAGATAATTCTACTGATTTTCAATAGGAGCCAATTATGCAGATGCTTAACCCACTTAAACAGCACTGATTTGAGATGGATTTTAAACACCTAAGCCATGGAAGCTGAAGTAAAAATTCAAGGTTTCTAAAAAGCAGCAGGTGCCAGCTTTCAACTTTTATAGATTACTGAAATAAAGATTTAAATTCAACACCTGCATCCCAAAGAAACCCAGCTTCAACCTGCAAATGTGAGTCCTTTCTCTTTGCAAATAAGCAAATGCATTCATAAAAATGGCTCTCAAACAAATGTAAAAACAAGAAAGTTAAATGTTAATTAATTTTTACACTGATTAAGTCTCAAGAGACTTATGAAGATTCAAATGCTATTCTCAGTTATTTAATCAGAGGCCATGCAAACCAAGATTTAAGATTAATTTTCCTATTTTAGGTTATATTTATGCACAATTTCAATAGAATAGAACAGAATAAGTTCATTAGAAGTTGTGAATGGACTCACCTGAAATGCACTCAGCAGGGAAGCCTCTGGATGTCAGGATTTCAGCCAGATGTTGAGCCCTGATGGAACACAGACAAGGAAAACTGGGAATAAAACTGGCTGTATTTCAGATCTGAAATGTGCAGAGTGCTCTGAGACCTTACAGGTCTCATAAACTTATCCATATCCATAAATTTATCCATAAATTTATCCCTGACTGGACATTACAACCACTGCTTTTTACAGGTTTTATTTCAAATTTATCACCTGCTGTGCAAATTTGAGAAGACTAAGGCTTGATTGAATGGAATCTTGCTGAACAATTCCTGCAAGTGCTGGGTTTTTTCCTCAAATGTTTTGTGTGGAAGTGGATGGGAATTCACAATTTTGTAGTACTGCTTCAGCCCTGAGGAAAGAAACCAAAAGAACAGATTAAGGGTTGCCAGAAAAACATGTACAGTGCTATGTCAACTGTGTCACTGCAGGCAAAGGAAAAAATTCCAATTCAAACACACACATGTGGCCAAATAAGAACCTCCAGGAGAGAGGTTTTTCTTAAAAAGCTGAAATATTTTTTGAATGGATAAAAAACCCAGAGAGTTACATTTGTCACTGGTGTTTTAAATACACAGAATCACAGGATGGTTTGGGTGGGAAAGGACCTTAATGACCATCTCATTCCATGGTCTAGTGGACACCTTCTACTAGAAGGTTCACTGGGAATCAGTATTTTATAACTAAACAACTCAGGTGTGGAGGGAAATTATGAAAAACCATGACTTTTAAAGGTACATATTTTGGTTTTAGTAGATTCCTCCTAATCTGTTGGCAGCAATATCACTATAATTGGATGTTCACTCACCAAGGAGGCTTGGATCAGTGGGGTTCAGCCTCACAAAGGTTGGCTCCCTCATGTACCTGGTCAGAGCACGAGCCAAGGACTCGGGGTAAGTCGCTGACACAGCCAACATCTGCTTATTGGCTGGGAGTGAGGAGTAAATCCAGCTGGGAGACATAAAAGTGGGCATGATTAACAAAAATGCATCTAATCTGCTGAGAAATGCATGAGATGAGTGGTTTTTCTTACTTGATTTGCTCCTGGAAGCTGCCTTCCTCCAGGAGCTTGTCTGCCTCATCCAGGATGAAGAGCCTGATACTGGCTGTGTTCAGGTAGTCCAGCTCTATGAGCTGTTTGATTCGACCTGCACAGGAGGAAAAGGGGAAAAAGAACTTCAAAAGTTACGAACTGAAAGGTTCTAATGATGAACTTCTAATGGTTTTTTAAATTTATTTCAGTAAGACTTAAAAAAAGGCATATTTGGGATAATCACAGAGACATAAAACAAAATGGTTTGGGATGGGAAGGACCTTAAAGATCACCCAGTTCCAACCCCTGCCATGGGCAGGGACACCTTCCACTAGCCCAGGTTGCTCCAAGCCCCGTCCAATCTGCCCTTGGACATTTCCAGGGATCCAGGAACACCCACAGCTTCTCTGGGCAACCTGTGCCAGGGCCTCTCCACCCTCACAGAGAAGGATTCCTTCCCAACATCCAACCTAAACTTCCACTCTTTCAGTTTGAACCCAATAATCCTTGTCCTGTCACTCCAGTTCCTGGTGCAGAGTCCCCTCTCCAGTTTCCTTGGAGCCCCTTCAGACACTGGAAGGTGCTGTGAGGTCTCCACACCACCTTCTCTTCTCCAGGCTGCAACTCTCAGCCTGCCAAACCTCTCATTAAAAATACCTTCTCACTAAAAAGAGCTCATCTCAATGCCTCTAGCACAGCCTTTTGAGGCTGTGTACTATTAATAACAACAAAAAAAACCCCACCCAGGTATCAAGAGCTCCAGTTATGTCCTGTGAAGGATCACACAGGACCTGAATCACAACGAAGCCCATCCCTACCTGGGGAGCCAACAGCGATGTGGCACTTCTTCAGCCTGCTCTTGTCCTGGCTCAGCGGGGTCCCCCCGATGAACACGTGGCATTCCAAGCCTTCCATTTTTATCGCGATAGTCGTGATGACGGCGTGGATCTGCACCGCGATCTCCCTGGTGGGCGCCAGGACCAGGATCTGCGAGGGGCGAGGATTAAACGTGAGAGCCGCAGGATGGCTCCGACAACATAAGCCCGATTTAAACCGCTGTGCCTCAAGGGCTTCAACGCCCTTTTTCCCCCACAAAAAGAGGGATTTTCTGTTGCAAAGAGGGATTTTCTGTTGCAAAGCTCACCTGCGTGGCGGGGCTCTCCAGCAGCACCGCGTCCAGGGCGATGGTGGCGAACACGCATGTTTTGCCGGTGCCGGACTTGGCCTGAACGATGAGATCTGCAAAGAGCCCCCACAAAGGTCAGGGGAGCCCCCCGGGGTGCCTCGGAGTGCTCCCAGCCCGCGCCCGCCCGCCCGCCGCTCACCCAGCCCGCAGCGCCCAGCGGGATTGGCCTTCAGCTGCACCGGCGACGGCCGGAGGAAGCCGGCCGCCTCCAAGGCCCCGCCAGCACTGGCGGAGACAGCAGGAGAGGACCCGAAATCGGAGGGGCCCCGGGCACCAGCACGTCCCGGGTGCGGGAACCGGGCCCTGGGCGGCGGCGGCTCCGTGGGCCGCCATCTTGGGGAACGGCGGAGGGGGAAATATCGCGAGATGTGTCTTAATCCCGCGCTTCATCCCGATACCCCGCCCAGCGCCGCCAGGGGGCGCCGCGCGGCGCGCGGGCTCCGTCAGGGGAGGGGCGGGGGGAGAGAAATGGCGGCGCCGCCTCAGAGCGAGCGAGGGGTTGGTTTAATCGCAGAATGTCCTCGATACGTGCAAACTATCCCGTCCGAACACACTCATACTCACAGAATATCCTGAGCTGGAAGGGATGCACAAGCATCATCCAGTCCAACTCGTGGCCGTGCACATGATGCCCCCAAAATCCCACCCTGTGTCTCAGAGCGTTGTCCGAGCGCTCCTTGAGCTCTGGCAGCCTTGGGGCCATGGCCGCTTCCCTGAGGAGAGAACACAGCTGTACAGCACACGGAAACAAGCTTTAAAAGCCGGGACACTACAAAAATTAACAGTATGGTACTCACCGGTGTGGTGGTGCATCGCCCCCCTTGCTTTTGAGCAACCTTAAAACACTCATTACACCACAAATGGCCAGGCCAAAAGTGTAAATCCCTTATGTGTGTTACTTACTACCCTCTGCAGGCCACTTATTTTAAATCGTGGGTGAGTTTTATGAATATCAACTTTCGTTCTGATGAATATCAACTTTTATTTTAGTGGCTGTAGCTTCTGTTATTGTAGCTTCCATTCATTGCAACAGGATTTGAAAAAAATCTCCACAGTGGCTTCTACTGTCCGAGCACATACACTGTGTCATTCTTCTTACAGTGCCAGGCAGCCCAAAAATGAATTTTAATAGCTTTTGGTGCATCACAGGCTTGGTCACGCCTTTGAAATTCCTCGTGTTTATGTTCCTGATGGGGGAGAAAAGTCTGTCAGATTCTATTCAGTTGGTAATTTTTAGTATTATGGCATTTTTTTCCTGTGAATATCTGAGTACCGACCAAGAGCGGGGCCCCAGAGGACAAAGAACAATTCCAGTTTGGAGAGTTCACCTCCACCAAGTGGGGACAGACCAGGACAGAAGGAACGGGACAGGGATCTCCAGGCATTCTGTTAGGTTCAATTATTTTTAAATTTTTAAGTGAGTATTCTCATTGATCCTCAAGGGGATACGAGCCTCCAACACGAGATAATTACCTCTGGATAAATCTGGGAAAGGAGACAGACAAAGACACCTGGACATAACAAACATTTGATTAAATACAGCCTCTCATAACCCTTCTGACTTGATGTGATTTGAACAGACAACGAAGAGCAGTCAGAAGTGACTGTTCCCAGGGGGGAAGGGCAGCAAAGAGGTGACAAAACAGCCCCCAAGAGCCATTGCCAGGAACTGCTTCCCCTCTCTATTTTTCTCGCTTATTCCTTTTCTCCCCCGAGGTTTCCTGCACGTTGCAGTACAACCGAGGTGATTTAGAGACAGACATTACTCTCAGCAGTGCATTAATGAGACATTCAGACACTTCACCTTCATTCAGAAAGATGCTGCTGTTTGTAGTTCTTTAATTTCCCTTCAGATGTTCAGTTCGGACAGATTCCAAACTGTCTCACTGTCTGTGTGCTGAGACACCCTTTGACACCACGACTGACAGATTTATTGTCCCTCTCCCTTTGGTTTTGGCCCTGACTGAGGGGGCTGTGTCAGATTTAGGTCAGGCTCCTGCAGCTGTATCAGTTGATCTCATGAAAGGTTTTGTTTTAACCCTTATTCCCGTAGCAGAGCTTAACTGCTACTGCTCCTAACTTTGTTGTAAGCTCTCTGTAAGTTGTGTGCTCTGCCATGAGTCACTGTATAAATAGCAATCCTCACCCTTCAGGCCTTGTTTTACCTCAGTGACTCTCAAATACTGAATTCCCCTTGTCGACATTCACATGTCAGCCCAGCCAAGAGGAATCTGCAGTTTTGCCATGACATTGCTTTGCTTTCGCCTGCAGTAAGATCCAAAGGAAATATTCCTGCTCAGAGCAGCCTTTGGAAATCTTGACATTTAATCTGCAGGCAGATCCTGGGAAAGGATTTAGGTTAGTAAGAGAAGCAGATGAGGCATCCTTCAGAGATGGAGTATGACAAAAATAACAGGTTCTTATGAAGGGATATAAACTCTCTAGCTCGGGGTCATAAAAAACCTCAAGGTTTTGGGACCTAGAAAAGTCTTGCTAGGGAAAACTCTTCCTCTCATACACACTGAGAGCATGTTTCATTCCTCCAAAACAGTGCTCAGCACCTTTTCCTCCCCGTTACAAAGTGCACGTCACATATTTGATTTTAATTCCATCCCAGACTCATTTTCCTCCAAATCTGAACATCAGTTTTGGATAAATGATGTTCTAAGACACTCGTGAGGTGATGCTGCTGATACCCAAGGTCAGGGTCTCACTATCTCAGACTATTTCAGGTTAACACCTGCAACACCTGGACTTAAGACCAGTACTAAGTAGCCCCCCCCAGATTTATCCATCTCTTCCTTTTGTTCTGAACTTACTGTTCATTTACAACAGTTAAATTCTTCTTGTAACTCCCTGAAGAGCGAGATAAACTGCTCATGGAGAATTTGTATCAGCTTCCAGAGCTGTCAGCTTGTGTCTATACTTAAGAAGAAAATCATTATAGATTTGAACATTGCTACTGCAAACAGGCACTGGCCTTGTCTTATTCCTTTACCTTCAAAGGATTTGTCTTTCAGATCTGCCAAGGCATGGAATTATTCTGAGCAAATCTCAGGTTTACATAATATTTATGGAATACTTTTAAACTGAGATAATCTCATCCTCCTCTCCCAGATGTGTTCGGATTAAGACGGGGAAGTTTGTCTCTTCTCTGCAGCACGTGTGAGTCACTCTTTGGAGTGTGGGGTGTATTTCTGTTTACACTGCCATGGAAACTGTGTTTGTTCCCTGTACAGTAAAGCCCAGTACAGTGAAAGGGCCATTGATACCAGCAGAGACAGTGACTGCATATTCCCCACCAAAAATTGACTCCAAGCACCCTCCACATTCATTTTCCCTTTGGAAAAAAAAAAAAAAAAGCTGGATGGCAAGTTATCAACAAGTAGCAAGTCTTTGGAGCAGCAGAATCCTCTTTGTTGCTTTAGTAACTGGCCCAGTCTTGGATTTTTCCCAGCAAGTCTGGTGCATGGAGTTGTCAAAAATAATGATGATGATGATGGGGTCTTACATCCATCCAAGGCTCATTTCCGTGCCCTCCTGCAGAATGGGTTTGGTTCCTCGTCAGAAGGATCAAGGAGAATTCCAAAAATTTCAGGTGCAATCTGAATTACACAGGGGGGTCCCCACAGGCACACGCAGGGATGCAGCTGCAGATAAAAGAAAGCAGAACCCAGGGATCAGGGCAGAGCAGCTATTTCTGTGAGAAAGGCCAATATTTCACTCCTGATGTTTTCCTCCAGATAAATAAACATCACCCCATTTTAATCTTGGATACCAAGATTTTTTTTCAGCTCCCGTGAACAGGATGTAGGTCACGAAAAGGCAGCGAGCCGAGATCAAATCCAACAGTTCTTCACCACAAACCAGCACGAGGAGTTTCCCTGGTACTCACTCCTGGCACCCCAGTGCAAGCAGAGGAATGTCAGGAGCTGGAATTTCACTGGAGCAGAGTTAAAAGTTTTAATTTTGGGGACAGGGCACGGCGAGGCAGGGACACGTCAGGAACTTTAAAGGCCACAAGTGCAGAGACCACATGCACTAAATCAGGCTTGATGGAAGAAACGCTCACATTTTCAGGGGTATTTTATCTCTTTATGCACAAACATAAAACCAGAGTTGAAGTTTTGACATTATATCCTTACCTATCTTGGCTGGATGTTTCTGCCCCAGCGGGTTTAAACAAAGATGGATGCAATTCAGGTCAGGCTGCAGCTGAAGTGGGAAGGAATTTTCTGAAAGGTTTGTCGTCAGCGCGCAAGGAAGTCGAAAACGAGAGAAAAATTCAGGGATAATCACGCTTGTTAGTTCAGCAAAGAACAGTCACGTGGGAGCCTGGAGAAACCAGATCAATGAACTGAAAGACAACAAATGAGAAGAGCCCTCAGCTGTGAAGGGATGGATGTTCCCTCACTCGGGAAGGAACGAGGCAGTTCACAGAAGTGGAATACTCCACTCTGAAGGAGTAGCCTAATTTTTGCCCAAGGATCTCAGTTTTTCATGTTATCCCGAAATAAACCATGCAGCTTTCTCCTCGAGGGCTGTTTTATTCTCAGCTCCGTGTTTTCTTGGAGATCTGATTTTTCCACTGCACTGCACCATCTGCTCATGGTTTGCACCACGACAGAGCGGGAGGAGAGCAGGGCCTGGCATGAGGTGTCGGTGCTGCTTTGAACCAGTTGTCTACACGCAAGAGAAAAATGTTGCTTAAGTAAGGAAATCCTACTGAGAAAATATCTCAGATTTTTCTCTCCTCTTGCAAGTTCCCAGGAGTTTGGAGCACATGAATATTCCGGCCTTTCCTTTCTTCTGTGCTCATGAACTCCTTTATCAGTCTCCCGGGACAGGAGCAGCCCCGGGGGCTGGAAAATGGATCAAAAAGATGTCCTTAACAGAAGCCAAAGAGCCTAAAAGCTCTTCCTGTTCATCTGCCAGCAGATCACAGAGTTTGGTGTCTTGCAAGTGGCACAGGAGGTTTTTTGGAACACTTGCCATGTCCACCTGCAGTTGGCCTCCTGAATGCTTGATGTGCTGGAAAATACAGTATGGATTAACTTAGATCTGATGCTTCCAATAACCACGTGCATTGTTTGTATCTCTTCTGTGCTGGAATAGTCAAAGTGCTGTGAAAAGCATCAGTTAAAACAAACTCAGGGATGATAGGGTTTAAAAAAATGCATGGTATTGTAAAGAAAACCTTGCAGGGAGCATCCTGTGCTAGGGATAATCCGTGCTCTGAGTCCGTGGAGTTTTTCAAGGTGCCAGAGCCATAGAGCTCATCAGCAGTGTGGTAACTCCAGGATAAGAGAATCATGGAATCACAGAATGAACCCCAGAATCATTTGGCTTGGAAGGGACCTTAAAGCTCATCTCATTCCACCCCCTGCCATGGGCAGGGACACCTTCCACTAGCCCGGGTTGCTCCAAGCCTTGTCCAGTCTGGCCTGGAACACATCCAGGAATGGAGAGTCCCCAACCTCATGATTGTCACTGACATTGAAGTCTCTTCCCTACCAAATATAAAACAATACCTAAAAATACCACTGCCCAAAGCTGGCTGGGATAAATAAAGCCCATGGTCCGTTTTGAGCTCAGACCAGCTGAACCCGGCTCTGTGCTGATAAAACATCAAGAGAAAATGCAGTTTTGTTTCAGCTTTGCTGCTGTGCCACAGGGAAGAAATCCTGTCTAAATGTTACTTGATAGAACTGAGATAATAAAAGAAACCATAAAAACATAGTTCTAGTAGAAAATAAAGGTCCCAAGCCACCTAAGCAACACAGAAACCTGGATGCTGAGACTGGGGCTCTTCTTGCACGCGGATCCTTGTCTGGGACACTGGGACAGGCAAGGGAAGGTGGAGTGCTGGAGGCAGGAATTTCAGCTCCTGTTCTCCACATGGTGCCATCTCTCTGATTTTTTACCCCTGCCTGGCTGTTCAACCTGCCATATGCTTGGGTAGGCTGGGGACATCCACACCCCACCCTGGCCCGTGGGGAACAACCAGCTGGCCAACAAATCCTGCCAGATCTCAAGGAAAAAATCATAACTGGGCTAGTTGGCTTAGGCTTTAAAAAAGACTCAAAACTGGCAAGTGTCCTGATTGCATCATGACATACCTCGTTGGAAGTGATTGACTTTTCAATAAGGTCACTTTTTAAATACATTAATATGTTTACTGCCCAACGTTCTGCAGAGCCTCAAAGACAGATGCTGTTTTCATGCTTAAGAGATGGGAAATGGGAACCCTGAAACGAGTAAACAGGCAAGAAATTTTGGCCCATAATGAAAGAGATGCTGGAAGGATCAATAAATGTTAACTCTGGAGTGTTTCCCAAACATAGGTGAAAGGGCAGATCACAGATTTCTTATTTAAATTGGATGTTGACACAAAGGTCAGCTTTCAAAACACCGAGGTTGATTTCTACAAACAAACAAGGGAACTAACAAAATCCTATTGCCATCTATAAATAAAAGGTTTTCTTTCAAAAAATAAAGACCTGGAAAGCAAAAATTGTAGCCAGTCTTTGACAAATTTATGGGGAAAAGCAAGTAATTATGTTTTTAATCCCAAAGTTCAAAACACAAAGTAGTATTCTTCTTCCTGTCAGGTTCTTTAGCATTGCAGAGATTCAGATAAACCTTGTTAAATTATTGCAGGGGACTCAGCACTTATCAGCTAAACACCACATTTGGCATATAAACTGAGAATAATACTTATATATTTGTGAGAAGCCCGGGAAAAATTCAAGCCCTTTCAAATTCAGTGCAGTTGTAATGATGATCCAAGAGTGTTTGTGCCTTTTCCGGGCTCGCCTGTCCATCTGTTTGATGTCCTGTGGTGACAAACAGCATCAGAGGTTGTTGATCTGAGGTAAAAAAAAAAAAGATCCTGGTCTTAGAGGAGCAGCGACAACATCCCTCACACATCCAGTTTTCCAGTGGCTCCCGCCGTCCGCTTGGAAAACACGGGGAGGGGGGGAAAAAACCCGTTCTGAAAATAAAAGGATTTTCAACACCTGTTTTCTCGCAGCTCTGCGAACACGCGGCTGTCCCTGCCTGACAAAGGGCACTGGGATAACGGGCACGGTCGTGTGCGAGGTGCCGCTGTCCCCTTCCCACGGGACCTGTCACATCCCCGAGCGCAGGGCGAGCAACCCCGGCCCCGCGGCGAGGACAGAACGGGGACACCGCGGCCGGGTGGCTTTGCAATTTCTCGTGATTAAAGCCATGTAGGTTAATCCGCGCTTTTGGCCGGGGTGGTCCTTCCCCGCGCAGCGCCGCGCGGAACCCACACACACACATATAACACCCCAAACTAAAACCACCCAAACTTTGGGAGGAGGGAG
>NW_021940585.1:2814123-2824204 GCF_001715985.3 Manacus vitellinus
AGGCAGCGCCAGCTGCTCGGGGCTCCGTCCGTCTGTCCGTCTGTCGGAGAGAAACCGCGCCCGGGGGCGTGCGGGGGCTTTAGGGACAAGCCGCCAGCACAGGTCAGAAATCAGAGAAACACCCACAGAGATCTCCGCTAAGAATAAGTTTATAGGGATAAAAGCGATGTAAAGGGAGAGAGCGCTCTGCGCTCCCGATACTCTCTGAAAATACTTCTTTAATAGGGAAGCCTTTGTCAGGGATCAGCGCTGTTTTCGCCCTCCTCCCGCTCCTGTTCAGGAGGTAACCCCGCTCCCCCGACTTGCTGAGGCTTGTCCACGAGCCCGAAGGGATTGTTGGTGCACTGGGGCTCGCTGGGGGTGGGTTGGTAGGAAGAGCTGATACTTCCCGAAATAGGGCTCCCAGCGGGTCTGGCTCGCAGCCGTGCGCTACCCTGATAAATAGATAATGAGAACAAAAGGGGAAGACAAGGCAGAGCAAAAAGCGGGTGGGTGAAGTTTCTGAATGCACAAAAGCTCCCGGTTTGGGCTGGAAGGGATGTTGCACTGGGCTGGTTGTTGTGCTCCCTGGAGTTGTGTGCGGTGCTGCTGTCACGCCTGGGTTGCAGGAAGCGTTCCCTGTGTGACAACACCATTCGAGGCCATACAGAGCCAGGCAGAGTTCCAGTTGTGCCCGGGGCAGGAGAGCCCTGTGCTCCTCCAGCTCTTGTGAAACATGGGCTGGGGCAGTGGCCTTTTACTCTGAATAAATGTGGCAGCAGTGACATTTAACCTGCTGGCGTTCCCAGTGTTTCCCCAGCAAACACAGGAGCTGGAAGACAAACTAAAACAAAGGAAAATGAGAGTCACTGGTGTGCTGTGAGCTGGGTGTGATGAATGAAATGCAAACTGCAGACCAGGAGGTGTACAGGGCACTCTGGGAGGTCTTTAAAATCTGAGTTGGAAGGTGAGATGGGTAAAAGGAGTAACTTCCAAAAGAGCATCCTAAGAATCCTAAATCAATGTTTTGTCTTCTAAACAAATGAGTTCTGTTATCTGATCAATTTTTTTTTTTAGAAAAGCCTAAACATTGCACCTTTATGTGAGTCTAAAACATGCCTGTTTTGTAGTGCATAACTTCTGAAAAGTCAGTATATTCAAAGGGGAGGCAAATCTCTCACACTTAATGTGAAAACAAAAAAAAAAATACTTAAAATGAGAAAATTCTGGGTTTGTTCACACCCTTGCTATAATGCAGTAATAGACTTCTTTTCAATTCTAAAAGTGCAACAATTTTTATTACATTAATAAACCAAGACTTAGCCTGGCATAAATTTAGGTGAATGATTGACTTAAAAAACTGGGAAGGGACAGTTGTCACCTTGGCTGAAAGCAGCCTGGATCTTCATTCATTTGATTTTCACTAGTCCCATTCTTTCTCCCTCCACTGCCCAGTTTTTGTTATTCAGACTTAAAAACTTCCTTTAACACAAGTTCTCAGGGTGTCAGAGTGCAGTTGTGAGCAGGGGTGTGCTCACAATTCCAGCTCACCCCTGAAATCACTTCCCTCCCCCTTCCCCTGCAACTTGAGGGAGCTGCAGGTTGCATTTAATGAAGGTTGGAGCAACTGTATTAATTAAAGCCACCACAAATGGCATCCTGAGCAATAACAGCTTTTAAACATCAATACTGTCATGATAGCCTGGAATTAAAATAGATTAATGTTTCTTTAAAGAGCAGCACGAGGGACAGCTGGGCCCATCTGCCCCGATGGGGAGTGGGAACTGAGCTCCTGATCCTGCTGCTTTGCCACTTTCTTCATTGCTGGGCAGGTCATGCCTCACACACTAAATGCACCATAACCAGGAGTCACAGGGCAGGAATGGTGGGAATGGCTGGGCCAGATGGACACAAGGAGCCACCTCGTGTGGAGTCAGTGGGAATCCAGCTCCAGGGCATCCCTGTGGATTTAGGAACACAGTGGTTTGTGTTGTGTCTCAGGAGCAGCTCTGTCGGGCAGGGAAGTCGGGCAGAAATTCCCACTTTGAGGAAGCAGGTTTCAGGGTCCCATGGCAAACGAGGCCATCCTGTTCCCAGGATCAGTTTGTCCCAGTGCAAACAGCCTCTGCTTTGGTCAACCAAGACTTTGGGCTGGTTTTGAGGAGGGGATTTGCTCAAAAAGCAGAGGACGTTGGCACAGCTCCCAGTTCCCAAGGAAAGGTTATCTTCCAGTGCAATTCAATCCCCCACCAGTGTGAGATTCGAGGATTCCAGCTCTGGTTTTGCTTTCTCTTGCTTTGTTTATTAAAAACACGTTTAAATAACGGTGTGCTCGGCCTGGGCTGCTGCTGTGCCCCCACATCTCACCTGAGCACTGAGGCCACACCGTGCTGTGCCAGAGAAGTCCCAGATGAGCCTGGTCCAGGTGTGCTTACCCTGCTCTTCCCATCTCCTGGGGGAAAGCTCTGCCAGGGCTCCCAGGGATGGATCTGCCCCATTTCAGTCAATGGGAGAGAGAGATCTGCTATTCCAACCGTGAGTTTTCCATTGTAAGCTGATAGTTTCTGGCATGTGTGGTGTCCCTTTGATTGGAATTCATTCAGAAGCTTCCACATGCAAATGCTTCAGAGCCAGGAGAGCCTCAGCTGACACAGCCATTCATCCCAGCCCGTGCTGGGATCAGGGGCCGGGATCCTCATCCCAGGCTGACACTGGCCCATGGAGCTGTTTTGGACAAGCTGTGCCAGCTCTCTGCACCTCATCCCTGTGTGCAGAAAATCCATCAGACCTTGTTCTCCCCTGGGAAGCCCCTGGAGATTTCTGGACACAGTGTGGCTCGTGAGAATAAGCAGCGCTGGCTTGTAGGTCTGGTGGTGGAATAAGCTGTGCTTCTCCACTCCTGGCATCTGCCCTTCCTGTGGCAGTCATGAAATGTGCCACAGAGCTTGGGAATCTTCCATTCATGCCATTAATCCCGATGCTAAAAGCCCTTTTGGACTCTGGAAACACCATCCCGAGGCCCAGCAGAACTGTGTCTGCTCTGCAAGTCGCGCGCCCTTATCTCAGCTGAAAGATCAGATTTAACAAGAATTGTCTTGCTGAGGGATTAGCAGGGAGGAATTTCATTTCCCTGCCTCGCTCTGCATTACCTCCCTGCACTCTCTGACATGGGGATTGCTTGCATTTCTGGGGAGCAACATCAGCACACACGCCGTGGGATGAGGGTTTGGGACTCATCTGCAGCAAGAATAAATCCCTTCTTTTCAGTGGGGACTGGGGAGTCCCTGGGACAGATTTATCTCTGGCTGTAACAGGCAAGGGGTCACAGTCACATGAGCTGTGGTTATAACTTTACTTTGCGTGTTTTTCTAGAGGAATCCAGCAGATTTCTGGGTTTTTCTGTTGCTTTTTTTCTAGGATGAAAAGTATTAAAGCAGCTATTTAAAACAACCAGTCTGACTTCAACTTCTGAGTGTTCTCCCTGCACATTTGTCATAAATGCATCGAATTACTGAGTTTGATAGAGTCTGACTCCTTCCTTACATTAATTTATGTCCTGGTAGACAATGTTTCTTGCTATGAATATCCTGCAGGAATAGAACATTTGGTCCGAGAGAGAAATACAGCCAATTATTTTTACTCTTTCTCTCACACTGGGCCCTATTCTGGTAACTGTGTCACGCTCTGAGAGGATCTGCTGTGTTTTCATTTACTGCTCCTTCTGAAGGGGCAGCTCCTCTGGTTTGCAGGTGTGTGAGGCACAAATAACAGACCTCAGGGTCCCAACTCCAGCAGGTGGGAACAGGCAGCTCCATTTGTGTCTCTGCTGATAAAATGGCCCCTTTAAAGGTGACTTTATCCACCACTGCTGGAGGTTCCATCAGAAACTTGGGTGGTTATGACAGGATCTCGTTCCTTGGTGTTCCTTAAGGGAAGGTGCAAGGGAGTGACTTGACAGCAGATGTCCTGCCACATAGAACTGGGGAGAAAAAGCAGTCACAGGCTTTGTCTGCTTGGTTATTTCCAGAGAAGACTCCTGAAGGTGATGATGGATTTTTTTTAGACTCCCAGCTTCGTGTGTTCAGGGATTTAAAGACCAGATCCCCGGAGAAGCAGCCCTGGGGTGAAAACCAGCACTTTTAACCATCATCTTCAATGGTCAGTCCATCCATTGAGGTTTTGATCTCTGTTATCTGTGAGTAAAAATCTGAAGGAGTCTCTTGGAGCTCTTTCTGGTCCATTTATTTCCTGCTTGTAGAGAATTGATTTTTCTAATTTGCCTTTAAACGTAGCAAGTGTTATTGGGAAGCCCAGAACAATATCATCCCAGTGGGAAGGAAGGCCATTGAGTGAGGAAGGTGGTTAATGGAGTGCTGTGAACCACGTCTTTCATGGGGAACATCTGGTTTGGATCTATTTAAACTCTGGTGGGGGGGAGTGTTTGGTACAGTTTCAGCATCCTTCCTCTTTCAGATATTGTGAGCTCACAGTTCACATCCTCATTTACACCTACAGTACTCTGGAAGGACAAGAGGGAAAAAAGAGGCATGAAATTATTGTGGCGAAGTGCAAGGACTAAAAGAACACCAAGAGAAGGGAAAGAAAGGTGGGATGTGGAGCTGGAGAGAAGCTCTCTGGGAGCTGTGCAGCAGGGGTTATGCCCAGCCACAACTGCAGGCTTGTTGAAGATTAATCCAGTTAGTGACCCAGAGGAAAACACAGAAACAATATGGTCAGCTCAGCAGTTCTAAAATAATTTTGGTCTCTATTATGTCACCCCCTTTAAATACCAATTGTTTGTCGCTGGCTCTGCTGCCCATCAGAACTATTATTAAGAACTATTTGCCATTTGCTCTTTCCTGTCCTCTTAGCAATAACTTCCTCTCTTTGCAGCTCTTTTCCCCAAGAGCTGGACATCTGTCTTCCTCCTCGTGGTGACAAACACCACTCAGGGCTCTTCTTCCCAGCTCTCTGTGCTCAGCTGAAGGCTGAGGGGGGTTGTTGGGATTTTCCTTTCCTCCCATCAGCATCACAAAGCTGCAGATGGGTGGATGGGCTGGGAATACAGACAGCTGTGGCTCAAGGGGATTGATGGGAACTGGACTCTGAGAGCTCAGCGAAGGTAGATGGTAATAAAAAAAACATCAGTTCCCAAAGTGGGTTAAAAAAGTTATTTATTTACCTGGGAAGTGGGAAGTGACAAGGAAAAATTTCCCTTATTTGCAGGTCTCAGGTATTTGCTGTGTTAATCAGTGGTGGGAGATCACTGACTTACAAACTGGGTAAACCCATTCTGGCAATAAGTATTTTGAGGACATAATTGAAAAGGTGGCTTACAAAGCAATTAGTGCCTTGGCTGCTCGGAATGGAACAAAAAACCTCCATATTTGAACTCTGACAATTTTTTGTTTGCCCCCCTCCTTGTGTTGAATATTCCTTGATGATCATTCGCGAGTGGAATTTTGAATTTTGCACTTCAGTTTTCAGTACTTGGGGTGTCTGTAGTTTGAAAGAGCTTTGCTTTGGGGGAAACATTTAGCCAGAGCTGCCTTTGCAGGAGGATAGATCCAGGTTTTCTGCTGGAGAAAGGAACCTTTTCCCATCACACACCAAATCCCAGGCACCGAAATGGAACACGCACGTCACCCTCAGCCCTGTGTGTACTTGTCTTGCTCTAAAAGACAGGAGTTGGCTTGTGCAGAATTAGACATAAAATTCTTCTTGCCAGCTTTCAGGGATTGCAAAAGTTTCAGGAATAATGAGATCCAGCTTGAGGCATCTGATTTTTAACTGGTTTGTAGAGATAGATTTGGATATCTGCAAGTTATCATAGTTCTAACAGGGCTTTTCTTGGAAGCAGAGGTGCCAAACCACCACTTATTTTGAAGCACAAAGCATCTCAAATTAGACACCAGGAATCCTTTGAAATGCTGATGAGTTTGTGCACCTCGAGGAGAGACCAGGAGGGACAAGAAGGGAGGATGCTGATGAGCAGGATCTGTGCTGGACCCAAAATTTGGCCAGGAATGCTGCTGCCCCTGCACTCTGCAGCCCAACTGATCCAAGCACAAGTTTGGGATTTGCAGCTCACAGAGAGGCACAAGCCAGAACATCTCCTGATGCCAGTGGTGGGCAGCTTACATAATGGCACTTGCATAACCCCAGCAAGTTCTGTCAGGGGCTCTCTCCATGCCAAATTAAGGCTCTCTGGGGTTTTGTGTCACATTCACGCTCCGTTTGGAATTGTGCTCCAGTTCATCACAAATTCCACTTCCTTCTACGTGAAGTGTGTGACCAAGAGCCAGTGAGGCTACAAGGCTTGTCCCTTCAGCCTGGACCTCCCATCTCCTTCATCAGTGCCTCTGATTTCCAGCCCACTGTGCTGAATTATTTGCAGAATCCTGTTTTCCTTTTGCAGCCCAGATAGTTCAGTTCTGACCCTGTGCCAGGGTGATGGTCCCTGTTCTCTGGGACATTATTCCTTTGCTGGAGAGCTTCAGGGAAGCCACTCTGGTCTTGGTTCTCAGTTCTCACTGAGATCTTCTTGGCAAAGAGGAGAGGGTGGCAGTTAGACACTGGGGAAGAAGGTTTTTTTTCCCTCCAGAATTTTCTTTGCAAGGTGAATACTCTTAATTACCCCAGGATAATTACAGGTGGATGGAATCCAAGCCCTGCAGGCTGTTTGGTCATCACCAGGCAGTGACTTCACTTTGGGCTGGGTTTCCCTCACTCTCCAGGTCTGTAAAAGACTGAGCAGATACCAGATAAAGCAGAGGGGGATTGGTTTGCTTCGTTTTTTTATCTTGCACAACCCAAAATTTCACCAAGCAGAGCTAAAAGCCTTGGGATGCTTAAAAACTCTTGCTGGTGGGGGGATTCACGTTGCCAGAGGGACCCCGAGGCTGGAGGGCAGGATTCATCCCACCCAAAGCAGGTCACTGAAACAGGACAAATGAGTCACATCCTGAAAACCCCCTTTTCCTCCCTCCCCTGCTCTGAGGGGGCAGCTCAGCCTGGGCATCAGGGGGGGAAGTGTCCAAATCTCAGTCACTTCCAGGAAAGGCTTTTCACGGCTGAAAACATCTCCAGTCCTTTTCCAGCAGCTCAGGCTCCCCAGGCTGGTGCTGGCACCAGGTTTGGCAGATCCACCTCCTTTGTTCAGGAAGAAAAGTGCTGGATTCTGGGCTTTTCAGGTCTTTTCTTGTCGGGGGCGACTGGATCTGCCTGCAAAGAGCAATCACAGCAGAGCAGTCACAGCGACCGTCGCTTATCCAAACGCCGCCTATGAAATTTTAATGCTTCCTAAAGCCTGGCTGAGGAATTGTGAGGATCCCACCCATCACAGGGGGGGAGTTAATCGAATCAATGAGGTGAACAAGAGCCGCCCAGCAGATGCCAGGGGGTTTGATCAGCCCAGTCATTACGGCAGGACCCTCGTCACTCCCCACGGAGTGATTACAGCCCTGCAACCAGCCAGGGGATTTGGTGGGAAGTGGCCAATGAGGGGCCAAGCCGGCTCCAAATCCAGCTTTTTGCAAAGCCCCAGATAAAACAGGCTTCCATTAATAAGGCAAGAAAGGTTAGGACGAGCAGCACTGCAGCCAAGCTGGAGAGGTAAGGTGATAGTTTTGTCGGAGGCTGGTAGAGCACATGGCCCCAGCTTGGTGTGGGGAGCCAGGGTGCAGTCAGGCTGGAAGTGGGACATTATTTGCATGTCTGCAGAAGTAGTTTATTTGCTGATCTTAAAAAATGGGAGAGCTGGAGGCACTCAGTGTAAGCAGGAAGCTAAACACAGATTTTCTGTGTTTTCGTAGCCCGTGTGCTCGTTCTGGCTGATAAATAAGTTTCTTGAGAGCAAAGCTCTGAAAAATCATTGTAACCTGTTTAGCTTTAGGTTCTGGGGTTTGAAATGGAGATTTGTGGTCAGGAACTGCTGAGCAGTTACAGAGCTGGCTTGTTACAGGGGTTCTGATGGCTGCTCTTTCTCTCTGCTCACATCCACGTGCAGAGATGGAAATGGAGCAAGTGATTGAACTAACTTAGTTAAAATGAAGGAGTCGTAGAAAATAAAGTGTGAGAATGTAAAGCTGGGCGTAAGAATTAAAAAACCTGGGCTTTTCCCACCCTGATCTTGAGATCTGTTGCTGCACAAAAATGGTGCTGAGCCGTTTAAACTGTTTGTGGCAGCGTAGGCTGGAGCTTTCCTAGACAGTGGTAATCTCTCGTGCAAACCACCTTCCATCGGTGTGACACGGCCTCACCTCCAGCCCTGCTGTGCCCTGCTGTTCCTCCCTTCTCCTGCCCAGTCCCCAGTCCCCCCTCCCTGCTGGAAAACAAAAAAAAAAAAATAAGTGGCAGCTGTTGGAAAGTAGAGCCCATTTGTTTTATGGTGCCGCTTTGGGAATATGATCCAGATCCTCCAGGAGAGAGAGAAAGCAGCAGAGCGAAAGAGAAGAGGGGGGAGTTGAGAAGCTCTGGAGAATAACTTGCTTATTTTAAGTCTAGTGCAGAAAGTTCAATCTTTTGTGGTGAGGTTCATGGATAAAGCAGAACTGCTGCTAAAGGTCCTAGCCTGGGAATCAAAGAACTCCTAGTTGATTGTAAGTAATTTTAGAGTTTGTTGGTTGTTTTGTACGAAATTTCCAGTGCAGTGAAATGTCTTTGATTGTCCTCTAGCGAGAGGTGGCTGCAGGGAGGGTGTTCAGATCTGAAGATGTGTTGTGTGGGGTTTATTTTTAGTTTTCTTTAGCACTTCAGGTAAAGGAACAAGGTTTTCCATGGAAGGCACCTCTGTTCGTTATTCTGGCTCCTGGTTTCAGTTGGTGCCAGGGCACAAAAGGCACAAAAGCAGAAGAATATGCTAAAACTGGCAGCAACCAAAACCCATTCATAGTTCCACACCTTGGGTTTCTGCCAAGCCATTAATGGGAACTCAGACTATTTATTTTTGTTGTCAGGTCAAACAACCCGCTTCTGTCAGCTCCTCTGATTCCTAGAGGGAAACTCCTAGAAAAATCTAAGGAAAATCCAGTGGAATGGATGTAGTACAGGGCAGTGCGTGGAAAATGCAGGCAGTAGGAAGAGGTGGTGGTTCAGAAAGCTGCTCCAAATGTTCTTGCTCTCTCCTGGCTCCTGGGGCTGCTGATCCAACGTGTGCTTCCTTCCCTCCACAGCTCTCCATGAAGGAGGTCGGGGACGGGCTGCACGAGCAGATGAACTGCATGATGGGGGCCCTGCAGGAGCTGAAGCTGCTCCAGGTCCAGACGGCTCTGGAGCAGTTGGACATCTCCGGGAGCCGCAGCCCCGGCTGTGGGGTGGAGCAGCACCGGTGCTGCCGGAGCCGGGGGGACGTTCCCAGGGCCTGGCAGGACGAGCCGTCAGTGGAGGGGCACAGCCCCACGTCCTTCCCACATCCAGCGGGGCTGGCCCGTCCCACCGCGCTCCTGGAGAGCGACCACCTCGGGGACACCCCCTCCTCCTCCAGCAGCCTCTGTGGGGAGGGTGTTTATGCCCCAACAGGACCTGCCTGTGTGTCCAGCAGAGCCGAGCACGTCCGCCCCAGGGCTCTGGAGTGCAGCATCCAGGGCACGGCCGGGGGGTGGCCGGAATGCCGGGAGTGCCCGGGCTGTGACGACGGCCACGACTGGACATCCTCCCTGATGTCCCAGAGCAGGAACCGGCAGCCGCTGGTGCTGGGGGACAACATCTTTGCAGACTTGGTTGGGAACTGGTTGGACCTGCCAGAGCTGGAGAAGAAGGGGGAGAAGAGCGAGGCGTCCCTGTCCGTGAGCAGGTCCCAGGAGCTCTGCAGGAAGTTCTCCCTCACGGCCAACATCTTCAAGAAGTTCCTGAGGAGCGTCCGGCCGGACCGAGACAGGCTGCTCAAGGAGAAGCCTTGCTGGCTTCCTCCCGAAGACAAACAGCCCGAGATCTCCAAGAGATCCAAAAAGATGAACAAACTCAAGGGGACATTTTACTTCCCGCTCCACGGGAGCCACCACGGCAAAGCAGAGAGGTGCCCGAAGGCAGAAAACCACAGCGAGCGCCCCAAAACGGGCACCAAGAAAGTCCACGAGTCCAGAGACTACACCCAGTCTGGGTT
>NW_021940585.1:2825025-2837933 GCF_001715985.3 Manacus vitellinus
AGAGTTAATTGTTGAGTTTTCACAGGCAAAGTTAAAAAAACTTCGTTTATTGTTGTGTTTCCTGTTGCTGTTGTTGTACAAACCTTGTCTTGACAGAACCAAGTTCTTCAGTGTCCGACTCTCCAAGAGTTTCCAATAAAGTGGAATCAGTTTTGTCTCCAGTGTGGGACACCCTGGGTCCTGCTTCTCTCCTTTTGGGGTGTTCCCCATCGTGGAACCACACGTGGATCATCTGGGGGGGGTTGGCACTGGGAGCCTGTGGTCCGTGTCAGGCTGTTCCCAGCTGGGATCAGGGAGTTTGGGGAGCAGCCAGGAGAGTTTCCATTCAAGGAGAGGTTGTAAATCACAGCAGGGAGAAGGGCTGCAGGCAGAGAGGTCCCTGCCAGGGTGCCAGTGCTGCTCCAGGGGCACATCCCACTGCAGAACAGGCACAACCCTGAGAGCCTTCAGGTGACACTTCAACATCCACCTTCCTCCCCCAGCACCACCAGGGGAAAAACTCTGGGGGAGAAACTGCTGCCAAGGGAAGAGCCTCAGAGCCACATAGCCCCTGATTTGTGGAGGGGCACAGGGCCTTGGGGGTCCTGCCACAGCCTCCTGTTCCCCCCTGATCTCCAGGAATTCAACCTGAGGTGAATCCCTGGCAGCTCCCGGAGCCACAGGAATGTGCAGACAGCAAGAGCCTGTGGCTTGTACTGCAGCCCCCCCTCCCCATCAGCCAAGAGCCTCACCAGATGCTTCGTGTGTGCCACAGTGTTATGTTCCAAAAACCTGTTCCACTCACTCCAAGTTTAGGAAGGCCTTATGTGTGAGCTGTGGCATTATTATTCTTTTTTTTTTTTTTAAACATGCAATTCTATTCCTGTTGTAACTTCCCCAGGCAGAGAGAGAGGCCAGTGGAGCAAGAGGCATGGAGAGAGAATTTTTTTCACCCTTGCAAATTAAATATAGGCACAAGGCAGGCCCTGTTTGTGCCCATACAAGGAGAGGAGCAGGGCAGCATCCGAAGGCTGTGCTCAGCACTTTTTCAGGAACCTGAGTTGCAAGCAAGCTTTTGTTTTTCCTCCTCACAGGCTCCGGGGCTGGTTGTTTCCCCCCTTTCCTAATTTCTCTGAATGCTGAAGGGCTGTTTCTAAAGCATTCTGTTTTCCTCCTCTTTTATCAGCAGTTCATCCTGTTTGGTCCAAACACACCTTCCCTGCCCCTTTTCCAGTGGGTCAGCAAAGAGGAGAAGGAGTTTTCTGGAGAGAATAAGAGCTTTTTTCCTGCACCAGCCTCAGTCCTGGGAAGTGTGGCATCACCCCTGGGCTTCCCTTCAGCCCAGGCACAACCTGGGGGGACCCAACCCTGGGCACCCCCATCCCCAGGAGCACATTCCTGACTGGCACCAAAGGCTGGGCCCCATGGAGAGAGTGTGAATGGGGAGATGCCCAGGGAAACAAACCCACCAGGGGCTTTTTTAGCCTGTCCCTGGCATTGCCCTTGGCTGTGATGGCTGTGGTGGGCACCAGGGGAGGGCCAGGCTGAGCAGGGTGGGGCAGGGGCACGGGGGCACTTGGGACGAGAGGAGGTGCTGGGTACAATTCTACAGGTGGCTCCCTCTGCAAGGCCTTGTGTTACCCAGGGGACAGGATGTGTTTCTGCAGCACACAGGGACATCTGGAGCTTAAAATGCACGTTGGGAAGCTGCTTTCAGGGACTCCCCCCACCCCTGGGTGCCGTCCCACCTCCAGCTCCCTGCAGAGCCTGTGCAGCTTCAGACACTCAGACCCCTTTTCCCAGCACAAGTGGTCCCTCATAAACGCTGATCCCACACCCCAGCAGCTGTTGTGGGGCCTCTCCCCCATCCATGGGGTTCTCTTGAGGCACCATCAGGAGGTTTCTCTGGAGGAAAAGCCCCTCTGGCCCCCCGTGCTCCCGACAGCTGCCCCCCAGAGCAGTGCTGGGTGCTCCTGCTGCTCAGGGATCAGCTGCCAGGCCCAGCCCTGCTCCCAGGAGGGACTATTGTTTGTAGTTTCACGTGGAAAGGGCAGTTCTTGGCCCCAGCTGCCACCCACGTGTTCCTTTCCCACCCCAAATAATTGCTCCTGCTGCACTTCCCAGGCCGTGCCCATTGCCACCCACATCCCTGTGGCAGGGACAGAGCCCACCAGCACCCACTGCTCCTCCCTTCAGCTCTAGGGTGGACACCTGAGGACAGTGGTTTCCTTAATTTCTTCCTTAATTTCTTCCTTTTCCAAAGGATCAGACCCTATTCGGGCACTTTGCATGGACAGCTGACCAAACACCCAACATAGTTCCGAATTTATGTTCTCTCTTCTGCCTGTTAAGTGTTTCTTCAAAGCATGTTTTGCATCAAAAGAGGATTTTCCAGGGGCAAATTTAGTGGGATCTTGGCTTCAAACAGGCACCTGGAAATGGTGAGTAAATGTAGCTGCGTTTCAAAGTTCTTCAGAGAAAAAATATTTAATAAATATTCTTTATAGACATTCAAATAATAGAGAATAGCAGGCAAGCCAGACATCCTCCCTAATTTAGTCTCCAGAGCTAATAGATCAGAGTTGGATTTGTGAATTACCATTTCACTTCTCCAGGGACTTTTCCTGAAATTATAATGGCTTTTACTCCTCTTTTTTTTTTTTTTTACTTCTTTTTCATGAAACTGCCATGAAATAGTTCCTTGTTATTAAGTCTGAAACCTGCCTAATTAGCACAATGACAGTCTCTAACGAGGCCCTGGCTGTGTGGTGCATCAGTGATAGAAGTGGTTAATCCTAAACATGGGACAATAATTACAGGAATAATCACAGGTTCCCTGTGAACTTGTCCCAGGGAATGCAGCTCTGGCATTCTTAGAAATCCCTGTCCAATCTCATCCAGGGGCTGGAGGAGCAGCACACCCAAAGCCCACAGCACCCAGCACTGCTCTGGCTCCACTGGAATGGAGAGGAGCTGGATCAGGTACCACTGGAATGGAGAGGAGCTGGATCAGGCCCGTGTGGCTTAATGTCCAGAGAGGATTTAGCTCTTAATGTTAATCGAGGGCTTTTCCAGGAGCTGCTCCCTGCTCGGCCTCCCTGGGCTTTCCCTGCCCGGTGCCCAGGCTGACACCCTGCTCTCCCAGCCAGATGGCTTCCAGAAGGCTCACAAATGGGCCTGCAATTAAAAAGCCTTTATTTTCAAACCCATTTCACAGCTTACTCTTCTGACAGTGAGATGGGGCTTCTCAGGCTGGGCAGGAGGGAAGGGCAGCACGGGCTCGCTGCCCCGTGGAGGGTTTTCCTTTGCTGCTGGCACGGGGTGTTTGTGCTGGTTATGTAGTGACAGGATAGAAGGGAATGGCTTTAAACTGACAGAGAGTATGTTTAGATTGGATTTTGGGAAGAAATCCTTCCCTATGAGGGTGGGGAGGCCCTGGCACAGGTTGCCCAGAGGAGCTGTGGCTGCCCCATCCCTGGAAGTGTCCAAGGACAGGCTGGGCAGGGCTTGGAACAGCCTGGTGTAGTGGAAGGTGTCCCTGCCCATGGCAGAGGGTGGTTTGAGATGATTTTTAAGGTCCATTCCCACCCAAACCACTGTGGGGTTCTGGGATTTACCTGCTGAAACTGGGGGTCTCCTATGCCCTGCAAACCTGCACTGCTGCTGAGGCCTGCCAGTGCTCCTGTCCCCAAATGATGCTCAGCTCTGGCCCCGTTAATCATCCGTGCTGATGTGCCCAGCTGACCCTAAAGGCTTTCTGACCATGGATCAGCCAACACAACAACATCCCCTCAATTCCTACTGAATCCAGCAGAAAAGAAACCAACAGCCACATCCTGGCCGAACTGAGATCCATTTTAACTGAAGTCCAGCACTGGTTTATTCCCCATCACCTTCCTGGTGTTACTAAACAGCAGCAGAAGCTCTTCCACTTCTCTGAGCAGCGTTTGTGCAGCACGGGCCGCACGTCCCCGCGGAGGAGGCTGTGTTTTATTTCTCTTCCCTTTTGTTCAAGTTCATTTGTATCCACGTGGCATTGCTAATCAGGGAATGGTACCCCTTCCAGCTGGCAGGCAGTCTCCTGTGCTGGTGTTGGAGCATAAATAAAAATGAGTTGACTGCAACAATTTGCCTCAGCGAGGCTGAGCTGTGGCAGCTTTTGGGGGAGCCCCGTCACCCCCCTGGCTCAGCTCTGCATGGCTGGACAGGGCTGATGTCCCCAACCTCCTCACTGCCCTTCTGCAGCTGGAGGGGTCATTCCTGGCCAGGACCAGCGACCCCTCCTCATTTTGGGAGCATTTCCTGCAATAACAGTACGGAGCAAAGCCTCTGAGCTGGCTCAGATTTCCTGTCTTTGGCTGAACAGGAAAGTGAAAGGGGGGAAAATCAATATCCCAGAAAGAAGAAACGCCCGATCCCGTGTCAGTCCTCACCTTGGGCAGGCTGGAGGTTAATTCAGAAAGCACTTTCCAGCATGCTGTAAATGTTAAATCCCACTGGAGCTGGAAGGACACGAGCTCCAGGATCTGGAGGGGAGGCTGTGGGGTCCCAGCTCACGGTCACTCCATCCTTAGCACCCAGGGGAAGGAGCTGGATGTGGCCCCAGCCTTGGTGGAGTGCTTTTGTGCTTCCCCTGCTCCTCCTCACGTGGGGTCCCTGGGCAGGCAGAGCAGCATCCCTGGCACAGAGAGCTGGTGGCACAGAGCTGCCCCAGCCAGCTTTCCCACATGGATCCTGTGCTGCTCCAGCACCTCCACGCTGCCCGTGGGGCTCCCACTGCCCAGGCAACGAGGGGGCAGATCCTTTCCCTCATTAACAGCCCAGCAATCCAGGCTGGACCTTCCCAGAGGGCTCTGGAGCATTCCCAGCATTGGGCTGGAGTTGGAGATGTGACATTTCAGGCCCGGAGATAATGAACGTGACGTCCTGTCAGGGTTAATTAGTCCCTTTGCTCTGCCTCCACAGTCACAAGCCTGGCCAGGGCTGGCAGGGACAGGGCACTGTCACCTCTGAAGGCTCCATGGGCAGAGGAGCAGATTCTGGGACTGACAAGAGCAGTTGCCTGATGAAGCAGTTGATTTATTCTTAAATGTTTGTGCTGAGAGCAACCAGCAACCTCCCTTTGCCTGCTTGGGATAACTGGAGGGTCACTCCAGGCCCCCACATTGTATTTTCTGTGCTCTCTTTATTCTCTGTATTGTCTGTGTCTTCTGGGGCTGAAAGAGTCCCCTCAGAGGACGGGCTGGGTGTGTGCAGAGAGCAGGAATGTGGCAGAGTATTGTTCAACCCTGGCCCAGACCGAGGGCATTGCAGCACCAGTTCCCTCCAAAGGGCAGCACGAAGTGGGGTCCCCGTGGCAGAGGCTGTGACAGGCAGTGGTGGAACACAAGGAACAAACTCTCCAAGCACACCCACGTGTCCAGTGACTCTGCTCCCAGACAGTGCAGATGGCCAAAGCAGCAGGAAAAGTGTCCTGGGGACTCGGGGGGGGGGGGGGTCTCATCCTTGCAGATCCCGAGGATCCCGGCCCAGTTCTGAGCGTGTTGCTCAGTCTGCTCCTGTTCAGCCCCATCCTGGGATCACTCAGCTGCAGCTCTCCAGAACTACCTGCTCAGACTTCCTCCCTCCTCCTCCTCCTTCTCTGTTCTTTCTGTTCCAGCCCAATTCCTGGGAGTTTGCACCCAAAGGCAGCCAGCCAGGCGTTGATGCTGCAGCTGCCTGATCTGCATGCGCTCATGCTAATGGTGTGGAAACCATTCAGGGCAGGCTTTGTGCTGAGTTTCCTGTGCCCTGAATTGAGCTCTGCTTGGGGAAAAAAAAAAAAAGGAGAGACCAGATCCTCTGGATTTGAAATCATTCAAGAAGGGGACTTTCTGTTTAACTGCTTGCCTGGGTTTTCAAACGTGTCGCTGGCTGATGCTGCCAGCAAGAGGATCTGAGCTTTTCACAGGATTCACGTGTTATTTGCCTTTTTGAGGTAAACAACATATATATTCCTAAGAGGAATTCATATTTATTCCCAAGAGAAACATTCTATTTGCAGCAACAAGCAGAGCATTGGGAAATCCACTGGAGATAAGATGCACTGCCAGGAAAGTGGAGCAAAAGTCCTCCTTCCACAGAGGTTTTATGGCACCTCTAAATCACTCAGAGATGGACAGGATAAGACACCCTGCCCATAAAACAGCGAACCCTGTGGTTTCTTCCCGACACCCAGAGGGCAATTCCTCCTCCTCCCTCCTCTTCCTCTGCTTAGGAACAGGGGTGCAGCCCTGCCTGCTGCGTGCCAGCACTGGATCTCCTCCAGGAGCCCAACCCCGGGGGCAGCACAGCAGGGTGACAGCATGGCAGTGATGGCTCCAGCATCCCACCAGAGCCATCCCACCTGGGAGGAGCTCCAGGCTCCTTGAGGGTGTGCTCCTGCCTTTTTTTGTGTGTGTGTGTGTGTTTAAATCCCTTCTAGAACAACCTGTCACTCCTGCAGCACGTCAAAGGTAGGTTTCCCCCTATCCCTACCCGAGGGGATTACGTTCCCAGCAGGGGCTCAGGTCCTTTGCCATAATATGATTTCATGTGACAAGTGTAATTAGATGTGGCACATCTCTGCAACAATTCACCACCTCGGAAAAATCACCACCAAGCTTAAAATCCAGCAGGATGCAGAGACTCAGCATCTCTCTGTGCGTCGCAGCTGGAAAAAATAAGCACCAAGTTAAGGACTTTTCAGGGCTTCCTTTGGGAGACAGCAAAGTCCTGAACACGATACCATAAATTAATTATTTAGATTCCAGCCCTGCAATGAGAGCCATCTGGCCAGATGCCTTTACCCTTACCAGAGCCCCCTCAGAGCTGACAGCACTCCATGCTCAAGGATGGAGATATCCACCAGGATCTTAATGGAACTGGAGGCTTCTCCCTGCCCAGGGAACCAGCAGGAATGGAACAAAAATGACTCTTAGCACTTGGGTTCCTCAGCCATTTAGTTTCCTCTGGAATTAAGGCAACACATCAAACCTTTGTGCCTCAGTAAACACACACACGTGTTCGTGGAGAGCTGGAGTTTGGCTGCTCCAGCCTGAGCTCTGTGCTGCTGCTCATCCCTCCCAGCCCCACATCCCGGTTTAGGCGATGGAAAAACGCCCAGGCTGGGACTCTGCCCCCGGGACAGGGACCTGGGGGTGGAAGGCTCAGACAATTCATTATGCACATCAAGATAATTCCCATTTCCACTCCGTGGGGCCTCCGTTTCCAGCTCGGCTGCAGGAGCTGCTGCACCAGACGTGTTTGCCTCTGCCCCGGAGTGGATTTAAAGGCAGTTCTGTTTTCTCAGAGCTTCAGATGTTTGTAGCCCTGAGGTTGCAGCATAACACAGGGCTGGAGATCGGAGGGGGGGAAAGAAAATCCTGGTCTGAAGGAAGCACTGGAGGAAGCAGGGAGAGGTTTTTTTCCTGGAAAAAAACCTCAGCGCTGGGAGGAGAGGAGGGCACAGAGGGGCACGACCCCGAGGAGCCCTCCCTGCCCTTCCCAGGGAAGAGACAAGAGGGAAAGAGTTAAAAGCTGTCTCCAGGCAGGAGAACAAAAACGCTATTGCACTCATCTCTGCTCGCTGTGCTCATCTAATTACGTTATTTAACAGGATACCCTCTCATTGATTTTAATTACTCACATAATTTGGGAGGTAATTCACAGCACATCCCTGCAGGGTGCAGGAGTCTGAGCAGGGAACAATGTGCTCGAGTCTTCCCGGCTACATGAAAGGAGGGGATGGGGAGGATGAGCCCAGACAGGGGCCCGGGGCTGTGGGGTTGTGTCCCCTGGGGAAGGTTTCTCCTCCCCAGCACCGGAGCCATCAGGATCACGCCCCATAAAACCCTGCCACGCGTGGGTTCAGCCTCACGCCCTTTCCTGGCCCTTCAGCCCTGCTCGTCCAGTGGGGTTTTTTTTTCAGGGCTCCTCCCTTGCCCAGTGGGATTTCCAGGGTTCCTCGTGGCCCTGGCTCCCAGCTGCCGATTCCAGCAGGTCCTTGTCTCCCGCCATCCCCTCCCCTCGGAGCGGAGCAGCTGCGGATTAATTGGCCCTTTGATATCCCTGCCAGGGACGCTTCGCTCCTGTCACACTGATGGGGGGACACCCATCCCTTCCAGTGCCCCCAGACCCCCCTCATTGCCCCTCCCTGACCCCCCAGAACCACTAATCAAACAGTCCCCAGCACTGGTGACTGTTAAAAATGCCTTTAAACCACAGTCCTGCGATTTTAAACTTCGGTTTTGGTGGTTTTTTTGAAACCCCAGTCGCACACAGTTTAGCACCCCCAGCACACACTTGTTTGGTTTCCTCGCTGCCTTTTGTAAGTTCCCCACTTAATTAGGATGCAAACAATCCCAGAGGAATGTTTAATTAATATTATAAAGCAACAATGGGATGATTAAGCAAGTCTGGGCAGCTGCTATTTATACACAGGACATGTGGCACTTGTTGGGGGCGAGCGTGTCAAGGAAAAAAAATAATCATTCCACGGACCTCTCTGTGCAATTTTATTGCTTGTTTTAATTGTCTGGCTCCGGCCTTTTCTGCTCTTTGTGTTCGCTCAGGCAGAGCGAGGGAACCAGGGATTTAACTCAGCCTCTTGTTCAGCTTAATTACAGAGTGAAAGCTTCCAGTGAGGAGCCTCCCTGCCCACCCCTGCTCCTCTGCCCCGGCCAGGAGCTCTCCAGAAACAGCCCAGCGGAAGCTTCAGGCAGTGGATGCCCTAAAACTGGGCCAGGAATAGCATCTGGGAGGCCCCTTCCAGCAGGAAAACATCCCAGAGGACAGAGGCAGGCTGGCAGAGCTGGAGGGGCTTTGCCAGGAGCAAGGGGTTGGGTGGGGTGTGAGGCAGCAGTGGGGTGTCCAGAGCAGGCAGTGGGAACACCTCCCACCCCTTGGAATCACAGAATAGTTTGGGAACACCTCCCACCCCTTGGAATCACAAAATAGTTTGGGAACACCTCCCACCCCTTGGAATCACAGAATACTTTGGGTTAGGAAGGGACTTTCAAGATCATCTCATTCCACCCCCTGCCATGGGCAGGGACACCTTCCACAAGGGTTAAATGTGGTCCTCAAATGTCTTCACGATGCCCTGATTGCCCAGTGGCTTCGTGGCATTGGGTTTTAGGGCATTTCCCATTTGGAAAATATTCCTCCTTTGCTTCTCAGAAGCCTGTGCACAACCTGAAGTAATTGTATTTGCCTTGGGTTGAACTCTTTTGGCAGCGTCTAAAAATAAAACATTTGATTTCTTCTCCTTCCCACAGAGCTGCCTCTGCTGAGAGCAGCAACCAAACTGATAAAAAATTAAAGGAAGTGGGAAATCCAACAGAAGGGAAGTGAGATGGCAACAGCACAGCCCCGAGACTGTCAGGACTGCACAACTCACATCAGACAGCAGCAAATAAATTCACATCTGCCAGGGGAAAACACACGGGGATGTGTTTTCTTCCAGGGGTGGGAACAATGCTGGTCCTGGCTCCAGCTCCACGTGCTGGATGTTGTCCCTCCCTCCCTGCACCTTGTCCTGGCCCTGGCACCCCAAACCTCAGCGTGGATGAGGGAGAAGAGGCAGAATCCCAACACAGGAGCTCAGCCCTGTGGCCAAGCACCCTGAGCTGCAGGACACCAGCACAGCCCCTCCCTGGCCTTTCCCCCCAGAAAATCTCCTTCCAGCAGCTCGAGGAGCTCAGTCCCACCCGGGGCAGGTGGCAGAGGAGACACCAAGGAGCCTTTTCCCTCCTTCCCAAGGGCAGCTTTGGCTCTGACTCATCCTTACGTGTCTCATTCACCACCTCACACTTATTCAATTATTACTTCAGTCCTGGCCCCACTCTGGGAAGCTTATCTCACACCAAATCCTTCTCAGTCAAGCCCTAAACACTGATTGTTTCAGAAGGAAAGGGCCAAAAAGCTGCCTGTTGGCTGCTAATCAGCCCCTGCATCTCAGTGTTGAATGGATGGCAACACCCTGAGCTCAGCAGGGCAGCAAATCCAGGCCCTGTTCCTGCAGGAGCTGGTGGGAAATGTGCACCCAGCTGTGACACAGTTAGAAAGCCATTCTTAACACAGCAAAATAGCAGCCTGGCTCGGGCACACAGAGCAAGTACCAGCCAGGAGAGACGTTTCCTCACTTCCTCCTTTAGCCTGAGCCTGTCTGGGGTTGCTCAGTGCTCCCAAAATCCTGGGGAGGGAGGCAGAAGAGCTCTGAGGTTTCACTGGCAACCAGGGAACCCTTTAAACAACTCCTAACAAACAGCACATTGAGAGTCTCTTGGAGAAAACCTCCTTTGGGGTAGTTTTCAGCTGAGAGAGGGCACTGAGTTAACCCCTGAAGTCCCAAACTATACCAAGGTTATACTTTCACCACAGTTTCTCTTAAACCTTAAGTCCCTGTTTCTGTGCATTTATCCTCCCTGTGCACAGGGATTTTCATGTCAGAACCAAATCAATACATTCAGATGAGAAAACTTCCCTCCAAGGCCAGCAAAAGGTGTGTTACCCTTGGCTCAAACAGAGCCTGTGAGAGGGTGACAGGACAAATAAGTGTCTCCCAGTGCTGGAGTCCTGCAGAAAATGGATGCTTTCCTTGTTTCCACTGAAACCCACGTACATTTCCAAAGGCATTTCAGGAAACAAGAGGCTTTTGTTTGCCATTGAGGTTTCTTGCCAGATTTCTGGTGCTTCTGCACTAAACCACATCGAGAGTGGACCGAGGTGCATTTACAGGAGAGAAACCCTCAGGTAGGGAAGTGTTGGCTTTATCACAGGACCACTGAGGTTGGAGAAGAGCTCCAAGACCACCAAGTCCAACCATTCCCCCAGCACTGCCAGGTCCACCACTGACCCTCATCCCCAGGTGCCACATCCACAGGGCTTTTGAGCCCTTCCAGGGACATGTCACAGCAAGATGCTCCAGAAAGAACCATCCATAAAGATGTTGTGTCTTTGCTGTCACACTGATGGTGCTGCAGGTTGAGCTGCTGGTTTGTCCACATTCAGCCCCTGCCCTTTTGCTCTGCTGTGCCTTTCCTTGTTGCTGCAGATTAGCTGTGACTGGAGCCTGAGCCGGCCGGGATCGGGTCTCCCTCATTTCAAACATCATTTATCATAAAGGATTATCCCCCAGGGGCTCTCGTGCAGTCATATTTAATAATGCAAACGGCTCCAAATCAAATGAGTTCTCCTGTGAATTTAAGCCAAACTGACACAGCAGCTTGACACTGCTTATTTCCAGAGCTAAATGAAAAATGGGAGTAGGATGCTGGATGTCTGCGGCCCTCAAAGTGTTGGATCCACATTCTGACCATGGGGAGGGTGAGTGGAGGTGGAAGGGAGCTGAAGGCAGTTTATGCAGTGATTTGTAACCACCTGGGTAGGGAAGGGCAGCAGAGCTCCAACACTGCTTCCTTTCACTCAGCTCCACCATGGCTCCCCCAAAATGGGAGCGAGAAACTTGATTTATATGTGAAACACCTGCAGGGGGGAAAAAGGCAGGATTATGGTAAACTTCCATGTTGCAGGGGAGCTGGACTGCTCTCCATGGGGTTGCTCTGAAGGAGAGCCAGGGGTTTCTCAGGTTTCTTGGCTGAAAAACAGCCCTCCATGGAAATGGATCCCGGGAGCCTCCGGCAAAGGTGCAGGACACAGGGGTGGTCACCCACTGTGGGGGTGAGGGGCTGCCCAGCGCTGCCTCTCCCAGCTCCACAATGCTCCAAGTGTGCTCAGCCCACGGGGAGCCACTCCCAGCCCCATGAATTTGTCCTTTGTTCCTTGATTTTGGGCCGTGGAAGGAGGAGCAGCTGCCACCACGCACCCCCCGCGCTGCCACCCCGCCCACATGGGCACGGAGCACTCCAGCATCCTCCCTCAGCATCCTCCCTGGCAGCACAACGGGCTCCTTGTGCACCCCCAGCCGTGCCAGGAAGAGGGGGGCTGGCTCCTGGGCTGGCTCCTGGCCTGGAACGTCGGTGCCACCCAAGGAAAATGCCAGGGATGCTTGAACTCCGGGGCCAGCCCGGGGGAAAAGGGCTCATCTGAGCAATCCCTGTGTCCCCAAAGCCTGTGGGGCAAAAAGGGGCGAGTCCAGAGCTGGCAGGGCCAGGCCAGGATGGGCATCTCTGACTCCAGCAGGGGCTGCACTTCCAGCTCCACCAGGGACTTGTCCAAAATCTCTGCCAAATGATTTCATCTTCCTCTGGTGCTGCTCCCTCCGATGAGGGACAGAGGATCCAGGACAGCATGGACAGAGGATCCAGGACAGCATGGATCACGGGGTGCCACTCACTGCTCTGGCCTCTGACACGAGCAGTGAGCTGAGTTTACTTCTGTGCCACTTCCCTGCAAATCGAGGGAGAAAAGGCTTGTTTCAGTCCCAGGATAACACAAACAGCATTTCCCAACCCTGGGATTAGTAACTGAGCTAAAGAGCCCGGCCCCTGCCAGGAGCAGCTCTGTGCCAGGGCTGCCCTGAGCTTGCAGAAGGGCTGATTAGCCCTGGCTTGGGGCTGCTGAGCTCTGAGCCCCCCACTCCAGGGGCACTCACTGCCCAGAGCTGCCCATCCCCAGCTCCCACCATGGGCAGGACATTCCTGTGGGGCCCAGGAGGAGCAGGAACCCCTCCAAGGCACAGGCAGGAGCATTCCCTGCTCACAGCACCACCCTCCTGGAAGGGACGCTGCTTTTCCAGGTGAGGGGTGGGGGGAACCAGCACAAAACCCCAGCACAAAACCCCACGCAGTACCTTGTTTGCTGGAGGCCTTCCCTGGCAACAATCCAAGTTAAAAAGCCAGGAAAGGCCCCAGGCACCCAGCCCAGCGCTGGTTTCACTGCTGGGCACGTTCTTTTTTTGTTCCTGAGGCTGCTGGGGATCCTCCAGGGCGGCTCCTCTCCCTCCTCCT
>NW_021940585.1:2838981-2862789 GCF_001715985.3 Manacus vitellinus
GTTGTGGGAGGCAGAGGGGAGCACACCGAGGGTCCCGGGGCTGGGGGAGCGATGGGAAGCGGGGCTTCGCCCTGCAAATAACCCGAATTCCCGTGGAACGTCAGTCGGAGCCTCCACCAGCCCGGAGCTTCTCCGACACCACCATCTAGTGGCAAAGCCGAGAGGCTCGGGAAGCCTTCCCACCTCTTCCTCCATCCCTTACACCCAATTTACCACTCCTTCTGCATCCCAGGGATGCATATCCTGCCATTCCTGGGAAGCCACCATCGACTGCAAACCCCTCCAGGTTTTGTAGGTGATGGAGCAGAAACCCCATCACGGGGACCCTCAGACACCCCCAGGGGGATCGGGGTCTGGGAGCAGGTCCTGAGCACTCCAGGAAGATCCCGGGACAGGGAAAAAATGCCAATGGAGAGGCTGGACTTGCCTTCACCAGCCTGACCAGTTAAACTGCGGGAACATCCAAACTGGGAGACACGAGGCTGAGGAGTGAGGCGGAAAAGTGCCAGAAGGTTGAGCACCCAGCAGTTGGTTCTGCCACAGAAAACACACTGGAAGTTTTATAAAAGTTTATAAAATGAAGTTTCACATTTTTTGAGATGAGGTTTCACATTTCTGAAACGAGGTTTCACATTTCTAAAACGAGGTTATTTTGTTAAAGAGATTATTTTGATGACCCTCCCTACCGTCCCTGCATCTCAAAAAAAAAAAATAAATAAAAATAATTAAGGTTTTAAGTTTCTGGTTTTATAGAAGAGACACATCTAGCAATCAGCACGTTCATTAAAATTACTTTATTACTAAAATATTTTTACATTTAGTAAAGATAACCAACCTGCAAACACCATGCTCCTGCTCCTCCCGAAAAAGGAAGCACAGAGGAAGGTTGAAGACAACCAGCTAAAGTAACTATGTTTGTCCTAGTAGCTTGTAAGTTAGGCAGATGTTTTCACATTATCCAGATGTTTTCAACCAGTCTTGTTTGGGCTGCTTTTAGAAACTGGGATCTCTGTATAATTCAACAGCTGCATCAGGAACACAGTTTTAGAAAAAAAACCTATTTATAGAAATTTCTCCCCCCCTGGTTTCCAATAAAACTCTACAGCGGGTCCAGGAACATCTGTTACACTTTGATTTCCCGTTTAAAGCACCGGGACAAGGCCTGGCCTGAGTTTTCTCCACTGTGAAGATACATTTCTCTTCTCACTTACTCAGAAGCGAAGCAGGAGCAAGTCCCCCAGCCCTGTGGGAATTCCAGAGAGTTGGAATTCCAGAGATTTGGGTCCCACGGGAGGCTCTTTGACTTGCACACAGACAGGAGGATGGAGCACCCACGGCTCTCTTCGTATCCTGCTCTCTGAAGCTTTATGAAACCAACAGGTATTTAAAAAAAAAAATAAAAATACACAAGAAACAAACCCAAAATGAAATTAAAAAAACCCTTTTAGCTGATCAGGGACCAGCAGCCAAAACAGGGACTGTCCCCAAACAAGGGGTGAAACCAAAATCATTGTCAGTCAGGCCTTGGTACAGCACGAAATTTGTACATAGCAAAAAATAAGTGTACAGAGGAAATGTCTCCAGCAGAAATACAATCTTTAAACAACCAGAAGAACGCACCAAATCGATTTAAAGTTGCCTGCTGTACTTTTTGTACACGTCCAACCCAGGGAGACATCACAGGGTTGGGGTCTGTCGTGACAAAATCTGCCAGGATGGGAGAGGAACTCACAAAACATGGATTAAAAAAAAAAACAAAAACAAAACAAACAACCCAAAAGTCTGGAAACCGTAACAAAAACACAGAAACAAAAAAAATGAAAATGTACTAAAATTTAATCATTCATAAAAGCTGTAATTTAATCTGTGACAGGAAAACACAAGAAGCAATATTAGAGTTGGTTTAGTATATTATATATTTTTGCTTTTAAAGCCATAGAAATCAGTTATCCCAGGTTTTTTTTTTTCCTATAAAAGACCCATTTTTTCCAAAGCATTATGCACAAACATTTTTAATTAGAATATAATGGCAGAATGAAAATAATGATATTCCGTAACTTTTAAATATAAAATGAAGTCAATGACTCAAAAAGTTATTTGCTGTGGTGAGTTCAAAGGGAGATTTCACATAATATATATCTATAGTTATAGATATAAAATATAACAGTGGAACATTTTTAGTGCTTGATGGGGAGAAATGATGATAAAATGGTCAATATGAAATTTTAATTATAGTAGCAATCTCTAACATTTGAAATGCATCCATGCTCCTTGGGATAATCATACACTAGAGTCAATTATATTTATTTTCACATCTGTTAATTGCTATTGCAAAGGAGGAGGAATATTGGCTTAAATTTCCAAGAGATATACACAGAGCAATTGCCTTTTTTTTTTGTTTGTTTTTTTTTTTCTTTTTTTCCAGGGACTGTGTGTGCAAACCATTTTTTTAAGATCTAAATTCTTCTCGTAGTATATAAAAAAAAAAAACCAAAACAGGAGAAGCTTCTTCCGATATGTCATTAATTTCCATAAGGTTTTTGAAGTCGGGAATGCTGGCACTTTCCATTTTTAGGCAACAGTTCTTCATTCCTGCAATCTGGAGAAAGTAAAAAATAAAATAAAATAAAGTATAATAAAATTAAATTAAAAAAAAAAAGATGGTGGAGGGATATTTTTTATTTTACTGATGAGATGAATGACCCCAAAGGCCTGAAAGTTTCCCGTGCCCAGGCTGGTAAAACACAGAACTTCAGCAGAAGAGCTTGTCTTTCCCAGAATTGGGGTTTGTTCCTGGGTACAGACAGCGAAGAGGCTTTGGAAAGCATAATTCTAAGAAAGATATTCTTGTTTTATCAGGGCCACAAAGCAGTGACAACCAACTGCCAGTCCTGTGTCACTGCTGTGATAACACCAGTGCCCCTGGAGCACCCACCCTGTGAGGCAGAGACAGGCAAAGGGGGCTGGAATTCACCCATGGATGGACAATTTAGGGGGGGAGGGATCTCAGCTTTTGTATTTCTGAGGTGCTCTTAAAGCCTAATGAGTCCAAAGACCCGAGCACTAATCCAGCTGCAAACAACAGGCAGGGAATTGGGAAGAGATTTGGGAAGAGTGAGGGAGACACTGTGGGATTTTGACCATCCAGAGCGGATTTGGGGGCATGGGCAGGAGACAGTGAAGGGGCATCAGTGACTGGGAGGGCTGGGGGTGTTCAGCCTGGAGAAGAGAAGGCTCCAGGAGATCTTAGAGCCCCTTCCAGTGCCCAAAGGGGCTTCTAAAAAGGAGGAAAAGGGACTTTTTATACGGGGACAAGATGAAGAAGAATGGGTTCAAACTGGAAGAGGGGATATTTAGGTTGGATGTGAGGAAGTAGCTCTTCCCTGAGAGGGTGGGGAGGCCCTGGCACAGGGTGCCCAGAGAAGCTGTGGCTGCCCCATCCCTGGAAATGTCCAAGGCCAGGTTGGACAGGGCTTGGAGCAACCTGGGCTGGTGGAAGGTGTCCCTGCCCATGGCAGGGGGTGGAAGGAGGTTTAAGGTCCCTTCCAACCCAAACCATTCTGGGATAACTGACTGAATGCAGGAACTCCTTCAGCAGTTCCCAGTATTCCAGTCCCAAGCTGCTGCTGGGCTGGGCTTTGTGTGCAGGATCCCAGGCAGAGCTGGGCCAGTCCAGCTCTGAGCAGGTCCCATCCTGGGCTGGGGAACCTGACACCACACCAGCTCAATTCAGATGATCACCTGAGCAACAGGAAAAGCCACTTAAGACTCTTCCATTTCTGTTCCTAAAGCCACTGTTCCCCCCAAGCCCTGAGCTGTTGTTTTCTGGAGCCCAGAGCTCAGGTAAGAGCCTCATCCCCCAGGGAAGCCCATCAGCAGCCAGGTTACCTGCACAGCTCCACCTCTGCTGCTCAGTCACACCCAGGCTGCCCAAATGACCACCTACAGCATGGACTTCAGAGGAATTCATCCCTGAAATCCTTCTAAGACCACGGCTTTGTCTTAAATGCTGTAGGAGAAGGGCAGTTGAGCTGCTTTGCCAGCTCACTGTGCCTTCTGATCAACTACAGGACAGAGCACAGAGGTTCTGCTGGGTCACAGAAACCCTCCTGAGGTGACAGCCTGTGCAGCCCATGGTGACACAGACACGTGGCAGAGATGGGCCATTACCCAGCTCCCTGCTCTGCCTCCAAACAGGGATATTTCTGTCCAAAACCTGGAGCTACAGAGCTGCTGTTTCCTTTCAGGAGCACGACAGAACAGCTGTAAGCACACAGAGTTCCCTGCCAAGATACACAGGAAGATTATTTTTAGCTCTGTCCAACCTTGGGGTGTTTTTTTGGGTGTTTTTTTTTTGTGTGTATGTGTGTGTTTGGGTTTTTTGTTGTTTTCCTTTTTTTGGTGGGCAGCTTTTTATTTCTGTGCCACTGAAAGCCACGTCCCACCCAACCCAATTTTAATTGTCCCCAGAGCACCCGGGACTGAGACAGTAACAGAAGTTCCACAGATGCTACCAAATGCCATCAAGAGGATGAAAAGGAAGCAAAACTGAGCCATGGGGGCTCAGAGCTCCCTGTCACAACCCAGAGGGAGAACCTGCAGGAGTCAAAAGGAAGCTCCTGCTCTGTCACACTCATCAACCCAAGCAAAAAGGGAAAGGGAGAGAAGCAGGTCAGGTCAGTCAGCAAAAGTGACTTTTTAATTCCCTATCTTGGAGCAGACAGAAGGAAGAGGAGCAGAGGGAAGGGGAGAGAGTCCTTTCTGTTAGGAGCAGCTCACCAATCACCTGAGCCACAGGTAGAATTCAGACCCCTCTTACCTGGCTCAGAGCTGCTGCATGATGGGAGTCTAAAGCAGCAGACATGATTTCTTTTTAGGCTTCTTCTTTTCCACTGGTGTTTTTCTATTTATTTGTCTGACCAGGTCATAAAAGATCTGAAAATGAAAAACACAAGCTGAAAAACCCAAGTGATAAAACACCAAGTGTCACAACTGAGGCAGGCTGGGGAGCTGCCACTCTTTCCTGGTGGCTGCAGTTGCATAAATTCAATTAAAGTGCTTGAATTTACTAAGCCATGTTTCTCAAGCAGCTGCTTATGGAACAAGAGACACAGAGCTCACACCAGTGTGCAGAACATAAGGGAGCTGTAAACTCAGTTTATCATGACCAAAGGCTTCAGAAGAGGCTGGCAATGAAATGGAAACGACTTCCCTACTTTGGAAAAGTGGGAAAAAAACGGGGAGTAACAAAAGGGTTTTTAAGACTGGCATAATATCCTTAAGGATCATCTTCTCCCTGGCATCCTCGGGCTGGGGAGTGTCTGCAGAGCACTGCTCCACCAGCAGCAGTGTATTCCCACTGCAGGGAAAGGGCAGGCAGCCCTTTTCCTTGGCTTTCTCCCTGCAAACATCTGCCCTGAACTCCGACATTTCCAGAAGGGGACGATTACAGGGCCCTCTTTCAGCTGCAGAGACGAGTTTCTCGTGAAGGCTCTTGCTGTGAGTTGTTTTCCCAGCAATACTCAACCCATTTATAGCGAAATGAGCTTTGCAAAAAAGCTTGGAGCTGGGTCACAGCACTGAGGAGAAATATTTCAACCTTCAGAAGGCTCCACCCTTGTCCTTGTTTACTTTTTTCCCTTCCTGGAGTGGCTGAAAGCTCACAAATTCTTGTTGATTCCAAGGAAATTCAGAAGACAAAGAAACAGTTTATGGCATAATGTAACAACTGGAAATTTTAGGATTTTCCTTTGTAATAAATTGGATTATCTAAGTGCCAGTACTGACTGTGAGTACAGGAGTCTGCAACAAGGTTTCAGAAATGCCACCATCCCTAAAAAAGTCAGTGTGGTTCAGATGGCAAGAACATCTCAGAGGTCACCAGAAGGACACTTGATGTGCTGCTACCAAGACTCACTCTCTGGATTAAAAGCTTTATTATTTGGATGAAAGGTTTGATTCACATTCAGCAAATGCACATAGAAATTTAGCACCCTTCACCCAGATTTTAACAAGGGTTAGAAAGTCCAAAAGTAGCAAGAAAGCAAAAACAAAACCCAAAGTAATGCCAACACTCCCTCAGCCCACAGGCCAGCAGGACAAACAACCAGAGCACCGAGCTGCTTCATTCACAGTGTTTCTCCTCTTTTGATTTCCTCAGCTTTTACACTTTTCACAACCAGACAACATAAACTGGCAGGAACCCAGAAAAATGAAGATCACAATGAAACCAGAAACTAATCTTCCAGACAGTTGTTTTCCTCTCTGTGATCTGATCTCCCTGAAGGCTGCGGGGAAACGGGGAGACCCGGGATTCACCCGTCAGGGATGGGGGGATGTAAAGCTGGGACAGCTCAGGGCTCTGCCCACCACAGAACCCCCTTTCCCACCCTGGGCTGAGGCATCTTTGGCTGATGAGAGGTCAGTGTTACACCACCAGCTGCAGAAACACAAATAACCCAGCTCTGGGGGGTGTTTGAGGGCAGAGCCGCTCGGTCCTTCATTAACAGCCACAGTTTTACTACAGCTCAGCCACACACCCCCAGAAAAACCCCTCCTGGCAGTAGTGTGGCTCAGCCCTGTTTCCTGGGCTGGATCAATGCTCTCCAGCCAGGCTAATCCCAGCCACAGAAGCTGCAATTCCTGCAGCCTGGAGCTCCCTTCCCTCTGAACCGGCTCGATGCAGTGCGGGCATGTCCCTCCGGCTGCCAACCCAGCCCTGGGCTCAGGCCAAGATCCTGCTGCTCCTGCTTATCTCCCAGCCTCCTAAACGCTCCCAGTTATCTGCTGGCACCAAACCAGCCTCGCTGCACGGGGTCACCTTAGCTTTTGTGCCTGCAAACCTGGCCTCTGTCACAGGCAGATAATTCGCGGCGCCGAATAAAAACCTGGGGCCCGGCGTGGAGCAGAGCTCCCTCAGCACAACCCCACAGCCCCAGGAGGCAGGAGAAGGCACTCCAGGGCAAGAGCCAAGCTCATTTAAGCTCAGTTAAAGTTGGGGAGCTGCTTGGATCTGTGTTTGGGCACAGTCTTAGTGAGTTGGTGGCTCAGAGAGATGGGGAGACTCCTCGAGCAGGAATGTGAAATGCAAATACTTCAAAACCAGCCAGCACTACACAACGGGACAAGCAACACAATGGGGCATAAGCCACGTCCAGAATAGCAGCAGTTATCTTGAAGAAATACAGTTTGCAGATAAAGTTTATCTGAGCTGAGAGTCATCCAGCTCACCAGGCTTGTTCAGGACCCTCTGCTATTCCCAGTAAGAAAACTCTTACCTGGAAAGTCACCCACCCTCTACAGACTAAAAGGAGCAGATCTCCTTAAAACAAACAGAAAGTAGCTAAATACACTGCATGGCAAAGCTTTCTCAGGCTGAGAATTCAGAATCACCCTGAATCTTCCCAATTAGGAGAGAGATGTGCTGGTTTGATGTCACATTCGAGTCAGAAAGGTAAGGGAGCAGCTGATAGTTACCTCATTTACGTTGATTTTAGACTTTGCAGATGATTCTAGAAAGGCACAGTTACACCACTGTCTTGCTAAGTTCTGGCCCTGCTCTTTGCCAACGACTCGCTCTTCCTCCAGGTCACATTTATTGCCAACCAGAATCATGGGAACCTGCAGAGGAACAAGGAAGAAAGGAGAGAGACATCAAGCTTGTGTACAGTGTGGGCTGCACAACTGGCTCACAGACTGAGGAAACAAAGCAGGAAAAATACAGCATCAAGTATGAAAAACATTGACAATCAGGAGCTCTGCAGAGCTGATGGACCAGGCTGGAATTCAGGTGCCTGCTGGGAAAGGGTCGAACAAAGTGCACAGCACAGACACCCTGGGGCACTAAATTAAACACATGTAAACCCGAATGATAATGTTTCAGCAGAATTTTAAGCCAGTGAGGTTTTATTTTCTGCGACACCATTCTGGTGCAAAACTTAATTTACTCCTGAAATTCATCTCAGGGCTTCCCTGTGACAGCAGGATGAGCTGCTGCCAGCAGCAGACAACTTCTGTCTGCACAGCACACACAGCACGTGTTTTCAGGCATATATTCTGTGTTTCAGCCCCTTTGACCTGTCTTGTCAAGCCACACAATAATAAATGGAAACACCTTTAAAAATCACTGCCCTGGATGTGGAATAAAAAGGAGTCAAGTATTCCCACAGCCCTGAGCACAAACCCACCTGCCCTTCCCATCCCAATGCAATCTCATCCCACTGACATGTTTTGCACACACACACACAGGATGTTCACTACAAAAGGCACAAACACTGCTTGATATTTATTAGCTTTGAATAATTGAAATGCCCAGCTAGTGACCACCCACCAGCTCAGTTCCTGAAAGCACATCACTTCCCAAAAGTAATCTCACGCAGTATCAAAACAAACACTTGATAGAAGTTCAAAGGACTCATCATGCAAATGCAGGCAAATGATTTGTTCAAGACAATGATGAAATGGCATCTGCCCCTCTCCTTAAGCCACTGGCTTTCTAAAGTGTCTGGGTGAGTCACCTTCTTGCTCCTTCATGAGGAAAAAAGTGCCTTGGGGAAACCATATTCCTGGTGACACATCCTGTAGGAAACCAGACATTTAATACTGTAGGAAAAGGACCTTGGCTGCAGTAAATGCTCATTACCCACCTGTTGGCATCAGGCAGCAGGGAAAGGAATAACAGAACCATAAAATACCCTGAGCTGGAAGGGACACACAAGGATCATCCAGTCCAGCTCCTGGCCCTGCACAGGACACCCCAAAATCCCACCCTGTCCCTGAGAGCATTGTCCAAACACTCCTGGAGCTCTGGCAGCCTTGGGGCCGTGCCCACTGCCCTGGGGAGCCTGGTCAGTGCCCAACCACCCTCTGGGGAAGAACCTTTTCCTGAGATCCAACCTGACCCTGCCCTGGCACAGCCCCAGCCTGACAACTCCTGACACATCTTGCCCAGCACCCCCCTCATAAATGGCACAAGGGGCAACAGAAAAGCTGGGGGCTCTTTTCTGGACTTGCTCTCCTCAGTCATGCTTAGATGTTGAGTTAAAACTCTCTCAGTAGAAAGAAATCAGGCAAAAAGCTCAGTTAAAACCAGCACTAAGACTTCTAGAGAGAGAATGTCCTGATAGATCATTTCAGAAGGCTTTCTCTGTTTTCAGACAGCCTGTCCCACGGCTATCTGAAACATTTCACAAACATATCACAAACAGGTAGAAAAGGAACTGTTCAAGGCCAGGTTGGACAGGGTTTGGAACAACCTGGGCTAGTGGAAGGGGTCCCTGCCCACAGCAGGAGATGGAACTGGATGAGCTTTAACATCCCTCCCAACCCAACCCAGTCTGGGATTCTCTAAGACCTCAAACAAGCAAACGAAAAATGCTCAAAACACCCCAAAATCTCTCGATGACAACTGAACCCACCTCCTCTCAGGTGCCATTTCCACACCCCCACGATGCCAGGCGTGATCCCACTCACTGCCTGTCCCTCCAAGGGGTCCCAGCTCCAGCCCCACCTGAGGGGCAGCCCCCCAGAGTTCAGGCCTTTGTGCACCTGAGCACTGCAGGTTCCAGTGGAATGCTGAATTTGCTTTTACACATCCTGCACCCCACAGACCTCAGGGGATGAGACAGCCCCAGCTGAGGTGGGTCTGAAGGGAAGACCACAGCAGGACGTGCCCTCAGCAGCAGCATCATCATCAGCATCCTGTTTCCCTTACCCGGGGTAGGAGCAGAAAAAAAACCCCTAAAGAACTGCTGATCAGGGTGTGCACCCGCTCCATTTCCTCAGACATTTCATTCTTTGAACAGAAAATGAGCACTTTCCAGCTGGAAAATAAATCATTATCCGCTTCCTTTGGTAATTTGCAACACACTGTGTGTGTTTTTAATCGACTTCAGTGTTAGTATTTGTAGTCTCTTCCCGACACAACCACGCTCAGGATTCATTTTTGTGTTTAAAACCCATTAGAAAATGATCATATTTTTATTTTGGAGAACTAAAGTTTTACATACAACATCAGGAACTTGGAGTCACAGTACAGATGAAAAAAAATTTAAAAAAAGTTCATTTCAAATCAGAGATCTACGGGATATTTACATCTATATCAGCTTAATCCCCTTCCTTACTGTTTTCTAGATGGTTATGAGAAATTTTCTCATACGTGAAAATGTGTTTGTTCAGCAAAAAAATAAAAGTATATGAAGGTGTGAAATAATTGGGCAAAAAGTGATGGGTAAGCAGTATAGATTTGAAAGACATGAAACTCTGTATAAGGTTATTTCAAAAGGTATTAATTGTTTATCACAGAGCCAAAAATGGACTTTGATGGACAGCTACCTTCTGATCATTTAGTATTTCACGTAGAAAGCTGGAATTTAAACTTTGACAGACATAGATAATTTAATGGTTTATGCACTGGGACTTTAAAAAGACACATTCTGAAACTACCTACAGGAAGGAGTGTAGGTAGTAACTCAGCAGAATGTGGCTTAAACATTCAAAAGGTTCTCAAGCTTGGATTCAGTGAGTAAAATCTCCCTATCACAAAAGAAATGAATGCATTTTAAGAATTAAATCACTGAAGTAAAAAGGAAAGCCACAGTGCCCATTATGGGATGAACCTGCCCAGCTCAGGGGACAAATTCCCTCCAGAGAGTGAGGCCAATCCAGGACTCCTGTTACCAGGGATTTACCCCAGAATAATCCCTGCCTAAATGAAAAGCAGTTTGGCATAAATAGCAGTTCAGTTTGTTAAACCAAGGAGGGAAGCAAAGCCCTGCAAAGCCAGGTAACCAGGCTGGGGGACGAGGAGGATCCCAGGGAAGCAGCTGCCCTGGGAGGTCGCCCTGGGTGCTCCAACTGCCTTTTCCTGGATGGAGATCTGACTACAACACACGTGGCTTAGCCAGGATTTGGCCTAAATAGGTGTCCTGGCCCTGTGGGCAAGAGTTGTGGGAGCCCAGCCCAGCCCAAACCACCCCAGAGGGATCCACAGCAAAGGCAGGGGACACTTTGGAGCTGTCAGTGGAAAAACACGGGCAACCTTTTTCCCAATCCTCAGGGCAAACACCTGAAGGCATTCCCAGCTTCTTCTGGAGGATGCCTACACAGAGAGAGGGTTCCCACACAGCCTCCATGGCAAAAGCCACCTGGAACCTCACCTGCATCCCACCTTTAGGAACTCAGGGCCCACCAAGGAGTTCCAGGAGTTGGGGCCTGAATTGGAAATATGGTGCATGGTTTTCTTCTGTCCAACAGCACTGAATGCAAACCATCCACATGGAATTTTTCCTTATTTTAAAAAGGGCTTTAAGCAACTAAAATTACAACCTCGCATCACTGGCTAAGACTCTCATAAGAGTCTTAATTATTTAATTCATGCAACTCTGTGACCTCCTTTGAAGAAAACTGTTGAGAGATGAAAAGCCTCGGGCTGTGAGGGTGCTCCCAGTGGCATTGCCAGGGACAGGCACAGCTGCAGGGCAGAGCTGGACCATCCCTGCTCACACACACATGTCACAGGAGTCACAGAGCCCTGAACATCCTCCTTTCCTACAGAAAGGGCCAAGCACATTTTCAAACAACAACCTAAAGTCCCATAAAAGTAGAGCCCACACACCAGGAGGCTGCACAGCTGCAGGGAGGGTGGTGAACATGGTGGTGCTGCTGGGTTGACTGGACTTGATGATCTCAGAGGTCATTTCCAACCTTAACAATTCCAAGGGAATCTCTACTTCAGGCCACAAGACCCAGGGCTACTTCAGGGTCAGGCTCTCAGCTCAGCTCCCCAGCCCCTCACAGGGAGACATGAAACCCAAGGAACACTCAGTGATTTCCAAAAAAAGGCTATTAATCCTAATGACACTGAAAGGACACAGCACAGCCTGGTCACTAAGTTGACCACTCCTTTCTATTTGCAGTTCATCAGCTTGGCTCCTGACGTGCCCCTGAGGGCACAGGGAACAGCACTGCCCTGCTCCAGGGAATTCCCAGCTCACCTCTGGGAAATGTGGCAGCTTTGGACTTCAGTTTCCCCTTCATACATTTGGGAAAAGCGAGGTTAAGTCTCCACAGCTGCAGATTTACCAACAACAACATCAGCAGCAGAGAGCTCAACTGTTATTTTTCCTTAACTTTGCTAAAGCACAGAGAAGAAAGAAAATGCAAATACTGGAAAGGAGTTAAAAGGAGAAAAAAAAGACATAATGTTGTTTTCAATCAACACCCACCAATTCCAAAGGCTGTCAGACTTCCAGGACATGGGAAAATCTGGTTTCATGATGCCCCTTAGCAGGTGTGGGGCCTCAAACAACAACACTGAAATAACAACGCTGAGGGAAACTTAATTCAACACAAACCAAGAACATTCTTTGAAAGAAACTTCGCTCTCCAAATCCTGTATGTTTATCACAAGAACTTCTTAACCATTTGCAGAAGTAAAACAAAAATATTCCACTTACATCTTCAGTGTCCTTAACCCGTAAAATCTGTTCCCGCAGGTCCTGTAGGTCGTTAAACGTGGACTGTGCTGTTATAGAATATACTAGTGCAAACCCTTGCCCATTCTTCATGTAGAGATCCCTCATGGCTGTAAATTGCTCCTGTAATCAAATATTTTTTTTTTAAAGTAATTAGCCAGTGAATGCAGCTGATGAGCAGTTACAAAGGAATACTTCTATTATACTGGAGGAGAGAATATGGTGTCACACAACGTGGATTTACATATTTTCCCCTCTCAGAAATCCACTGAAGCATGGAAATTTAATAAAAGCATTAACACATCTCTTTCCCTTTGTGTGTTTTTTTTTTCCCCCTAATAGACAAAAGGCTTTCTTCTATACAAAGAGTAGCAATAAACATCTCTGCAGATGGACTGTTGTACATCCCAACCACAAAGTATTTAGATTTGGGTGATATATTTTGCAGTGATCTTGCATTTATTTGCTGATAAGGTGTTAAGCACCAGTCTGCCATCAAACCAATTCCCCAGACAACAGGCAGGGAGCGGAAATTCAAATTTTTTCCTCTCATACAAGGGAACAGTGCCACACACTCAGGATTTGCTGCGTGGAAGGCACTGCCTGGTCACCTCTGAACATGCACAGTTTAATTCCAAACATCTCTAGCAGGACAGTGGCTCAGAGGTTCAATCAGTGAAATGCCAGAGCAGGCTGTGTCCCAGCTCAGAGCTGCCTTTGTCCCAGTCTGTGACAGGAATGTCACCAGTGATGACGATTTCTGCCCCTGCTCTTGGTCGTTCTCAAAGCTTTCTAAATAAATCCAACTTTTAGGGAGCAGGACCTCCCCTCCTGTGATGTTCACTCGACCACCACAGGGTTTGTTTGCTCAGTGCCAGGGCTTTGCAGGGCTGCAGGTGACACTGGCCCAGCAAAGGGACTCAGCCCAGCTCTGGAGGGACAACGTGGGCCTCCCAAAGCAGCACCAGGCAGTGCCAGGGAGGTGCCACCAGGCTGATGTGACATGTGGGAGGCAATTCCTGTGCCTGGGATTGGCTTCAGTCTGTGTCTGTGGCTTCTGGCCACTCGAAAAATTAATGTTTAGAATTCAAATTGTGCCAGAGTGTTGAAAACCAGACGACAGTGGATGGCAGAGAAAAGGTGAGTGGCACAGGAGGCACCAACCTTTGTGTCCCAGCACTGGGGCACCACCACTGGAGGGGCTCATTCACCACCGTGGGTGGGGGTTATTTAACAAAATCCTTCCATTTAAATCACTGCAGCTGATTTGTTGGTTTTGCTTGGGCAGGATTATCGTTTTTAACAAAGAAACTCCACAGCCATCAGAAAAAGAAACAAGACTTACTGTCCCTGCTGTGTCGAGGATCTCAAGCATACACTGTTGACAGTCTACTTCCACTTGCTGGGGAAAAAAAAGGGAAGAGACAAACACTTAGAACTAAAATATCCGAAATGGGACGGGCAGGAGGAATCTCAGCTTCATTTTTAACCCTGCCACAAAGACCTCCCTAAGCAAACCAGGCACCTGCACTTCCCCAGGGCTGAGCAGCACTGCTTTTAGAGGATTAATTATGCCCCAAGCCAGGCATTTGGGTCAGCTCACATGCTCCAGGACTCCCTTCATTATAAAGGCTTAAATGAGCAGCTCACTGTAAACATCTCAACTTAAGTGAGATTGTAAATATCCCAACTTAATCCACTCTCCCAAATCAAGGGACGTTAAAACTTGAATTTTTCTTTGCTGCTGGGGGAGAAGGGAGGGAAGGAAGAAAAGAAAAAGCAAAATATTTCAGGCCCCTCACAGTCAGGCTTTGCAAATCTTCCACTCACTGAGAAGTTTCTCAGATCCAACAAGGGTAATTTTCCAGGAGAGTCAAGTAAATTTAACAGCAGAACTGATCCCACAATTTACACTTGATTGTCACGGGGCAAAAACGTTTTTTTATGTTTTGGTGCCTTTAATGATGGTGACATTTATGCTAATCCCTAAAACAATGGGTCACTTGACATCAGTGCAGTGAAGAAAGCAGCTCTGTGGATGGAATTAAGTAGAGAACCACAGCTCAGGGATCCTGACAAGGACTCCTGCTCAGCAATTCCAACCCTGCATCCTGAACAGCCCCAAAGAATTCCACATCCTTCAAAGCAAGCAGGACATGTTTGACTTAAGTGGCAAAACAGCCATTCCTGAAAGAGAACACAAGGTAAGTGCTGTGCTCCAGCAATCCAACCTGATATATTAGAGGGATATATCCTGTGTAACAACGTCTACAGAGCACACACAGGGCAAATATTGACACATTTCTGTCTTGAAGAAGTAACTATAAATCAAATTACAGCAAACAGGGCTGAGCAACAGCCTGACCCTGCTTTGGCTGAGCTGTTGCTGTTCCCAGGCATCAATGAGAAGCCCTGGCAGGAGGATGGGCAGTGCCACCAGCACAGCTCATGGCCCAGTACAGGTGGAAATCAGTGATGGTGCAGGAAAACACACCAACTTTCTCTCTGGGCAGGTGTAGTAACCTCTGAGGAATAAACAGCAAACAGGGGAGAAGCTGCAGCCTCAAACTGCCCCCAGTCATCAGAGACACAACATGAAAGCTCTTGTTTTATGGAGTAATGGAGATTTAATCTTCCTGTTTAACTAAGTTAGGAAACAGCCCAATTCATGGCATCATCGTGCCCTGATAATTCAGCTTTCCAGGAGCTGCCACAATTTGTCTGATGGCATTCAGAGGCCCTGAGCCAGTAAAATACTCTGGAAAGCCAAAGGAAACTACCTGCATGAAACCATTTCCAAGGCTGATGCTTTCCCATGCATCCCTTTCCTTCTGCTGTTCCAAGCACACACGACTTTTTTTCCTCAGAAAAGACCCTTCTCATCCTGACAAGCTTTTGTTGCATTATTAAAAAGAAAGCTCTGTGAGACTTGAAAGAAACAAAAATGATGGCATTTTACCTTTCTGTATGAATCTTCTATTGTTGGGTCATATTTTTCAACAAAAATTCCCTGAACAAACTGTACAGTCTGGGGAGAAAGGAGAGAAGGAAAAAAAAAATTAAGTGAACTGAACACAAGCAGAAACATTTATCAAGAAGTAACAAAAAAATCACTGTTAAAATTTAATAGTGGGGACCAGAAAAAAAAGACATATAAAATTTCAATTTTTAAAATAGAATTTGTGTATTTTCTGTTCCATTAAGATCACTTTATTCAAGCACGTTTTCAAAACGTTTTCTGCATGTGAACTGCCTGCTTGCTTTTCTCAGAGAGGTTAATACCCTCAAAAATGCCTTTACTCCAGTGCCTGGGACTTCAGAAGAACAAAAACCCACCAAATATGGAAGACCTGAAATTTCATCAGAAGAACTGGCAACCTGTCCACTGTGGAAAATCCACATTTTGGTCCAAATCATCCCAGAGCCACAGTGGGGCTGCTCTGGATCAAACCCCCAGAGCACAGACAAGTGACACCTGGAGAGCCTCCAGCCACTCAATCTCTGTTAAACCATTACAGGAGGAGACACCACTCAGTCCAAAGGGGAAATCTTTCTTGCCCATATAATTATTCAAAGCAAATCTACTCTAAACACTTCCCACCGAGTTGTCACATGGATGTGGCCCCACTCTGGACATCCCAGGGTGTTCTGGCCACAGTTTTCCTTCTCCTCTGTAGGCAAAGCTCCCTTTCCCTTTTCACCCTCACCTACAACAATCTGCAGTAGAACAGCACAGGAGTGTCTGAATATTTCACTGATATTGGTAATTGTTTGTCAAACTAAGAGCTGAGATCCCAGTGCTTCGTTTTGCCTCTGGAAAACCAACAACCACACCAAACACCTTCTGCCAACTGAACTTTCCACAGGTTTTATACCCAAATTCTGCAAATTCACTCCCTGTTTAAAGAAATCGTGTTTTGTTTGGGCAGAAGACAATGGAGAACAAAGAATCCCAGGATGGTTTGGGTTGGAAGGGACCTTAAAGGTCACCCAGTGCCNCCAGCTTGTCTAGTCTTATTTATTTGATAATCTTGTCATTGGTCAACTGCCAGTGAACACACATGCCAAAAGTATCAGAGAAGTGAGCCATGTAACACCAGCCATGTAACACACCTCATAACTCTGGCACTGCTCTTTGACCAGCAAGGGGTTGAGAATTTCTAAAAGACTCAAGAGTTTTCTGGTTTTGGAAAATTTGTCTTCAAATTAGATGCTGCATATATAGAGAATTATAGACTGGTTTGGGTTGGAAGGGACCTTAAGTTTCATCTCGTTCCAACCCCCCTGCCACAGACAGGGACAGTTTCCACCAGACCAGGTTGCTCAGAGCTCCACCCAACCTGGCCTTGGACACTTCCAGGGATGGGGCAGCCACAGCTTCTCTGGGCAACCTGTGCCAGGGCCTCCCCACCCTCACAGGGAAGAATTTCTTCCTAAAAAATCTAATCTAAATCTACCCTACTTCAGCTTAAAGCCATTCCCTCATCTCCTATCACACACCTTGTTGGAAACTGAGCAGTTCCTCACGATTTGCTTTCTTTTAACATAAGAAGAAACAACTTCTAGGACAATCTACCCCATTTAAAAATCATTCTATATCACTAAATAAACATATTTTACACTCCAATGATCAAAGTCTCAGCTTCTCTGGTATTTTCTTGTCACACTGAACAGCTGTCCCAGTTTGCCTGAGATAAGAGATCTCAGCAAAATCATCCTAGTAAGGAACCACTGAATGTGGATGACGGGGTTACATCAACAATAAAACCCCACAGCAAGAATTGTAGGTTGCAGATTGTATTTTAGGACTGTTACTGAGCATTTTAGGATATTTAGGTTAGCCCAGTTGCTGACCAGGAGGCTTTGCCAGGAGGCTCACACATGAGCACTGGAGTTGGTCACATCTGCACCACTTTATTTTGGGAGCTTTGTGAGCCCTGAGTGTGAGAATCCAATAAACCACTCACAACACTGAAGCTTTCTTTTATAACACCCACAAAACTTATTCTATATCTGCAAATACAGCACTACACTGAATGAAAATTACCTGAACCCATGTATTCTCCTCTCAAAATGTGTTATTGCTGATAAATCACTGTCCTAACTTCTGTCCTCTCAACTGGTGCTGTGTGTTCACACAGACAACAATTACAATCCTAAGTATGATTATATTCACCTTAATCCACAGCCTATTTTGCTATGTAAGATTGTTACCCTCTGGTGAACTTTATTTTTATTGGTTATAGCTGAAAAGAAAGGCCAAGGGAGAAGACACAAATCTGGGGTGGTTTTGGGTTATGTGTAGCTCCAAGACTTACACAACTTTCCCTTAGTTTGGGGTTCTGCATCCAAACTTTAGTTTCCAGTTCTGTGTAAGACTCTGAACAATTGGACACTCTTCTAATACTGTCACCCACTGCTACTCCAGAGCATTTTTAGCCTCAGAAACGGGGAGAAAACTGCTGAACAGGAAACAAAAGTTGCAAAATAGCTGTGCCTTAATAACTGTAAAAAGCTTTCTGCTATTCCACCATCGCTACCAAAAGCACAATCAGCATCATACTGGCACAGAAGAGTTAAAACAACAAGGAGGATCTGCAGTAAAACAACATCATATTGTCATCCCCACTCTCATGAAAACACAGAGCTGAAAATCAACACCAACCTCTTTGTTGGACAGTTCAGTTTATACAGTTGGAAGAACGAAATTTAAAGTGACCTCCATATTATTTTAAATCCCACCTTGTAACTACTCCTTGTAAATAAGCAAACAGTTACCTTGAAAGCTAAATATTATCCACTCTCAGCTGCTAATTGGCACTTATTGTGTGCTGTTATAAACATAATGGATCTATGTGGCATATGAATTACAAAATATGCTGATTTAGCACCCAGACTGCCAAAAAGAATTTAACTTTTGTTTACCAGACTGAGTATTTGCATTTCAGCTGTTTAAAAAGGGCAGTGATGGTGCTGACTCAGACTTCAAATGGCAAATAAGGAAATTCAGGTATGTCAGATGCTGAGTAATTCTTATGTACAGCATATTAATAAGTGGCCTCTTTTACCCAGTGAGCCTGTCAATGCTACATAACAAAAGTGAGATAATCAAGGAGGTGCTGGTGCAAAAAGTAACACAGATTGCTTAAGTTGCTGTGGAAGAACAGAGCTTATAAAAAAATTATGCCTCCACCTTGTGAAGATTAGGATGGGATCTCTGAGAGAGCACCTCAAATCTGATACACAACTGAATAATCTTTCCTCCTGCTCATCTGGATTCTGCAGGTGATTTACCAGGATTATTACCTGGTTGTATCAGCAGAATAAACAAGGGTGCAGGACATGAAAGGCTGCTCAGCCATTATCACCCCCTGTGACAAGGAACACAGGGCAGTTCCTTGTTGGAGATAACTTTACACTTGACCAGTTCTTTGCCTTTCTTGTTGCAGGGAGCTGTTGGACTGATTAGTGATAAATGGGTGACAGGAATCCCTCTTACAATGCTTGACTATCAACTCTGCTATGTAAACCTCTTCTTAGAAACAAACACAAGCACTTAAGGAGTGCAAAGTGTCATCACTCTGCTTCTCCCTCTGCACTGCACACAGGCTGGAGGGGAATTCTCATTTTTCAGCCCAGGCTGCTCATTCAGGATGGACAACACGCAGCATTCAAGGTGTGCAGGGCTGAAACCACCCCTAATTCCATTATTCTACTTCACTGCACAGCCAGACTTCACTTGCTGTTCCAGTGTAGGTTGGGTTTTTAATACTTGGCCACAGACATTCAGTGTTTTACAACACAACACCCAGGCAGGAAGCAGACATGAAATGCTACTGCAACAGTGATTAATCACCTCTCCAAAATCATGACACACCTCCTCAGCTCTCTCAGCAGTGCAACAGTGAAGCCATGGCACGTACTAAAAGTCACACAGATCTCCTGATGCATTAATAACATGGTCTGCAATGAGACAGTTGGAAGTTGGTGTGTCAGTTTGAGAACCACTCCCCAAAACTCACCAAAGCGGACTTGCCCACACCTCCTGAACCAAGGACCACCAGCTTGTACTCACGCATGGTGTGGCCTGTTCAGACAGCAACAGTCTGCAAAGCAGGAAAAAAAAGCAGTTAAAAACACAGGTGGATTCAGGGCACTGTCTCCTGAAAGCAGCAACACGCTCCCTTCAGCAAGCAGTCCTGAGAACGAGGATGTCTTTGTGAATACTTAGTTATGTTTTTTATTTTTCCACCTGGACACTCAGGTGGCACCTCTGACAGCCCCAGTTTACATGAGATGCCCAAAGCTCAGCCTGATGGTGCTCAGAGAGGAAGAGGAAGGACACACATGGTACAAACAGGGCACAGCCACACGTGCCCACTCCAGCTCCCCCTGCCCGTCCTCTGCTGCCTCAGCATCTCACAGCACAAACCACCGAGTGCTGGACAAGGAAATTAGATCAGAAAGATGCAACCAAGAGGTTTCTTCTCCCCTCCACTCCCAGCAGGGAAGGATTTAGGTCAGTGTTTTCTCTCTGGAAAAGGTCAGCCCCGACACAGGGCTGCCAAGGCAGAACCTCTCTGCTCGCCCAAGCACCGACTCTGCCTTTTTATGGAAATCTTGCGACTCCCTCGACTCCCCCCGTGCAGCACCAGAAAACTCCTCACTCTCCTCCAGAGTCCCTGACAAATAAGGCAAATGACAAAGCTGGTGATAAACATTTTACACTATGTTTACATTAGAAGGCAGGCTGGGCTGTCCCGAGCCACGGAGCTCAAGCAAACAATGACCTCAGCAGCGAATTCCCCCTTCCCAGCGAGACAGAGCTTCCTTCCCAAGTAAGGCTTCAGAGCCTCCAGTGCAAGGAGCCTGGGCAAGCTCCACTCCTCAAAGGCATTTCAAACTAACGTTACCACAGGATTTATGGGTTCACTGGCTACAGCCTTCAAAAATAAAAGCATATTCCAAGGAGTTTGATAGAGAAATGTATCACCTTGTCGACTGCCGTTAGCGGGTCTGCGGAGAGCAGGGATTGTATTTTTAGCTTTGCAGTGTGGAGAACTCCCTGACAATCTGTGTTTCAGGATTTTATATAATCATTAAATGGGGGCAGGTTCTATCATTTCAATTCCCAAGGGAAGTTGGAAAACAGAGGATGAAGAGGAAACCCACGTGCTGCTGCTCACCCATCTCCAGTCCCTGCCAGAGCTGCATCAGGACCAGCTGCTGAACACTGAGACCTTCCCTAAACATCCTAATTTATCCCTCACCCCTCAACCACAGCCTGTTTTATGGTCTAAATGTGACACAAGTACAGGTTTAAACAAAAACAAAAAAAATCCCACATGCAGCTGGAGAGAGATGCAAATTCTGTGTCCAGTTCAGCTCGACTTCAAGCTCATTTTTAAGTCAGAATAACAGAAATAAAGGATTTGCCCGTGCTGAGTCACGTAGCAAAGCTGCCCTTCACTCACCCAAGCCTTAGAGAGGGAATAAAGCTGAAGTTATCAGTGCAGCCCATCATTTTAAGCACCTTGAGGAGGTCTTTCCTCAGCTCTTGAAGCCCATGTGAGCTGCAGTTGCTTAACTTCATGAAAATTGTGAAACCAAGTCAAACTGAAAGGGGTTTTCCAGAAACTGTCTAAAAGCAGAGCCAGTGAGGTCTAGGCACTCTAGGACATTTACAGTGGTTTTGGCTAAAATTCTGGAACTGTGAGCTCTTCTGCTTGAACATTTCCCTGAGAAGTAACACTTCCTTTCTTCCAAAAATCACGATTTCGGATGGGGAGGAGAGGGAAAGTCCAATTAACAATTATTTTCCCCTTGATCATCCCTAGAAATTAAAAGGCAAGGCATTTTTTATGAAGCACAAATGCAACTTATTGATCCAGTTTATCTTCCTCCTCCTCCAGCTCCACAGTCACTTCCACCAAGGAAAACTTGGGAAGCGACCAAGCTAAGGGTTAAATTTAGCTGTGAACTCTTTCACTTCTTATTTATAGTAAAAAACACTTGTGGGAAAGTTTCAGCTGGGAGCAGTACAAGACTAACTTCTCATTTCTTGTCTACAGTATTTGCTGACTTTTTTTTTTTTTTCAGGTGCAACAGGAAACCAAGATCCTGAACCACACGAGCCTCATTACTGCAAACCCCACACATCTTAATTATCTTGTAGCTCTTTCACGAGTCTGTTAATGTTATCTGTTTATACAACACTGAATAGAGTGCTCAAGAAATTACTATGCTGCATCCCAGCCAACTTTTCATTTGGCAACTGCTGAAGCCCACCTAAACAGTCACACACAGCAGCATTCATCTCCCTCCAGAGCTCCCTGGAGTGGAGTCACATGCCGTGAAGCAAGGGCTCCATTTCAAAATGGAATTAAATTATGGGTGCTAAGTGTTTCTTTGGAGTCAAAAAAAAAGAGGATGATCGCTAAGGAGCGTGGAAAAAATAACTGTAAATGTTGTGAAAGTGCCCTCATTAGTTCTGAACACTGAGGTGCAGAAATAAAGCAAAAGCTGAGTGTGTCTCCTTCTCCTGCTCCCTTCTCCCAGGCACACAGAGCCCAACCAAGCTCCAGCAGGACAACCACGGGGCACAGAGCTCGTGTCACACAACCCACCACTGCCCTGAGCAGCAGCAACTCCCTCCTGCCTTCCCTGCCAGACCCTCCAAACCACCCAGCACCTGCAGGGTAATAAATCAGTAGGGTTCTGTCATCTATAAGCATCAAAAACCTTTGCTTCTACACTGTGAAACAGTTGATACATCAGAATTAATCTCTTTTCTTTGTTCTTTAACAGGAGCATCTCTTCTCTGCTGCTAACTGTCACCAACCCTGCCAGGGAAGCAACAGAAATGGATGTTTATCTATTCACAGCATCAGCCCCAAGATGCCCAGCTCCTTCCTGAGGCAAAAGTGAAGGGCTCTATTCTGGTAACAGATGCTGAATAAAGAAAAGATGCAATATATTTGTTTTAATGTGCAAAACTGAAAGGCAGGGGGTCTCTGAGAAGGACCAGAGGATGGAAGCAAACACAAGTGGGGTTGTAACCTGAAATGGGGCTCTGAGCACCCACTCACCTGCATCTTTATTCAGCCAAAGCCTTGTGCACTCTCCTAAATGCACAAATCATCCTTCACCCTCCTGCAGCCCTGGGGCCAAACCGGGGTAGGAAGAAGCAAAACTTGGAGGGTATTTCCCAAGCAGCGGAAGGAGCTGGGGGAGGGTGGGGGGGGAGGAGGGCTGAGGCCCTTCAGGACAGAAACCTGATGCAAAAATTAGCTGCTCCTCTTACAAAAGTTTCAGCAGCTCATCCAGAAGTTTACAATTCGGGTGGTGAGGAGAGAGAAGCATAAACAAAGATAAGTGAACACAGCACTGAAAAAGAGAGTGGGTGCAACAACTTTACTTATCCATTATCAACTCCTGTGTTCAGAGAAATTGCATTTGAAATATTCTGAGAACACTAAAAAACTCCTACCTTGGCATAAAAGATCTCTCATCAGTGTTAGCAGCTCTACTGAAGGTCCTCCAGGCTCCCCACAAGGGACTGAAAAAAACCAGAAAATATCAAAATAATTAATCATCTTTCAAAGACAGCATTTGCAACTCATCACTGAAGGGCTTAAGTCAAACCACCATGTTCCTGGGGACTTTTCCTTCCCAATATACTCTCTGGAAGATTTCACTTAAAAAAGACAAACTGAGGTCAAACTAACCCTGTTTGAGATTCTATCAAGTATGCATTTTACAGAAAGTACTATCAAAGGAAAAAGATGTTTAGAGCAGCCCAACAACCTGAGTGATGTTAAAGGGGAAAAACCATCACTCCTGATCAACACTGCCCTGGTAAAATTCAATACAACACCTGAAAAGTAGAATTATTTTAGGGATGCACTGAGTTTCTTTCCTGTGGGGCACACACAAAGCCTGTGTGTCTGCCCTGCAGCCGGGGAGCTGCAGCACACGCCAGTGCCAGGCACAGGAAGCAGAAGCAGCAGGTTCTGATGGTATCAGAGTCCCTCTGAACCAGCCCAACATCCTGTCCCACATCCCCCAGCCCTGCTGTGCCCTCGAGTCCTCCCCCAGCCACCTGGCAGCAGCAGGATGGAGGGGACAGGCTGGGCAGAGCAGGTGGCACACGGGGACACGACTCAAAGAGCAGCTACAAGCTGTGGGAAGAGCTGAGGGCAGAGGGGAGGGCACAGAGGGGAACCCAGGCTGGGGGTGCCTCGACAGCCAGAGCATCTTGGCAGGATTTAAACTGCCAGAGGGCAGGGTGAGAGTAGAGATTGCAAAGAAATTCTTTACTATAAAGGGTGGGGAG
>NW_021940585.1:2863989-2878871 GCF_001715985.3 Manacus vitellinus
CTGGGGACAGACAAGGGCACCGACTGCACTGGCCCTCAAAAAACACAAGGCACAGCCTGAGCTTAAAAAAGGGTGAGAGAAAAGGAACAGAAAGAAGTGAGGTACAGAAGGAAGCACAGCAACCAGAGCAGCAGTTCCCAGAGACTGTGAAAGAGCCGCTCCCGGCACAGCTTCCACTGCCACGGGCACTGCTCACTGAGCTGGGCTTGGCTCTGCCCCAGGAGGATGCACTGGGATACAGAAAGACAGGGAAAGGTGTCCCTGGGATAGAGGAGAGAGGGGCAGGGAGCAAGGATCACTCACCTGGCTTTAAGGAAGAGAGAAGAGAGTAACTCCTTGCTTGCTCGTCACCCCCACCTCCCATTTTCTGATTTTCACCAGCGGGAACCAGAAGTTTGAGCATTTCCAGGGGGAAATGTGCCACCAGGATTTCGCAGATTTGGGAGAGAAGCACAGATGCCTGTGTGAACTCCAGCACCCCAGGCTGGCTGTGCCACCCCTGTGGCCGTGCCCATCCCATTTCCCAGCTGAGAGGCAGATTCTTGGGATGTTGCAGCCACATGTCCTGGTTATTTTTATCCTGGCAGCTAAATACTGGATCGTGGCTACTATAAACAAACCTGTTTAATTTTCAACTTGTAAATGTTCTCTGTGCCAGTTTTTTTCAGTCACTATAAACTAGGCCATGGAAAGGGCTGGATTTTCTTTTTTTAAAAGTGTCAACTAAACATTGCTCAATACTCCACCAAAATCCCTTCATTACTCAGAGCCCTGTTGGCAAAACAAACCCAAATCCAGCACTTCTGCAAAGGGAAGATTTACAGCCATCAAAATCACACTCCAACTGACAGATTCCCTCTACAATAAAGGAAAATCCAAACAAACAAAGAGAATGATCCAGCAGAGAAGGCTGGAAACACAAGACCAGGGCTCTCCCCTCGGCTTCAACCAGTTCCAGCATGGCCCAACAACAGCTCCACTCACCACCTGCTCCCTGATTTGTTCTACACCCTGTTCTTAGATATTGAATTACTCAATGAAGTCAAAAGCACATTAAATACTTCCCTAATATTCATCAAAGCTGTCAGCAATTACACAACTGTTACACGAGAGCGACAGGGAGCAGGGATGGTGGATCCCAAATGAAAGGGTGTTTGGCTGGAAATCCCACAGTTAATTAGCAGACACCTCCCCTGAAAAGCAGCAAGGCAAGCACTGCCAGAGATGACCCTGTTAATTAGCAGGGAGTTGAGTTAATTGATAAAAATCACTGCCATGGACTCACTTGCCCAAGGCAGCCAAACTCCCTGGCTTTAGGGTACGTGGAAAACCTCCTCCGCCTTTCCTGAGATCACCAACCCCAGAAAAACGAGAGGGAAGAGGAAAATAAAAAGACCAAAAGACCAGACTAAGCAGAGAGCAGGACTTCAGTGTGACTTTAAAGCACAATTTGACAAACTTCCATTCCCAGACACTGTATTTTATTTTATTACTCATTATCACTGCGGTATCTGACAGCAAAGTAATTGTGTTTTATATATTAATGTTACATAAGAGGAAACATATTTTATACACTGTGACAGGAATCTCAGCCTCAATTTTTTTAATTTCAACAATAAAATCATTATCATTTCCACTGACTGCTTTCAGCATCAAATTAAATACCAATCAAGGCAACAAATGTGTAATTAACTGTATCCACAAGGCTGGGGTAGGATGAGTCATGACCCCACTGTAGAACATTCCTGATGCTGGGACACATATCCCATCCCTCTTGCTTTAGAAGCTTTTAGTCTCCTGGAGTCAGTGCAGGACAAAACTTATTTCTTTTAAAAACAAAGAAAACATTTTGGTTCCAGGCAGGAATTCACACAGCCTAATCAAACTACCTTATATGTCAGCAGCTTCAGCACTAGAAAAGTGGTATTTGGGATCAGGGACTTTTCTTGAGGGAAGCACAAGAACATTGAAGAACTGAAGAAACTCTTAACTAAGTTCCAATTCCCTACAATAAGTCTTGGGAATTGCATCGAGTCCTGAACCTAAAAAGTACTATGAACTGATTCACCATGACTGTGGAAAGTATAACAGTATTTTAATATTTCTAAAAGAGAACTTTCACCAATAATTCATAAACTTACAACCAGAAGGCAGCCACATTTGTGTCTCTGGGTTGTGGACTCCCCATCCCTGGAAGTGTCCAAGTGTCCAGGTTGGACAGGGCTTGGAGCAACCTGGGACAGGGGAAGGTGTCCCTGCCCATGGCAGGGGGTGGAGTGAGATGAGCTTTAAGATTCCTCCCAATCCAAATCATTCTAGGACTCTATTATCCTGTGATTTTAACGACATACTTTATCCAACCAATCAGTAATTTAAGTAAATTGATTTGTTTTGTTTTGTTTTGTTTTTGAGGGAGCAAATAAACCCAAAAAGACACAGCAAGAAGTACCCAGGCAAAAAAATAAAGCTGGTGAGAAGCCAAATAAACAAACAGGTATCTGAGAACACAAATGAACAACGACATTGGTCAGGGGTGTTACCTGAAGTGTTTAACCAGAAAAGGCAAGAGACTGGCCTTCAAACCTTGCACCCCTTCCCAAAAACTCAAGCCCCTGCCATGTGCTCCTGTGAGCCACATCCAAATCCCCCGTTTCTGCCTCATCCCCATGTTCTGTGCCGGGCTGGGAAGGTTCCTGAGCCAGGGCCAAGGCCATAAAAGCCTGGGCGAAGAGTAAAGTCCTCCAGCGACAGAGTCCTTCCGACTCCACTGTTGTGCTGAGCTGGAGCTTTGAGCAAATTAACTGCAGCCCACACAAACAAGGCAGAGGAACAAACTTCTTGGAAAAACAGCAATAATTCTGTCATTTGAAATAGTCATTTCAGGCACAAACACAGCGAGATTGATCCTGCTCAGCCTGTAATCTTTTTGTGCCATCAGCCTCACGCTGAACCTGCAATTTTGAACAACATAATGTTCACTTCCATGGAAGTGACTGCCTAATTATTCATTGGGAATTGCTTTGCTAGAGAAGCTCTCCAGGCAAGGGAACAAGGGCTCTGGGCAGCCAAACCTTGCCGTGCTGAAACGGCTAATTTATGTTTTGTCCTATTGGTCTGCACTTGCAGAAAGTTGCTAGGGCCATGTGCCAGGCAGACAAAGAGAGGGGAAAGGAAGCCAGCAGCAAAACTCAAAGGCCAACACACACTGCATCCCCAAATTAGAACAGCCCTCCACGTCACTGGTGGAGTTGGCAGCCGCCCCTCCGGACCGACTGCGGCACTGCTGCAAATTTCATACTAATGAGCACTGAGCTGCAAACAGGACAGCCAGCCACAAAGTGTGAGGACTGAGGGGAAAACAGTCTCTTCTCAGTAATTTATATATATATGTACACATATATATAAATAAAACAGCTTATAGGAAGCCTTGTGTGGTCGCAGGTCCTCCCAGGCGACGCCACGGTCGCACTCGACCATTTCTCATCTTCTCCTCCAGACCCACTTGAGTATTTCAGAACTCCACTCAGGAGATCTCAACAGCTTCTTTTGGAAATAAAAAAAAAAAAAAAAAAATACTTCCTTTCCCCCTTCCTCATCAGCTAAACATGTAAATGTTAAAAGGCATCACCATTAAACACAGCAGCCGTTTATGGGACTTCCTCCATCTGTTGTTTATCCCCACCCCCAACTTGCCACTGACTTTAAAGTCCTATAAAGTTGGGGTTTTTTTTGCTTTCTCCATTTTCTTTAGAGTGAAAAATATTCTGACCTTTCACAATATGGTTTAAATTCCAGACAGACTCGAGGAGGCTCAGTCATAGCAAAAGCCCAACTCCATTATACTTGCTAAGAACAATTTGTTGTGCTGATAGTAGCTTGGCAACGTTCTTCACTATTCTTCCTGGTTTATATAATTAGAGTAAATAAGTGACATGAGGTAGGGTAGATTGTCACTGCCATTTCAGCTTGGCACTTGAATTATTTTATTTCTGCAGTAACAGTGCCCAGACACTGGTCATAAAGCCCAGTTTGCCTTTATTTGGTCTCCAGCATCGAATCTTTGATGGAGAGAACAAGACAAGCTTCCCCCTGAGTAAAGGGTTCTTTGAAATTTCTCAAGTTGTAGAGGTTTAAACTGCTCTTTTAATGTATTTCATACAGAAAGAGAGCAGGTTTAGACTGACAGAAATTTGACAGAATATTCGGAGTTGGAATCAAGTTCAGCTCTGAAGTGAATGACCCGTGGGGGGATTGAACTCACAATATTGGTGTTACAAACACCATGCTCTAAATAACTGAGCAAATTGGATATTGGGAAGAAATTCCTTCCCTGTGAGGGTGGGGAGGCCCTGGCACAGGTTGCCCAGAGAAGCTGTGGCTGCCCCTGGATCCCTGGAAGTGTCCAAGGCCAGGTTGGACAGGGCTTGGAGCAACCTGGGCTAGTGGAAGGTGTCCCTGCCCGTGGCAGGGGGTGGAACCAGATGATCTTTAAGATCCTTCCAACCCAAACCATTCTGTGATTCAATGATTTCTACCCACCAGTGATAAATTCCAAGACTAACATCAAACCTCTACACCCACACTGTCAGCACGGGCCACTTCCCAGCTTTCCAGGAGCCTAATTTACAAATTCCCGAAAATATCAAGATTCTTTAAATCTTCCTGGCAAAGCTGCAGCAATCAGTGTGTACACACTGGATTTGGCCACGGGGGCTGATCTAAAGGTCAGGTTTGCATTTGCAGCCCTGAGGTTTCCAATGCCTGGTGAGTTGTGTGTGTGTGTGTGTGTGTGAGAGCCACGAGCAACCAAAGCCCGAGCGTTCCCACGCAACCGCCGCTAATTAAACGCCTCTTTTAACAACCATTTTTTTTGAATGAAAAGCCCCACTGACCATATGGCCCCTTATTAATACTGCATTTGTTTATCAGTTTAAATAAAACCCCTACAGCAAGGAGTATCCATGTAATGAGGGCTTAAACACAGTTAACAACGGATGTGTGAGGTACAACTGCACCTCTTGAAAGGGTTTCACGGCAGATTTTAAGGCTTGATAGGAGCCTGAAGAGCAGTAAAAGCACAGAATTAGCTTAAAATAGAGGCAAAAGTAACAGTTTCATTACCTTTCATAAAGCAATTAAGTTGTTTAATATGGTGCTTGATCCTCCAGTATTTAGCTCAGCCCCTTAATGCTGCTTCCTGGGGGGGCAGAAGGGGGGTGGAAACTGAGTTTTCTTTTATAAGAAAAGTGAAACTTTCTTCTGTGGGAAGGTTTTAACTGAAGGAATATTCAAATATGTGATTAACACTCCAGTGCTGAAGTGAGAACTACGAGGCCAGGAGTGTTATAACCAAACCACTGGCAGATCTGGCCTCTGCACTGGGGAGGGGTTCTCTGAAGTTTTTTTAATCCTCCTGAACCTGCTCAAAAGGGCAAAACTACTTGGCCAATTCATCCTGGAATTTCCTTTATGGAAAACAAAAGGTGGCACTAAAGGAAATAGTTCTGATGGCTTAATCAGTTTTATATGAGCCATTTCAGTATTTATAGGTCAAGCTTGACTACAACCAAAACAGATTATTATAGAGCTGGCTTTAAACAGCAACAAAAACAAAACCCAGGGGCAGCTGGGCTCCTGCTCCCAGAGCTGTGTTTGACTCCCACGGAAGGGAGGACACATCCTTCAAGATGAGCACCACTGGCATCAGCCAGTCCTTCCCCTCCACCTCACCAAGAGCATCCAAAGAGGAACAAAAAAAAAAAAAGCCTTATTTTTAGAATGTGCCTTTGAAATGACAAGACACGGGGCAATAGGAAAAACAAAAATCTCTCCCATGTTAGTTTGTCCATTTGTTAAACACACGGCCTGGAGACAGCTGGTTCTGCACTCTGAGCAAGACCTGAGAACACACCACAATTAATCTGAGTGTTAATTGCCATCACCCACAATTTCTGTGCTTTCCCTGTTGGGGAGGACACTTCCCACCCAAGTAGAAACTCCCAGTCAACTGTTTTTTCTCCAGCAAATCTACAAATACAACATCAGCCAAACCCCTGAGCTCATCAGGGGAACCATCACCACCGGTTTAAAAAAGTTCCTAAATATATATTTTAACTCCTGCCCATAAAAATGCAGTGGATCTGAACCTGGTATGTAAAGGACAATAAAAGAAGCTCCAGCATCTCAGCTTTAGAGACATCACTTAATTCTTCTGACACCTGCTGAGCCACCCCCATCACCCACCTTGAGTTTGCTTTAGTGCTAAATGGATTTGGACTCGATATTGTGTTTATGACAAGGGTTTAGAGCAAACAGTTCATTTAACAGAGGCTACAAAGCACTGAAAATACAGAATAAAGAACACTTTCTCGGAATCACACCACTGAGGAAAGTGCCCTGGAGCATTAAAACATCTGTCTGGTCGTTTCAAATGAGATTCCTGAAAAAGCTTTGCTCTAGATTTGACTGTGTTCTAGTGATCAATATGTCAATGGAGTGTATCCACAAAACAAGGCAAAGCCATAACAGTACTGTAATCTCTATGACTTTATAAGTGATCTGATGAGTTAAAAGCCCTAAATGCATAAATATTTCATGACAAAGGCTGTCTGGAACCGCTTCAGTCTGTATCTTTAATCTTAATGTAATTTTCAACTACAATTACTGTTCTAACCCAAAGTAGAAAGCAACAATTGGCTAAATTTATTTTCAGTTGTATTTATTTGATAAATCCACCAAGATTTCTGCTCTTCAGGCTTGATACCCAGTCACTGTTACACAGTACAGGACTAACATCAAATCCCAGGGTAAAGCAAAATGTGCTGGAATGAGACTCTTACCCAAAAAACAGAGAACTGCACCAGAAATAGCCTTACCCAGTGAACTATGAATTACTTCCAACTATCACGTGGTGAGTGGCACATAAAAAGATATTATTCTGCATGTCAGCTGTCTGTAATGAAAGTTTTCCTCTTCTCAGCAGCCCCTCCCTACAACTTCGAGTTTATTTGCATGAGAGAAAAGAATATTACATAAAAATACAACATAAAAGGCCCTGCAACCCATACATCCAGCTGAACTGCTCCTCCCACATTCCCCAGGCTTTCCAGAGGTCTATTTCCTGATAAAAATGTGAGAAATGCCTGATTCCATACAGATTTTCCACTTGGACCAAGTGAAGCCCCAGCTGCAGCCAGAGATGCTCAGATCCTTCCCAGAGCAGCTTTCCCTGCCATGACTTCACACGCAATAACCCTGATTTAAACGTGACGAGTTCAAATGTTTTGGGGATTAGAACACTGCAGAACACGACATCATCATCAAATCCAACAAATATTCCGACCGAAAAAAAACACAAACAAACCCAAAAAAACCCCCAAACCCTCAAACATTCCAGCCAGCCTTGAATTTGCAGTTGTAGCCACTGACAAGTGAAATGCAAGTGTCTGTTTTTCTGTAACGCTCCAGCAAGCAGCAGTTATGCAACACAACCCATTGACAAACACGGTGCTGGTTGCAGTGTTATTTCCAAAAAGCAGGGTTTTTTTGCAGTAATTTCTGACAGGGTAACAACCACCTCTTACAGAAAGGCTCATCCTGCTCGTCACCGGTGTATTTTTGATTGCCTCATTTAATTATTAATAAAGATCTGTTTCAGCCACTGCTGTGGGCATATCCAGACCTCTTGCTTCAGCTGGATTTAAATATTTTCCAGCTTATCAATATTCAAAATAAATAACAGACCATAATGACTCAAGCCACCTGCTCCACAGGACCATTGGTTATTGCCTGGCTCCCCAGATTTTAAGTCAAACAAAGTGAAATGGGTGAGAAAGCCAAGGCACCACCTGCAGCCATGGACTCTTTTTTTGCTGTTTGTCCTGTTACCTGTTTCTTCCCTGCCAGAAAAGCCCTGTGGAGGGTCAGACTTTCCCCTCAGACAGATCATTTTGTTCATCAAAAGCAAACAACCAGCAGCTTTCAGAACACACCGAGTCTGCTTTTGTCAGCATTTGGATTTCTCAATCCAAAAAAAAAAAAAACCAAAATCCAATCTGTGCCTCCCCCTGGGTTCAGGTCAAGCCACTGCAGCTGCACTGGGGAAGTGCCTGTTCAGGTATAGCAGGTCTTTCCCAACAGCCAGCACCCAATACCTGCTGGACCACTCACAGCAGGAGCAGGAACACACATCAAAACATCAAAACACCGTCTTCATGTGGCCACACTGGGATTCAGGCAGGGCCACCCGACCTGCTCCAGCAGCTGGCAACAGTGAGAAAGAGCCCTGTGGCTCTGCTGCCATGGGAGAGACAGAAACAGAGTTTTAAAGCTCTCTTTTTTAACCAGAAGCACTGGCTGCTCCAGGGCTGCGAGTGCAACCTGCCAGTGTAGAAGTTACAAACCCCAAAACGACTGGTGACCCAAAAGAGGGGTGGTTTCTGGTGTCCTGTTCCTTCCCCCCTCCACACACACACCTCAGAGGATCTTCCCACAGCACATCAATGCAATTTAAGTTTAAACACAGCATTTCTGACCAGGAATGCAACACCCAGTGGCTCCTCCCTCCTTCCCACAGTCACCTCATTTTAATAGTGTTAAATGGATTACTAGAGACAACCTTAATTATTGCAGTATTTGCAAGGGAAGAAGTGATCTCTCAGTAACCAGTTTCTGTCCCTTTGCAGATCAGAACGAGTTTCATAGCAAACCTGGGAGTAAAATGGCATCAGAGGTTCAGCCCCAAAGTGCTTCAGCAGAAACACCAACAGCTGAACAGGTACAAGTGTGTCCTGATTGATGCTCTGCTGTCACTGGGTCTATACAGCTCCCCCTGCACCCCCCTGTCTTCAGAAAGGAGCTCAGAAAATAGGCATTAATTAACAAAATTATGCTATCACAGGAAAGAACAGGAAGCTTCTAGTAATGAGCCATTTAGCTCCGAAGGGTTTCAGTCAGACATGTCAAACCAGCTCACAGAGCACGTCAACAGCCACCACCAACAAGCAAAGCCAGCTGAAAAACAAGCAGTGAAGACCCTCAATTTGTTGCAACAGAAGGGCAGCTTGATGTAACTCCCATAAATGCAGGCTGGTTCTTGCCAATAACAACCTGTTACCACCGAGGACACAGAGCAAACGCTCACATATTTATCCACCACCCTGAACAAGCCACAGGTCGTGTTCTTCCCAGTTGTCACAGGCAAAGCTGAGCCACCATGTTGCCCCTACTCTACCCAAGAGCAAAGGACGCTGCCCTGAGTCAGACCTGCTCAGGAACTGCAGTTTCTTGCTCTCAGCTCCTTCCCTCCATCAGCAGTGGTACCTCCACAACCGCACAGTGAGTCAGAGCAAGAGCTGAGCTGGTTGAAAATTACGCCTGTATTTTTGGGATGAGCTCAGTTCTCAGCTTGCTGAGCTCCCTGAGCTGCCTCAGCATGTACAGTGCAAGGATGAGAGCAAAGGGGACACTGGGGGGGTGTGACCATGAAACCACAGCCTGCAGCTCTGCCTTCGCTGAGCTTCCACTGCATCCCGCCCGCCCTCCCACACAGGACAACCACTCCACGCAAATCCCAGGAAACAGAGGGTCATTCACACTGAGATGGAGCTCCAAAGCCCTCTGCTACAACCCCTCTGCTCCAAATGGGGCTTTGAAGTCAGACCAGTCACTCAAGACCTTGCCCAGTCCAGTTCTGTGTCTCTCTGATGACACAGATCCCTGGGCAGCCACATCTCACCACATACCATTTGAAAAAAATCTCCTTTTTTTTTAGCTCATGGAACCCTTGACCTACAGAAACCCAAGTTTCCTACTCTGCCCTCCCAGGACTGTCACCCACAGCAAACCCACTCTGACCTTGGAGGATGCTCTGATACCTGAGCAAAAGCAAATCAACTCCAAGCACACTCGGCTGGAGCCTCAGAGCTCACATTAAAGCCATTTAACCTTGTAGGTGCTTTCAATCCTGGTGATACTCCATAAAATACAACCAAAACATCATTTTTTTTATGTGCTATAACAAGGTTTCTCCTAAAAATCTTACCTTATTGGAATAAATGCTGTGTTGAACACCAGGTCCACTTGCTAAACAGCAACCTTAGAAAGCAAGGTATGGCCAAAAAAGCCAGCATTTAAAATCTTGTATATTTTATAAATCAAAAGCAACCATGCATTCTGGAGAGCTTGTTTACATGTAAATCAAGAAATCTTAAGGAGGAAGTTGGACATAAATACAGGTAGTGAAACAACAGAGAAGGGGCCACTTCAGAGCAAAACTGGTCATCAAACTAAATCCAGGCCACAACATCCTCAGTTATTTAGAGCACAGACTTGTCTCAAACACAAATTTAAACTACATTTGGGTTGAGCTATCAAAGAATATAAAAATATAAGTTCTCCTTCTTGCAATAACTTTCGTAGGCAGTACAGGACTTTAAGGGAAGACAACTAAAAGCCACACTGAAATACAGAATTCCTGTCATTTGCCTGGATGCTATTTTTTCAACATGTAATGTGAGGTGTATATTCAGGCTAATCAAGGTTATTTCTATTTCAACATACTTATATATAAAGTGCATTAGGTAATTTTTTAAAATATCCTTCTTACACAGAAGCCATTAATGAAAGTGTATCATCTTCACACTTATTTTAAGCCTTTCTCTTCTGCTATAATAGTTCAACAGCTCTTGCTTTAACCAACACAGGTGGTTTTTTTCACTCTAATATTAGTGCTGGAGACACCAAACTGGATCACTTGGTCTCCTCTCCTGCTGGGTTCTTGTTGAATAAAAATTCAACAGTGGGAAAAAGGAGTTCAATCTGTGACCTGCCTTACTCACCTCAGGGTGAGTAACCTACTACGAGTTCTAACTGCAGAGCCCAACCATTCTGGGACGTGTTTTCCCCACAAAAATTGTGCCTCCCTCCTTGGCCTGACTAATGCCTCCTATCACCTGTGTATGGAGGACTGGAATAAATTCATCTTCATAACTCTGAGCTCTGTTTCACCATTTCCATTCACTGAAACACAGGGAACTGGATTCCACCTTCCAGTGCCTGAAGGGATCCTACAGAGAGGTGGAGAGAGACTATTGCCAGGGGCCTGGAGTGACAGGACAAAGGGAATGGCTTCCCACTGACAGGGAGAAGGTTTACATTGGATATTAGGACGAAATCCTTCCCTGGGAGGGTGGGAGGCCCTGGCACAGGGTGCCCAGAGAAGCTGTGGCTGCCCCATCCCTGGAAGTGTCCAAGGCCATGTTGGAAGGAGCTTGGAGCAACCTGGGCTAGTGGTCTGGGATTCCCTAACAACATTCCATGACATCTGCAATCCCAGCAGGAGGAAGCCCATTGTATTTTGAGTCTGCTGAGTAACAGCCATGAGGTGACACAGCTCTACTGTTGATCCAGCCTGTGCTTTAGGAACAAAAAGCCAAGTCCTCCTTTATCCTTTCCTACTTCCGATGAAGGATATAATCCAAGGAGAAACCTGTTTGGGAGGTGAACTTTTCAGGACATTAACTTCTACCCAGAGAGCAGTCTAGGAACACAAATAAATCCTGGCTGCCACCACACTTCAGCACTGCAGCAAACAAACCAAAACACCTCACCCAAGTTTTAGCACCTGAGCAAGACAGACTGGACCAAAGAGAACAGTTCAGCAAGATTAACTTTTCTTTCAGAAAACTTTAGGACATCCTTACTTATCTCTGCCATTAGGTGTCATGTTTCCAGCAGCAGAAGTTTTTTAAAGTGCAAACACAAAATGTCTAAGTGAAATTTCATCCCTGGGATTTATTAGCAGCCTTTTAAGAAGATGCTTCCATTACTGTTCTGTTTAATTTCCCAGTAACTATTGAATGGAAGAGTAAAAGCAAATCAATAACTATTTCAGAGCACAGCATAAAATGAATTCAGGCTGTACTTTAACCACCATCCTCACTACCTCTTCAAAAGACTAACCCAAAACCCACCCCAAATCAAGGCCAAAAAAAAATCCAAATACAACCCCAGGACTTGACTGAGTTTTAGAAGTTGTGCCTCTCTTGAATCTGCTTCTGCAGAATTAAATACACAAGGTTACAATCTGACTGATGTTCAACATTAATATGGTTCTTCAGAAAGTAAAACAAAGTGATAAAAAAGGAAGTCTCCCATCTTATCCTAAAAACCCAAAGTCTTCATCAGGATCCACAGCCAGAGCCAGCCGAGCTGATTTCTGAAGGCTTGAAAGTAACACCAGACCAAGGACAATTCTGAATTTCAAACAACTACAAGTAAAAAACATTTCAAATATAAAGACTGAAGATTAGAACTTGCATTATGTTCAAAAGAGCCACTTCCTTTTATTCCAGGAAAACAGATAACACGTTCCTGCTCTCGGAATATTAACATTCCTCTTCAGGATGATTTTTTGAAGCCTGTGAAGTTGCACAGAAGCAATCTGTTCCCTAAATGCTAAGCACAAGTTCAAAGTGCCCCTGAGTACACTGTGCACGTGCACAGCACAAGGAAAAACACTGCAATACACAGCACAAACAAAGTCTCGAGTTGTTTATGCCCAAGACGATGATTCAATACACAATTAAAACTTTTATGTTCGAGTAGGTCCACATGTTACACTCCTGCTATTTAATTACTTTTCAGGGTTTTTTTTTTTAAGAACAGCCCTCAGACTGGATGAACAGCCACGAAACGCCATCACTAATAACCTATGTCTGTATATTTGCAGCTTATGGTTTCAAATATAAACTGTTTTGCTACGCTGTGTAAACACGAGTCTCCAAATAAAAGCATTAACGTGTCACCGGACTTATGCTGCGCTGGTAATTCAGCCCTTTTGGCACACAGATCCTCTCAGAACCTCCAGCAAAGCTACTTACCCTCAAAAGGGCCACGCCAGAGCCGGGACACGTGATGGTAGACACTGCTCAGCTCCCTGCGAGCCCTCAGAGTGACAACTCTGCGCTCTGACACCGCCGGGCCTCCAAACGTCACCGTGGTCCCTTCACCAGCCCCCTACACCCCTCTGGGCGCCTCACACCTTCCCAGAGGCTGTAAGAAATCTGTTTTTAAGGCTAACTCGACGCGTGTGGACGATCTGGCCGCACACAGACCCGGCGTGGCGAACGCCACGCACGAAAACAGGATTATTTTTAGCAGCGAGCGCGGCGCTTCCTGCCGGCTCCACCTTGGAGAACGCCGCGCACACGCTGTCACCCTCCTGCTCCAAAACCGGGATTTCACAACTTCTGCTACCTGCCACAACACAGGGAGGGAAGGGACAATCTGCCGAGAGCTCCGAGTGACGATTTCCCAGTTTCCAACTTGGCACGAAGAGCCGCTGTTGGAATATGCTGCCGGTCTTCGCTGGCGTCAATAAATCGATGCCTCTTTTCCTGCCGCGGCGATGAACAGAACGTTAAATGTTTTTATTTATTACGCCGATTTTTTTTTTTTCCCCCCATAGCAACAGGATGTGAACACGGCATTCCCGGCGTGATGAAGTCACTATAGCAACGTGATAATGATGTCAGAATAATCAGCCAGCATTTCATACTTGGTGAGATGCATCGCTTCCACGAACTCAAAAAGTTGCTTCTATGAATGCAAAAGTAAGAATGTGGCATCTGGAACTTCCCTTCAAGTTGGCTGATTTTGGATAACTTGTCGTTGAAGGCACAGAGCTCTGCTAATGCACCACTTTCGGTTTCTCCAAGCTCCATCCGTTACTTCCTGAAAGCCTCACAAATTCCCCACATTAAAACCCTGTTTTAATGCTGCTACACCAGTGGGAGTTACTGACACACCACTCCAGCAAGAAAAAAGCAACGACACGAATCCCAGCAGTGACACATTTCACGGCAGACAGGCACTGTCAACTGAGCAGCCGCTTCCCTCAACTCAACTCTTCAAATAATCTGGTGTCTCTTTACGTGGAGCAAAACAGCTACTCAGAGAGAATCACAACAGCCACAGAAATGACAGAGTGCTGATACAATACTCCAAAGGCAGACAGGCGTTTTCAAGTCAAACAACTATTTTAAGAAATATTATCTCCCCTGTTAAGCTACCAAAAGGAAAAAAAAAAAAAACCCAACCCAGAGTATTCATGATTTGCCCTTCCTGTTTGCAGCTCCTTCCAACCAGTGAGCAAAGCAAAACCCAGGCGCTGATTCCAGCTCCGTGTTGGTCAAAATCGGTGTGTCCAAACCCCAACCCTCCTGCTGAGAAAGCTTTGCAGGAATCCTCGCACCAAAACCACACGTACTGCACCTCAAATATCGCAACCAAAGGCACCAATTAATGAGAAGTATCTAAAACACCGAAGTTTCCCTAAGCAGAGAACAGTTTCTCTTTAAAGCGACCGAAGGAAGTGCAAAGAAACCTTTCTGGAGCTGATGTGGTCTGAGACAACTGGTCCTTGGGCTGGGAGGACGAGGGTGGGCCAGGATGATGAGGCTGGGTCAGGAGGATGAGAATGGACCCAGAGGATGAGGATGGACCAACACATCACTCCACATGGCTCACGAGGGGCTGCCCCCTTGGCTTGTCCCACCTGCCCAAAACCTCCTGCCGTCCATCCAGGGTGGAGAAGCGAGGGGGCTGGTGAAGCCTCTCCCTTGTCCTGCTATCCCCCTGTCCCTTGTCCTGCCATCCCCCTGTCCTCGTCCTGCCATCCCCCTGTCTCAGCCCACCCTGGGTACCCTCCATCCTCTCTTCCCCTTTACCTCCGGTGGTCCCGGGGGCCGGTACCGCACAGTCCCCCCGGACACGCCGGGGTGCAGCGAGCCCGGGACGCCCCGCACACACCTGACTGCCCCGAACGCCACGGCAATCCCGGTCATTTCTCCCGAGGCTCGCCCAGGGCCAGCCACCCCCGC